>NW_026570971.1:35517826-35615326 GCF_026225935.1 Boleophthalmus pectinirostris | reverse complement strand
ATCGGGAAAAGTGACTAGAGACATCTTGCCTTGTTGAGCCTATGGGGGCACTGACAACAGAATAAGGCACGATAATACTTGGACCATTTTGATTTGCGATGAAGTGAAATTATTATTATATTTACGGACTTGCAGCTGGCTTGTATGTAAACATTTTATTGGATTTTTTGTAGAATTTAATCATATGGACGAACTTCCCTTTTAATCAGTGAAGCAACTGCGCTTTTCTAACACTAAATATACAGAATTGTGCAAGTTTTTGTCAGGTGCACTTTAAAAAAAATAACAGGATTTGAGCTAATAACATTGAGTTGAATGTGTATATCTGTTTTGTTTAGTTGTATTTACTCATTAAATACATTTTTTGTGACTTTTCAGTGTACAATTTTTCACAGTCTGGGTTTTATATTTTTATTTCAACTGGAATTTTTTCTAAGTTTGAAAGAAGAAACCAAAGAGAAGATTGAAAGTAGTTTTTCAGTTACTAATCAAAGCACAAACAGATGCAAATTTATAACACTGTGTAAAATATTTTTGCAGTGTTTTGATAATTATTGTCCAAAAGTGTTTTCATAAATGAATATTAGTGATTTGCAATGAGTGAAAGACTGAAGTATGTGTATTTTTTGTTTAGTTAAGACACAACAGTGCTGCAGCGAGTGAATTTTAAAACCTTTACTTAGCTTTCTATTCTTAATCATCTTTCTCTAACGTTCTTGCGAGTCGTGATTAGTGCCTTGGCAAAGATCACACCAAATGTATTTTCAAAAAGTGACAAACCTACTGTTCATAGAAATTTCTCCATTTCTTAAAACCTTCTTAAAATGTGTTCACTTAGTCATTGCGAGATAGGGATGTAACAATATGTAAATCTGGTGGTAACAGATTGTCTAGATATTGGTAGAGATGCAACAGAACTGAAGAAACACTGATTTTCCTTTAAAGACTTAACGAATCTTTGGTGTTGTGTTACGGTCAATGACCCAAGAATGAATATTGAGATGTTTTTTTATATCTTTACATTGAAATGGAGCAAAGGATCATGGTCTATGTCAAAGGGTCCAAACTTTTCTTCATCAAGGGCCAAATATCAAAAAGGAAAAACACAGTAACTGCACTGACGGTTAAACAGGAAAGTGGTTTAAAGTAGTGATGTTGTCTGTCTTGTGTGTGTCAGAGGTAAACTTATGAAAGTGTGTTGTGTTGATGAGGTCATATTTATGAATCAGTCATCGCCACTGGTTTGACCTTTGACCTCTAAGTGTACAGTTAAAGTACAGATGAGGTGGTCAGAGAAAATCATATTTGAGGAGATCTTTTACTGCCAAAAAACATTACGCATTTAAATTTTTGTGCTGAATAAGAAATTATGAAAGTTTCAAGTTTGTATTTTGTCCCATTTCAGAATTAGACTTAAAAAGCTGTTGCAGAATCTGTGGGTTGTGTAAAACTGTCCAGTAAAACAACACAACAGTCAGTGTCTGTTTGGATTCATCAGTTACCTTATTTGCTGCTGCACTTTCTGGATTTTTCCTCTGAATCGCTGAAGAAACTGGAGTAACTGCAAATTTCACAACAGGATTTCTCCAAAACAAAACAGAGTTGAGCCATCAAACTTTGTCATCAAATAAAACGGGTGTTAAGGTGTTTTTGGTCAGTTTTGACAAAGTACAGTTACTGTGTTTTTCCTCTAGGGCAGCATGACTGATGGTCGACAGGTTCTGTTCACTCTTACGTCACAAACCAGGGAGATGTTTGGAAACATGCGATGACAACTTCCTTTGGGCTGTGTTCGCTGTAGCAAGTCTGAGAAAATCTAGTTATTGTAGAGTTCCTTTATGTTCGGTGAATCAACAATTCCAACCATCCCTCAGTTTTCATCATTTCCACTGACACACAACTCTGAGTGCACTGGTACATGTGATTAGAAGAGATGAGGCCAAACTCCAGATGATTCCAAACAGCACATACATCTGCAGTTTTCATTTTACCTCTGATCACTTTTACTTCAGTGAGTTTGATCACAGTCGGTCGAGCCCAGTGTCTGGAACTACACCGGAAGTTGTCATCGCAAACGTCTTCCTGGTTTGTGACATAAGTGTGAATACAGCTTGTTGAGTGACTAATTCAAACATGTGCGTTGTGACAGGACAGAACAGGCTCCGGTCTTTTATTCAAGCTTAGATCTTCAGTCGGTTTTATCCCTTGGCTTTATCAAGGTGAAATTTCAAAAACCTGGAGTGCAGAATTCGACATATGTTTCAGTCCACGATATTATTTTGAGAACTTTGACAATACGATCATCAGTCTTTAAGTTGATACTTTGCAGCTGACGTCATCAACATTCCCTGGGGATGAGAAGCTAACTGAAAGCACGACTACTTTAATCTGAAGTTTATTTGAACACAGTCTGAGCAGAACTGACTTGGCACAAAGCAGCTCACCTGTTGGAGTTCCAGCTGTTAAACAAATAACAATGGCCAACAGTTTTTGAAGTAGTCGCTCTCACCTTGCCTCACCGGATGATCTTAACACTCTTCTAACAGTGCTGGTTAATGTTTGCATCCTGTCTCCATGGTAACTGAACACTGCCGCCGACAAAGATGCACGCAGAACACCCCCAGCGCAATGTCACTGCAAAGTATCAACAGTTACATCCCTATAACTGTGAGACATGACCCAGCGCCTTGGCAGGGGTCTAATAATGTGTAGAGTTGAATGGATGCACCTGTCAAAAACATTGGCACACTGTATATTAGACCATCTCTTCATTTCCACAAAAGCAGTATTGGTCTGGGCACTACAACTTTACCATTGCGAGAACGAACCAGCGCCTTGGTACACACCTACAAGTGCTTCTAGTATTTGCCTAGTTTTCCTACACCTTTCGCTGCTAATTTGAAGTAATGCTACAAACTTTTACAATCACAAGTTGACAAACAATATAGAAACGCTAGATTTTTCGACTGGAGCGGTATTGCCTTTGGTGTGGCCTCAGCTTTCTATCCGAGAAATGGGGCTTTGAGAAAACAACGATAGCATGTTCTGAATTTTACGCAGCTAAAAGGAGCTAAAGATTGAACCCCACCTATTCGACAAACAAGCCATGATTATCAAAAGCGGTAATCTTGACCCCAAAACGTTGAATTTTACAAGCAAAAAAAATGGCACGGCGTCTTTTCAGTGTCCGTTAAATGTTCAAAAGACGGAGGAGGACATCGTGGGTGGACATTGGAGATTTGCGAAAGGTTTTTGGGGCTTGTCTCGGTGGCAGCTGCTGTTTTGCTGATTTCCGGTTCTGACTTTGGTCGAATTTTCTGATGTTTTTTTTTTTTGTTTGTTTTGTTTTTGATTTTCAGTCGTGTTTTAGGTGGTCCTTGATGTCCTCTTCATCTGTGTACTCCGACGGTTCATCTCCGGGCTTCAGCAACCTCCCCACATAGTCGTACTTTTCTGAAATGGAGGAAAAAAAAAAAAAAAAAACATTAATATTCAGTCTTATGCATCACCACTCACAAACCACATTTTAACATACAGACGGTAAGTTTAGTTAAAGTGCAACCTTAGTTAAAGGTGCACTGTGTAACTTTTCTGCTGGAGGGTCCGTCAAATGCGTTTGTCCATGGAGATGTTATTGCTTTGTCTGGAATGTTTCACAGTATGGCATTAAACCTTTCAATCTACGTGGAGACCAAACCAGACCAAGTTACAGGTCAGATCTGTGGAGAGGCGAGTCCGTTTTTCTATAAAACCACCTGTAACTGAATAAATGTACAGTAGAGCTGTTTAATCAATCAAACTTTATTTGTAGAGTTTCATCCACACAGCAGTGTCACTCAAGCATAAAACATTAAGCTCCTAAAGGTTAGACTAAAAATAAAAAAAGGAGAACTAAAAATAGATGAAGACTAAGTAAAATAATAATAAAAATAATTTAATTTAAAACAAATATGATAATTAAATTTAAAACAAATAAAAGTTTCAATTAAAAGCTAAATTAAAAATATAGGTTTTGAGTTTATTTTTAAAAATCTGAACACTGGCAGTGGACCTCAGATCCTCAGGTCGATTGTTCCACAGACGGGGGCTGTAAAAGCTGAATGACGCCTCAGTGTGAGTTTGAGTTTGGGACAGTTCAAAGATGAGAACTGAGGACCTGAGAGTTTGAGAGGCTCATGTGATAAAAGCAGATCAGATAGATAAATAAACAGGACTAAGACCATTAAGAGCTTTACAAACCAATAAAAGAATTTTAAAATCAGTACTGAAGTTCACAGAAGTCAGTGCAGACACTTCAGTCCTCGTGTGATGTGCCCTCTCTTCTGCTCCTCTTGGAAGAGCAGAAAGAAGAACATTACAGTCATCAACACGGTTTGGAATAAAAGTATGTCTCAAAGTCTCTGCACTGGATGAGAGAGACATGCTCTTACTCTGGCAATATTTTTTCGATGATAACAGATTTAATGTCACACTGTGAAACATTCCAGGCAGAGCAATGACATCTCCATAAAAACAAGCAGAACCCCCAACCAAAATGTTACATAGTACAAAAATACAGAAAGTAGTGATGAGTTGTAAAATGAAATACACAGAATGAAGACATTTAAAAATCCAGATTTAACAAAAGAATGTTGTTGTTGTTTTTTTTTTTTTTTCTACGCGTCTTAAATCTGCTGTCCACATCCAACCAGGACGTAGAATTATAAACTTCACCAAAAATAGAAGCTAGAATAAAAGTATTAGGTTGCAGCCACATTGAGCACACAGCTGTGTATGAGCTCTAAATGTATCATGGGTTGCACCTTTACAGTTTAGGGCAGTTAAAGGTGCGACAGATGTGTTTGTGTTTAGATCTTTGTAATTGAATAACAATAATCAGGTTTGCAAAGCTAAAATAAACCTTTGTATTGCATTAAAAGCTCTGGTTTCCTGATCGATCGGCTGCACTGGCCTCCTCCCTCTGCGCTGGACAGAAGGGACAGTGAGCCTGGGTCTCCTGTACGAGCAACTCTCGTTTTATTGATCCATTTCTACCTGATGAAAGGGTGAGCTGTAATCTGATCAGGTCTGGTTTACAGCTCAGGAGTTTATCTTTCAAGTGGACAGTTTAGTATTTCGGACCCAGTAAACACCAGGATACTATAGAATAGAATGGAATAGAATAGAAAGTGTTTATTATCATTACACTGTGTATAATGAGATGCAGAGCTGCTCCTTCACAGTGCACACAAATGAACAGTTCTCAGAGTAAACCTGAGTTTAGTATGGTGACAGCTTTGGGAAATAGGTCGGTCATTTTGGAGAAGCGTTTAGGGATGTAGTGCTTTAGTTGATTAATAATTGATGTTCTATGATACAGGTTTCTATGGGACAACAACAGAACGGAGAAGTGAGAAAGTGAGTTGAACATTTGGTGTTTTTTGGTATTGATAAAAGGTCAGATGAAACGTCAGTGACTCTGCTTTAGCCTAAAGGATTTCAGAGAGCCTCCTCCTCTCCTCTTTTTTACTAAAGGTGCATTGCACAACTTTTCTGGAGGAGGATCCATCACGTGCTTTTCTCCATGGAGATGTAATTGCTTTGTCTGGAATATTTCACAGTATGGCATTAAAACTGTCAGATCTGTGGAGAGGCGACCCTTCTCTCAGTCAGAACGTCTGTTTTTCTAGGTATTTTTGAGCCTGTTTTTCAACTGAATAAATGTAAAGTAGAACTGTTTAATGTCACACTGTGGAACATTCCAGGCATAACAACACTATCTCCATGGAGACATGGCAGTGGCAGACACTCCACCAGAAAAGTTCCATAGTGCAGCTTGAAATGACGTTTATTTGAGAATTATAATCAAATGAATATCTTGTGAGGCACCAGTAGTTAGAGTTGAACTTAGAGGACAGCAAAAGAATCTAACAAATAAAATCAATATGCAGATTTGTAAAGACTGGACCCATTCACATGAAACAAAAGCTAGCACAAAGTTCAATGTTTTACATTTGCAAACATGTAAAACTGTGACATTTGCATTTGAGTGTATAGTAAAAAAAAACTGCTCACATGTTCACGGTCAGGTGAAACGCATCAGTCGTGTTATCAGTAAATGTCATGAGTCATCACAGTTTTGTTTCGGGTTAAATTTGAACCTAAACATAAACCTGTGTCTAACTGATAAACCATGGACTTAAAGGACCTAAATGTAAAATTCAAACCATGAACTGCCTCTGTACTGTATGACGCTCTCCATGTAAACAGCTGAATGGTCTAAATCTGATACTGTATTTAGAGAAGGGCAAGAAACCAAATGAATTCAGTTAATTTCTGGTTTTAATGGCTGCGTTAGACTAGGACTATGTTCTGATGCTAAAAATCCCGATACTGGTCCGATACCATAATCAGCACTAGTATAGTTAAGGGATGGGACAAGATCTAGTGAGACAAAATTACCACAAGAAAAATTATCTTGTGAGATTTTCCCCCATGAATTAACCTTTACCTTAGACAGAAAAAACAGCTGGTGAGGTGTACAGTTTGAGTTGTAGTTTCAAAAAGCAGTACTACAATGACCATAAAAAAAATAAAAATAGTGAAGCCAAAATTGTGTATGGATTGCACTGCTTCTTGGTAAAAAATGATGTCAAATCTGGTCTTGTCTTGTTCTCATCTCGCGGTGTGTCTCGTCCCTCCCCTAATAGTTCACATAAGGGAGGCAGCCTGGGTGGAAGTGTAGTTTAAACCTTCACTGTCCTAAAAGTCACCTGGTCTTGGTCAAGTTCTGGTACTGGCAGTTATCCTAACAGAATCTAAAGTGAAACCACTGGAGCGGTGCACCTCTGTTTCTGATGTCTGTTGTGTTTTAAGAAACAAATAATAAAGACTGATGGTTTTACACATGAAGTGCATCTCCCACATGCTCTCCATCTGAACAGAAGGTCTACTTTACTCCATCTGTCTTCATACTTGACCTGATACAAGAAAACTCAAATAATATTCAATTTGTCTAAAAGTACTTGATAAGCCACAGCTTTATTCAGTATAATAAAGCTGAGTGAGTTACAGTTCATTAGTATACACACTTTCCATCTGAACAGCTGTAAGGTCTATACATCTGCCTTAATATTTCATCTCATTAACATATATTTGAATGTTTAAAACTAATACTAAGAAAACGTACATAACCCAAAGCTTTATAGGGAATGGGAATGGAAGCGGGCTGCACAGTGCATTCTGGGACAAAAACAATACGTGTCGCCGTGACAGTATGCACGAAGAAGAACTGAGTGAGAAGTGAGAGAGCTAGTATCTGCAGTTTAGTTTAGTTTAGAATGTTTAAAACTAGTGGAAAAGAACGCCAGGGCCTGTACAGGGACTAACTCCAGCTGGACGAGAGGAGACACTATCTGGAAAAAATCCATTTGATCGGTGATATGGAGCCTTATGAGATACCTGCAAAACAATGGACTCCAGACCCTGATGCTTTACCTCTGCTGATATTCTCAGATATTGTGGCATATTTAGTATGTGGAGTGAGTGCTTATACCGATGCTCAGTTTCAGAATTCTAAGTCTTTGGAAGCACATGTTCACTTTACAAATGGTTATGTACATGACTTGGAAATCATCAAACAGTATTCGTACCATTCGTACCATGGCAAGTGTGTTCTTTAAAGCCTTTTCAGTTGGTGTAGGGTGCAGTGCTTCCCAAATGTTTGCAGTATGGTTGGGATAAATCTTCATGATGAGCTTCATGATTACCATGAAACAGCATGTTCTGCTGTTGGGCAACTTCAGCACATTTATCTGCTCGCCCAGTACTGCCTCTGTGCAACTAAGGAGCTGTTAGGGCAGTGTAGTCACAAATGTCCCACTTCTGATTATATTGTGCTCAAATGACTTGCCCTTCCGAACGTGTGAACAGACAGTACACCCGACAACAGAACAAGTATGTCCCATGACAGACAGACTGACAGAGCTTTATCTACCACTTTCACTGAACACGGAAAAAATGTGGCACCTAGTGGGCGTTTCCTTCTCACGCGTAAAGTCGTGTGACGTCACATTCCCATTCCCAATTCAGTACAATGCAGATAAACATGTGTGTGTTACTCATGAACTGTAACTCCCACTCTCCAACGCTCTCCATCTGAACAGCTGTAAGGTTTATATTTTGGATCATTTACGAATCCCTCTGATTAAACCTAAAAGATTATGTACTGAAATGTCTGTAAGGTTAATTCATTTACTCATACATTGAACAGAGTTGAATGTGTGCGTTACTCATGAATTGCATCTCGCACTCTACACACTCTCCCTCTGAACAGCTGTAAGTTTTACACATCTGCCTTAATGTTTCACCCGATCTAAATATATTCTACTATTATACTTGATCTGAAACTAATACTAATAAAAAGTAAATAACCCAGTGTAACAGGGTTGAATGTGTTACCCATGAACTGCATCTCCCACTCCCGCACGCTCTCCATCTGAACTGCTGTAAGGTCGGAGAGGTCGTCGTACTCCTCCCTCAGAGCTCCTTTCTCCAGACAGAACGTGGCCAGACCCCGAGAGGCGTCACGGCCAGCGAAGATCCCGTACGGACCATCTGAAAGACAGACAGAGAGAGGAGGGAGAGAGGAGGGGGAGAAACAGGAGAGAGAGTGTGGAGAAAGAAGTAAGAGGCAGAGAGGAAGAAAAAGAAACAGTGAGAAAAAGAGAGAGAGAGAGATGTGAGTTAAAAGAGGAAAGAAGGAGAGGTGGAGAGATGGGAAAGGAACAAAGAGAACAAGAGGATAAAGGTAAAGAGAGAAACAAGAAAGGAGAAGGGGGCAGATGAGATAGACAGAGAGAAAGAGGATAGGGGAAGAGTATGGGAATGTATGGGAAAAGAGAGACGTGAAAAAGAAGAGGGAGAGAGATTAGTGCTGTTGTAAGGGCCACTCATTTCCTGTTGAAGTCTTTACAGTGAAATTCTGAAGAAACAGCTTAACCTGCCCATGTGACCTCCTCTGTGCGTCCTGTGACCTCTGAGTGGTGTTTTTTTTTTTTTGCATTTGAGGAAAATATGTGAAATTCTGCAGAGGAGTTCAAACATGTTTAAATACAGACCACACATACTTGAGTCCAGGTGAAAAAGGAGACGGGGAATGTAACTGTAAGCTTGTATTTTAGAATTTGCTTCCTGTTGTAATATTTGTTCTACTTTTGTGGTCGATAACAAATGTCAAGATTTCAGAGTCTCGATCACGGCCCATAAATTGTAGTCAAGTTGTCGTACAGTTCAGCAATTAAGGAAGGTGTATTTATTTACCCATGTTATTGCAGTTTCACTTTATAATGATTGAGTAAACATTCAGCCTCCTCCTTAGGTCCATTGTGTTTCCATTTCAATTGGGAACACTGAAAGAGGAACAATTTTCAACATTATTCAAAAGGTGTTGGAGAATAGTTTATAGTGGGCAGGAGGCAGGTGAGAGTCTCAGGTGGAGTTTTCTGTGTAACTGTCAGATGTAGATTTGTTGACCTGGTTTATGGTTCATATTTGTGTAATCACTGGGCCTATCCACATCAAACATAAACTGGCACAAAGTTCAGCGTTTTCTCTGTCAAAATAAATAAACAAAAGTCAATGATTTTTTTCACAATAGCCTCAGAAAGTGGTGGCCTTACAAAGACGTGAGCGTCGTCAGTTAAAAGGACTTTAAGACATAAGAATATGTTTGTGGAGGTGAACCCAAACAAAGAGCGATCAGATGGAAGTTTGGAGATTTATTTCAAAAACATTAAAATGGTAAACGGTCACATTTTTCTACAGCGCTTTTCCACCTGCAAGGCTCAAAGCTCTTTACAACAAGGAACCACTCCCACATTCACACACACACTCACACACCAGGGTACACAGACACTGGGGGCGAGGTGGGTTAAGTGTCTTGCCCAAGGACATAACGACAGCATTCATCTGTGGGAGCTGGAATCACACTGCCAACCTGTGGGTCAGTGGATCTGATGCTCAACCTGTGATGTTTATGTTGAGAGCGGGATTCAAACCACTGACCTTCTGATCAGTGGACAAAAGTTCTACCAACTGAGCTACTGTCGTCACCAAATAAACAAAAGTGAAATGATTTGTCCACAGTTGCTTCAAAAAGTGGTGCCATTACTCAAACCTCAAAGATGTGCCGTCAATTAAAAGCCCAGTGTCGGGAACTAGACCAGAAGTCATCATCAGTATGTTTCTAAACATCTTCTGGTAAGTGGGAATAGAGCCGATCTTTGTTGAAATGACAGAGTGACTGCACTGTCATTCTGTTGCTTATTTAGTGCAAGAAAACTAGTTTATGTGACACACTTCACATGTTCACTGTTTAATAGGGATGTAACAATAATCCAAATATCATCATATCGTATTGTCAAAAGTCTCAATAATATCGTGGGCCATTACAATATATCAAATAACAAGTCTTTTCGTTTAATTTAATAGTTATGGTGCAGCAATAGCTAAAAAAAAGAACTACACAGACCATGATCCTTTGCTCTGTTTCAGTCCAATCTACATGCTGAAATGAGTTATTAAGCACTTTTCAATCTTAATTATTTGATTATGATGAGAGAAAAGTAGCATAAACACAAGTTTGTGAGCCTCCTCAAAATATCCCAATAAATATCAAACCGTCAGATGTGTAATGTGAAAATGCCGCATTGAAAGATTTAGATATTGTTATAATCCCCACAGTTTTGATGATTAAAACAGATGTGTTTCATATTAACTTTGTACAGTAGTGTTGGTTTAACAGAGAAATATGGTTGCTAAAATGTATTTGGTGCTTAAAAAACAGCAGCATACCAGAGTATCATGTGTAATATATCAATAATCACATGTATGACTGAAAGGTTTTAATTCTGCACTCTTCTCTCTTCTTTTTATATTGGTTATTTATCATTTGAGTAGTTTGTCTTGTGACTTTAATGTCTTTCTTGTTCTGTAAAGCACTTTGAATTACTTTGTGTATAAATTTTGCTTTACAAATAAACTTGCCTTGTCTTGTATCTCCATATCATGATAATATCAAATATCGTATTGAACCACGAGAGACCGTGTGATTGGCAGCTCTGTCACACAGTGTTGATTGACTTGTGTGTTGATGTTTAGTGTGTTTTCCTCTGGTGTTGTTCGGGTGAAAGTGGCTGGGCTGTGAGGAGGTCATCTGACAGACATGTGAAAGCTGCAGCCTGGAGCCAAACACTCAACAAACTCTTATCTCAGAGATTAAACCTGCTCCAACCTCACATTCACTGGAGCGCACAGTCTGATATGGCAAAGATAAAGTGCACTTGGAGTGAATATCAAGATTTATGAATGGAAGCTGTTTAAAGGTGCACTGTGGAACTTTTCTGCTGAGTTTAATCACAATTGAAATTTGAATGGATGGAATTAGCAAAACTTAAAGGCTGAAATTTTTTGAAGTACCATAATATCCTCCACAAACAACATTTCCAAAAAGTCTTATACATTTAAAAGGTGCATTATGGAACTTTTCTGGTGGAGAGGTTTCACAGTGTGGTATTAAATCTTTCTATCTCCATGATCTGTGGAGAGGCGACCCCGCTCACAGTCACAATGTCTGTTTTGTCTGTTCCAAAATTAAGAAGTGTAGTTGTTGTTAGCTTTCCGTCGCTGCATAAACCCACTAGTGGTGTGGAAAGTTGTGAAAAGTGCTTAGAAACTTGTTTAAAATTTGTGGTTTTCATGTTTGCAGTAAAGATCAGGTCCAGAGCCTTTGAACCTCTACAAATGTGTTTGGAAATGTTTGGAATTCTGGTAGTTCAGACTTCAGTTGCTTGAATGTTGATGGAATGAAATAAAACTGCTCATGTGTAAATTAATTCATTTCAGTGAGTCAGGTTTAGGTGTGGCAGCAGCAATAAAAGACGTCAATAAGCAAAAACAAATGAAAGGAGCTGTACCTGATTTTTACAGTCTTAAAAACATAAAAACAGAACTAGTTCACTGTCAACAGTTTGCAGTGCTCCAAAGTTCTTCCTCACTTCCTTTATGCATTCAGAACATCCTCATTATTCACCTCAGTGAATTTATAAGAGCTTTTCACAACTTTCAGAGACCAGACAGGATTTTCAGACATGCTGAAGCACAGAATAAGCATGCTAATGTGCACTTTCTGATGATCAGACATAAAATACTTTCTAATTAGATGCAGACAGTACAAGAAAATCAACTGGAATGTTCCCCTGGCTGGAAGGTCATTTTTCATAGCTTACATATTTCACTGAAATGCATAGTTCAGAACTTCCTCACAGTGATTCTGAATCATTTTTCAACAAATTCTGTAGCTTTAGTTTTTTGTGTTGCTCTACTTGCAATTTATGTTTATGGCATGTAAGAAAAGAATTCATATTTTCCAAATCAACAGTTACAGATGCTATAGGACATGGGGAACAAAAAAACTATATATAAATAAGATTTCTTAGTGAACTTCTGCGAGCAAGTGAGGATTATATTGATATTACAGACTGAAAAATGCGTGCGGTTTCAGGAAGATCTAAGACTAATACAAATCCAATCTTTATCTTGCAAAAAAGGCAATAAAAGCATCACATTATCAACTTATAATAAACCAACCAATGCATTATTTATAAACCTTCAAACTCTGAAATTTTACTTTTTATTCAACCTTTACACTTTGAAAATCATTTTCAACGTAAACAACAATCTATTGTCAAAATCATTACAGAATATATCTAAAATCTGAAATAGCCAATATGAGCTCAGAGGTATGGCCACATTTATCAAAAAGAAAATCAGAACAAACATTATGAAATGTTGTGAATCTGTTAAAGGGCTGAGCTCTGGAACAACTGGACAGAAAACCTCAAACTGTGTACCACTCTCTTCTCTTCTAAAGAAGTTTAAATGTTTCACTCTGGGCAGATTCATGAATGATGAGACTCATGAAGATGAACTGGTGTCAGGATGAAGCTCTGACAAAGGAATAAGCTTCAGTCTACACCTTTTTGGTCTGTGTATGTTAAATATGTCTGTCTGTGAAATAATGTCAGAATATACCTGTGACTAAATTAATCAATCAATTTTATTAGGATATAGACTGATAATTTTGTAACTCAATACATCACAGTGCGTGACATGGCTGACTAAAAGTCGGCGAGAACACCCCCCCACCCGGACACAGCAGGTACCCGTGTGCTGCCCAGGACAAGGGGGAGCTCGGAGGGAATAGGGGGAGGTTCCCGCTGAGACAATGGGACGCTTGAGCAGGGTGACCTCAAGAGCTGCTTATACAATATATCTTTCCTCAAATACAAGAGGAAATTCAGGGCCTTTAATTATTGCTTTTATTTATGATTTAGTACTTTGGAAACCGTCCTGTTGATAACATGTGCTCTAGAAATAAAGTGAACTGGATTAATTCAAAAATGTTTGCAGTGTGGTTGCTAGGTGACAGAATGACCTCTCTGTATGTCGTATGTGTTGCCTGTGTCCAACCGGGACAACGTGAAATCATAAACTTCACCAAAATGTTCAAACTTGGAAAAACTATAGGGAAGATTCTGGTTAAATGCATTTGCGTTCACAGCGTTTGAGTGAAGAGAGTAGTGGAACCTGTCATGTGCACGGTAAAAGCTTCAGGCTGTTACAGTTAAATAAGCAGGTCGTTATGCAGAGTTCTTCAGAACACGTCTCACCTCCAACTCTAACCCCCACTAAAGAAGATTAACTGTTTGACACAAATGACTGACTTTGATTTAGTTAGACCGAGTGCATTTAAGGCTTCATTTTCAGGTCACATGTGGCACTGCAGCTTGGAGGGGGTTCTATATGTATGTCTACGGTGGAATGGTCAGCAATTACCATGAAGATGCAGAGCACACATTTGCAACAAAAAGTTTTAAGATTGTCTGAAAAATACAAAATGGATGTAAGCAGCACATTTTCAGGAGCTTGTGATCAGTCCAAGTGTTCACGATCCTGTTTATAAACTTTGACTGTCAAGCTCACCTGCTGAAGCTCAGCTGAGTCAGCTCTTTCTCGTCAGATTGTGTTAGAACGGAGCTCAGATTAAAGTCTAACCTGACAGAGCAGTGCCTCAGTTAGCATCACGCTCCCAGGGAATATTGATGGTTCCATGCTGCCACCTGACGCGCTACTATTTAAACATTGACGTCCAGTTGTCGGAGTAGTGACAGAAACGTTATTTTTCAAGCGTCCCACTACGTTGACTTTTTATTCATTGTCGGAGAAGTGGCACTTTTTACAACTTTTCAAACATTTGGCTTTTCTGACATGAATAATATGAATGTGATAGCCTATTATACTTTGCACTCACATATATCAAAGAATACTTCAGCCGCATAGGAGATCAGACAGTGGAAAATGTCCTAACTGAGCCATGGGAAACAGTCATGCATTTAAAAAAAGAGCAAAAAATATCCAATCTAAAACAGAGGCTTGCATGGGCCTTTGTGCTTCATTCATTTGGTCATGTAGGTGATCTGTGGAGAACAATATACAGCCTAAAGAAATAACCAGTCAAGTTCACTGCACCAGCTCAATGACATGACCCTCTCAGCCCAAACACACACGACACCAACATATGACATGTCTGAACAGCGAAACTAAAAAGTGTCTTAATACCTGCTCGTCTAAACAGAGACATGTCGTAATGAAGGGATGTGGGAACAGGCGGCCGACTCCAATACTGAAATCATCAGCTGCAAAGTACCTACTGATTTTATTTAAAGATGCACTGAGGAACTTTTTGAGTGGAGGCTCCCAAATCTTCTTGCCTCCATGATGATGGAATTGCCTGCCTGGAAAGTTCCACAGTACGGTATTAAACTGATCAGTTTCCGTGGTGACACATCCAAGCACTTTTCAGCAATAAAATGACTGCGGCTGAACGAATGTGAGATTAAAGTTTAATGCCACACTGTGGAACATTGTGGATAACCACCACAAGAAATGGTCTATCAGTTATGAGCGACAGAGTATGGACAGAGAGATAAAAAACAAAAAGAGAAAAGGAAAGAGCGAAAGATAGAAAAGGAAGAGACACACAGAGAAATAGAAAGAATGAGAAAAAGAGAGGCCAGATAAGAGACCAGATAGAGAATGAGACAGAGAGAGAGACAGGAAAGAAAGAGAGATTGAGAGAGAGGAACGAAAGGAATGGAGAGGAAAGAAAGAAACAGAGAAAGAGTGATAGAGATAGAGAGGAAAGAACGTGCGACAGAGAGGAAAGAAAGAGACACACAAAAAGTGTGTGAGACAAAGAGGAAAGAAAGAGAAATACAGACCAAGAGGAAAGAGACAGAGAAAGAGTGACAGACCAAGAGATAGAAAGAGAGAGCAAAGAGATAGAGAAAAGAAACAGAGATACAGAGGCAGAAAGAGAGAGCGGAGTGAAACAGAGACATAAAAGTAAGGAAAGAAACAGAGCAATAGGAAAGATAGATAGAGAAATATAGATAGATAGATAAAGACAGAGAGACAGATACAGAGATAGGAAAGAGAGCTAGGGAGAGAGAAAGAGAGAGAGAGGAGTGACACAGAGATAAAAACAAGGAAAGAGAGAAAGAGCAATAGGAGAGAGGGAGAGAGATAGATAGAGTGATATACGAGCTGAGCTGAAGTCACTGTGAATAATTATAGTTTATCAGAGAGTTGAAGGGTGAGTCAGCCAAGTCTCACGGCTCAGACACACAGACAGTTCACTGACACTAACCCTAACTCTACAACTTTTCACCTTTAAATCCTTTTAAATCTCATTTTTTCACCAATGAGATGAGGGCGGTACTAGAAAAATAGCCAATTGTGATTTTACAGACATGTTTTATGAGTAGTTTTGCAATTTCTGTTTTTAAATCGAGCTTAAGAATTAGCATGTCAGATTTTAAGCTTGTCCAGTAAAAGACTAAAAATGTAAGTGCAAAGCTACTACAAGAATCCCATGCATTTCAGAACATGTTTGGAGAGGCCTAAACTGGTTTTACAGCAACTTAAAGGTGCATTGTGTAACTTTTCTGGAAGTGGGTCTCTCACCTGCTTGTGTTCGTGGGGATGTTATAGCTGAAGTCCAGAATGTTTCACTGTATGGCATTAAACTTAACTTAATAACAACATTTCAATGGTGAACCCCCTACCAGAATAGGTCCATAGTGCACATTTAAATAATTTCAGCCTGATTTCCTAATTGCAGCCTTTCATAAAGCGATTTATCTTGCAGTCCTAAACCACACAGGATTTTGGTATTTGGAACAACTGCACTGGTCTGAAAATCCCAAGGACGTGTTAAATTCCAGTGTGGGGGCAAGTTGTGCTAAAAGTTGGAGTTTCCGGCAGAGAAGCGAGTTTGGGAATGTTTTGTAACAGAAGAACAACTAATTTGCAGTTTATTTTACTAAACAACCCATCAAATACCACAGAACTGTTATATTACAATCATGCAAAATGGGCTTCAGTTAGTTGAAAATGTAAAAAAATCTATCAAGTTATAAAAAGTTTATTTTATTTACTTTTACTACTACTACTACTACTACTGCTACTACTAGTGCGTATCAATTAGAAGTTGCCGATACGATACATACCTCGATACAAAAGCCACGATACGATACATATCTCGATACAATGAGCTTATGATTTGATACAATACAATATGATACATTTCAAATCGATTTCATATGGTTCAATAAAAATAAAGGATAACTCATGGCCGTGATACTAAAAGTCTTTGTTTAACCACTTCTTGTGCAAATTTTATATGTAACACACCCAGTTTAATCCTCAAAACTGTGAAAATGTCCAATGTGTTGCATAAACAAGTTTCCTTCCTCTGAACAAACACCAACACTGTAGTGCTGTAACAAAATAATTGAATTAAATATACCAAAAAATACTTTTGGTCATATATCGATACAACAGCCCAGGATACTGATACTGTATCATCATATTAAATTATATGATATATCGATATTACAATATTTTTGCACACCCCTACTACTACTACTACTACTACTACCACCTTGCTTAGTATCTGTTGCTTAAGCATTTAATTCGTATTTATTGCTTAAGTAACATTATTTATTTTATTGCATAAATATTTAAACTAAAACCTGGTCTCTAGCAAGAAAAACTACTTTTACACACCTAAAGTACTGCATTTGTACACGGAGCACTAGTACTTTGCGTAATGGCGAGTCTATTGCTATAAAGAGCATTAATGTTTGGTCTATCAACATGAGAATGGGCCATTATGTGTGCGCGGAATTAAGATCGAAGCTAATAGCGTTAACAGCGAAGAGACTTTTGCATGAGGAAAACTGTTTAACGTGTTCTCCAAGTAAACAAATCACTGTAACTTCGGCTGCGGGGGGAGATCTCTAAATTCTTGCTGAGTTTGCACTGCTGCAATATTTTGTAAGGTTAGATCGATCAAATGTGGGTAATGTGCACGCAGGTGGCTCCAGACAATCGCTGTCAACAAGCGGCGGGAGCACACAGCATGCTAACGAGCTAATGCTAACAGCTGTGTGCTTCAAAAGAGACCAGAAAACTCAAATAAACTCATTTTCAACAGAATAAAACACGGGGGCATACACGTGAATGTGTGTGTGTTAAATTGAGCGTGGTCAAACTGTTAAAGCATGAAAACAATGGAGTGTTATGCTAAGATGCTAACAGCTAGCCCCATTCAAAACAAAAGCAAAGGAGCTAATGCTAAGCTAACGTCAACGGTTTGCGCCCAAATTGTTGCCCGGGACAACCCGCCCGGAGCGGCAGAGACTGTCCGCTCCAGCCCGCTCTTTCCCCAGTGCTTCCACTCACCTTTACCGTAAAACTTCTTCCCGCTGGTCACGTCGAACACTTTCATGTTAACAGCCATGAGGATGCGCGGGTTCTGGAGGCCATCGTACTCCCGAAGCTGCTCCAGGGTGAAATCCCGTCTCCTCATTTTGGGCAACGCCGCGGCCTCGTCTCCCTGGGCCGCAGTGGAGTACAGCCGCCTGCCCCAGCGCCTGTACAGCACCACACACACGGCCGCTACCAGCACCAGCACGCCGACATTCAACAGCATCGTCCCGAGTCCCAGCCCGCCGTCCGCCGCCTCCTCCGCTGCCCCCTGCCCGCCGCTGTTGTCCACGGGTCCGCCGCTGGAAGTGTCCCCATCGTCCGCCATGCTCTCGGATAGCGCTGCCCGCGTTCACGGAGCGGCCACAGCAGCAGAAGTCCAGCTCTGCCGCGCGGTAAGTGCGTGTCGCTGCCGTGTGTCTGCCGCGCGGTGGGAGGGTGGGTGTGTGCGGAGAGCGTCTGTGCTGGAGTCTGTGCACAACAGAGAGTCTGTCTGCAGACCTGCACCCAGAGGAGCCTCCCCCTTGGTGCACCTCCACCCACATGCCCCTCACCAGTTTTCATTAGTTTATTTTATTAAACGATTTAATTACACAGTCGAAGACTCATTTCAAATGGTTTAGAGAGAAGCACTTCAAAGACATTTAATCACGATAGATTTCATTATAGTTTGAAGTTAAAGGTCCTATATTACACTAAATTCACTAGAGTAAGTTTAAGTACATGGATCTACAATAAGAACTTAATAAGGTATCTTAATAATAATATAACTCAATAAGAGCTTATTTTACTTCCATGTTTAAGCCATGTTATAATATCACCTGCTCAAAAACATGCCTGGAGCTGTTTTTTGTTTCATTCACACATGCAAAAAACAACATCACAAGGTGGAACAGAGCACTGTGCTACCTTGTGATGTCACAAAGCAGTAGTTTTCAAGTTATGTTTTAGCTTTTTTCAGTAGAGATGAGAAAAAAAACACAGTGGAGCACCTGTATTACCACATGACATCACAAGGTGGATGTGTTTTCAGGATAATGCTTTGGGTTTGTCTGTTTACTTTTCAGGAGCTGTGGATGGAGGTGCGTCCTGTGAGGGTCCTGTGGGTGGAGGTCTGTAGTCAGATCCCTCTCGCTCATGTACACAGGGAGGAGGGTTCCCAAACGGTGGCCCGGAGGCAAAGAGCGGGTCAGAGTGCACTTTATCTGGGTCATATAGATAAAAGCTGTGCCAGCGACATGAGAAAGGTAATTGCCAAATGCCCTTTGTTTAAAACCAGCAGGAGCAGTCTACAGGTGAAGGTAAAATAAACATAAGCACAGAGCATTGATTCAAATGTCTAAATCTCATAAGCCCTGGGCATTTCCAGACTAATAATAATAATAATTTAATAATTTAGATGAAATCACCTGTAGACTAAATCTTATATTAAGTCTTATGTTAAAGGGACATTTTTTTCTCTTCATTAGTGTATATGCTGTTTTAATTTAATTGAAAAACTTGTCAGTGAAATTACACTTAGCACAAGTCATGGAAGAATTATAAAAGAATGCATTAGGCAATTATTTAATATATGGACTTATAAACAGGCAACAAGCAGTTCAGACCTGAAAAGAGGAGTAGTAGTAATAGCAATAGCTGCAATAGTAGTATTAGTAGCAGTAGTAGTTCTAGTAATAGTAACAGTAGTAGTAGCTGTAGTAGTTGCCTAGAAGTAAAAGTTATTGACTACTACTGAGTACTATTCAAAATCCAGGTGATCAAAAATACAATATTGTTCTGTAACCTACAGCTCTGAGCTTCAATTTCCCTCTTTATTTCCTACACCAAAACCTCTTTGAACTCTTCAAAACACATTTCATAAAGTCGTAATAAGTCGAGCATTCCCACGTGTTTTTTCTTTTTTTCAGTGCCGCAGATGGAGCAGAGTTGGGGTGGAGCGCTCCTGGCATACTTCTGATATTTATAGAGTCCAGAGCAGCTCGTACAGAGGAAGCTGGAGAATGACAGGTATTTCTTACATTATAGTCAAAGAATACACCTTGTGAAGCCAACATTTACCCAGATGAAGTCACACTGTGAATGTGTTCTTAAATGGTCAGATCAAGAGGGAAAAAGGGATGTTACAGCAGAAAGAACATTGTGTACTTTTGTGTTGTAGTCGTAAAAATATAAATAAAACTTGTCCACCTCCTAACCAACTCGCTGACCTAAAAACATTGAAGAAGTTGTCAAATATTAAAGATGATTTGGTTTTAAATGTTCATGCCAGAAAATGTATTATGTAACTTTTCATGTGGGGAGGGGGGCATGTTACTTGCTTGTCTCCCTAGAGATGTTATTGTTTTGGAATGTTCCACAGTATTACATTAAAATGAATTAAAATTCATCTATGTAGACAAGCAGGTGACTCCCCCAAGTCAGATCTGTGGAGAGGCGAGCCCACTTACAGTAAAAATGCAGGTTTTTCAAGGTGTAAAAGTAACTGTATTTGAATAAATGCAACATAGATATGTTTTAGGATTTTGTAAATCATTCTACATTTTTTGCATTTATTGCTTTTATTGATACTAAAAGTCACATTCGTAGGACAGAAACAAACCTTTCAATCATTGTTATATCAGAATCAGTACTGCGTATCGAGTTTATTCCTTAGTGCTGAAATCAAGTTTGAAATTTTAAATAGTGACGGCACTATTGCGTAGTAAACTTTTTTTATTTGTAATGCATTGAAACTATTATCAGATTTTGAACTATAGTTTGGAAACTTTTATTGGTTGTTTAAAATTGGAAACATACATTAAAACATACATGTCAGTGCTCCAGATTTGATCATATAAGAAGTTTTGAAGGCCTATTCCCTGTTCTACAGGTCTTTTTGTCCTTTCCTATAAGCTGATTGTATCAATACTAAAAGTGTTAAGATCATCATTATGGTGTTTGACATGAAACAAAATAATAGCAAAGCATATCGAAGCACCTCGGATCTCTTCTTTCATCTAGTAAGTTATTCTGCCCACTCAGGATATGTGAAGAGCACCTGATTACTTCACTTGGTGATGATCCAGCGAGCGCTCCAACTACATCAATTTCTTTGCATTATCATCATTATATTGGAATCGGTATTGAGTATCGAGTCTATTCTTTAGTATTGAAATCAACTTTGACATTTTAAATAGTGTCAGCACTATTGTAGTCATTTTTAATTATTTGTAATGCACTGAAACTATTACTATCAGATTTTGAGCTTTATTATGGACACTTTTTGGGACAATATTCTAATGGTATTTTTATCCTTTAACATAAAGGTGCACTGTGTAACCTTTTAGTCAGGGTCTGTCACCTGCTTGTTTCTATGGAGATGTCATTGCTCTGCCTGGAATGTTCCACAGTGTGACATTAAACAGCTCTACTTTACATTTATTCAATTACAGGTGGTTTTATATGTCAAAAATACCTAGAAAAACAGACTTTCTGACTGTGAGCGCGGTCACCTCTCCACAGATCTGACCTGTAACTTGGTCTGATTTGGTCTCCATGAAGGGGAGAGATCCTCCACCAGAAAAGTTACACAGTGCAGCTTTAAGCATAGCCGTGTAAATCCTTGTAGAAACTGAAGAGCATTGGCTGACAGCTCACCTCACTTTCTTTGGGAACAGAATCCGACTGAGCAGGTTTGACTTTCAGCCTCAAGCAGCTTCTCAGAAAACACGAGAAAATTTTACAATGAACGTTCAGGTAGGTTTTTTTGCTTTTTTATTTTTACAATTATCCAACATGCATCAATACAAGATCCTAAAATTCACTCAAAATAAAACCAAAATACTACTGATAAAACTTTTCCAAAATCGAGAATATAATCGTATATAGCAAATGATTTTTATGTACATTTTTTAAAACTTTAAATCGCTAAAACCTTTTAAAATTCATATTCGATAAAGAAATTAAGTGCCCTAAAAGCACGAAAATAGAAGCCTCAAAACTTAATACAAGCTAAAATATAATGCGTAGCTAAAGCACACACAAACCCAACAGCTCATTACAACAAAATTAAAACACAATGATTATCTAAGACTATTGCATCAAATCATCAAAACTCAATGGTAAAAACAGCAATAAATTATAGTTTTGTTTTGGGACTAAAACATAATGTGGACATTTTAAGAGCTTTTTTTCAAGTTGGCAGTGTGTTAATAATGTATTTGGAGATGACTGTAAAATTATAGAAAAGAAGCAATACTTGATTTATCTACGAGGGATTAGGGAGGGCATCTGTCTTAAATCTGTAGTAAAAACCTTTGCGTGACAGTAGGCACATTTAATCTCTCCATGATTTCAATATTCCACTGTGCAATTTATAGTTGAAATGTTTTGTAAATTACTAGTTTGTGGCAAAATTGGCATCTTAAACTTAGAAAATATTTGTCGAGAAAATTCTGAAACTGCAAACTTTTCAAACATTTTAAAATTTTGATTTCTGTCGCTAAAAATGAAATAAAAACTAATTCACAGGTACTAAAACTTCATATATATTGTGAATTAACAAAACATTTTCCAATAGATTCGTACATAAATGCAAGTATAGGGTTTTTCTCAGATTGACTCAGGCCCATAAAGTTTAAAAAAATGAATGAACAAATGACATAGACCGCAAACGTTCAGAGCAGATCTACCATTACAAGAGTACCATTCAATTTTACTGTAAATATTCCATAATACAGCTTCAAAACTGCTCTCCCAGACTGAATAAACTCAATGATCGATGTGGGATTTTAATTAAGAAACATCTGACAGTTTGAGTTCAACCTAAGGGCGAATCTGCCACAACTCGAAAATACTCTGCTCTGATTGTCATGGGAACAAACTACCAAAACAGAAAAAAAAAGAAAAACTTAAAAGAAAACCATGGGAAAATGTGTTAAAACTTAAGGCACGTGTCACATTTTGTTTGGCACCAAAGAGACGGTAAAATGCAGGGAATGCATTTTCAGCTGTAAACGTTTTCGTAGAGGTTTCAAATGAAATGCTAAAAATGATGAATCTACGAAATATCTCAAGTCATTTAAAAACAGTGGAAGCCATTTTGTTTTGTTTTTTAAACACTTTTCAAACTTATGGCACAACTATAGCCAGGGTTCAGTTTTGTATTTGCATATTGTCTCTTCTCTTCATTCCCAAAACACTGACAGAAACTTGGCAGACATTTTGATTTCTGTTGTATTACAAACAGTTGGCTAATTGCTTGTCATTTTTCTCATAATAACAGATTAGATTCCATTTTATTCACACTGTAAGTATTCTAAACACTTTTTTCCCCGCCAATACTACCCCAGAACAGGCCAGTTCTCTTCTTTTGGGGGTATATTCCATTAAAATATTTTTTTCTCAATTTTTTTCATCGCTCTAATCGCAAATAATATTCTTTTCTTTTAAACTTTTAATGCTGATCTTTCTCAAACCTTCTAAAAACAACGGTAGCCATTTCGAATTTTTGAACCAATTAAATTACATGATATTTCGGTTCAAATGTCTGGATGATTGACCTTCTCCGCTTTCCCAAACAAAATCTATAATCAGGGGTTGCATTTTTTTGTTTTTGATCCAATTCTACTCCAAAACCTTTTATCTGGTTCTTTCTGTAGTCCTTCTTTGTGTTACATTCATTCACAAACCTGGCTAAAAATACAGCACACGTTTTGATTTCTCTCTTTAAAATCTGAGCTAGTTCCGTTCACTTCTTGGCATCTTTCTTCTAAAATCAGTGGTTGCCATTATTTTTATTTTTAATCCAATTCTATCCCAAAACATTTTAGCTGGTTCTGTCTGTTGTCCTTTTGTGGTACATTCATTCCCAAACCTCGCTAAAAATACGGGACCAATTTTGATTTCACTCTCCTCAGAATCTGAGCTAGTTACGTTCACTTTTTTGCGTCCTTCTTCTTATCGTTGGTAGAATCGGTTTTCTT
Source organism: Boleophthalmus pectinirostris (assembly GCF_026225935.1). Classification (NCBI taxonomy): domain Eukaryota; kingdom Metazoa; phylum Chordata; class Actinopteri; order Gobiiformes; family Gobiidae; genus Boleophthalmus; species Boleophthalmus pectinirostris. The sequence continues at coordinate 35,591,489 of NW_026570971.1, read as the reverse complement.
GGCCTGAGTGGAGGTTGGTTTGGGGGCGGGGTCTTTGGCTGGTTCCTTCCCCGGGGCAGGGCTCTCTCTCAGGGCGGTGGAGGCGGCGGAGGAGGGGGCGGTGGAGGGGGCGGTGGAGGAGGCGGGAGGCGTGGGGCTGGAGGTCGGCTGGTTGTTGGCGGTGGAAGGTTTTGGAGCGGGTTTGGAGCCGCTGTTGGAGTTGTGTCGTCTCCGTCTGGACTCGTCTCCAGCCGAAGATGAGGTCCGTCTCCTGCGCCCGCCCTCCTCTCCCAACGGGGGCTGGACAGAGAGAAAAAGTTTAAAAAAGAGAGAGAGAATGGGAGAGAAAGAGAGTAAGAAAGAGATAAAGTTAGAGAGAGCAAGAAAAAAATGGGAGAGAGAAAAAGAGGGAGAAGGAAAGACTGGGAAAGAGAGAGAAAGAAAGAGAAAGAGAATGGGAGGTAGAAAGAGAGAGTGAGTATGGGTGAAAGAAAGAATGGGAGAGAGAAAGAAAGAAAAGAGAGGAGGGAGAGAGAGAAAAGAGAGAGTTTTGAAGGCCAGTATCACTACAGTGAAATCCTGTGATAAAAGACCATAGTGAAACAAGAACAATACACTAAGAGAATCACCGTGAGTCATTTTTAAAGGTGTATTGTGTAACTTTTGTGGCGGAGGGCCTGTCACCTGCTTGTTTCTATGGAGATGTCATTGCTCTGCCTGGAATGTTCCACAGTGTGACATTAAACAGCTCTACTTTACATTTATTCAATTACAGGTGGTTTTATAGCTCAAGAAAAACCTAAAAACACAAACACTGAGTGTGAGCGGGGTCGCCTCTCCACAGATCTGGTGCCTCATTTATAAAGCTCGCTTACACACTACACATGGCGTAGGTGCTCGCCAACGCCAACAGTGGCATTTAGAAAACTCCTCCTGAGCGCTGCACTTGGCTCCTCTCTCCTGCAGCTCGAACCTGCTGTGCACTCTACTGTACACAAAGTCTGGAGACACGGGGAAAAAGCGACACTCGTGGAGAGGAGCAGTATTCTCTACAATATGACACATTTGACACCGCACGCTCTTGTGCACTACCCATGTTTTCACTTTCTGACTTATGTCTTAGTTGACAAGAAATACAAATACTATTATTAACAGCAGTCTGATTTAGTCATGTTTACACTATAATTTTTGAGGGAAAACACAAACACACTAAATATACACATTTACACAAAAGTGGGGAACCCAAGCTTTGAAAAAAGTACTTCCAAAGTGGTGCCAGTGGCCAAACAGATAATTTCTGATGTGAACAGTGCGATGTGCCAAAGGGTTTAAAAGTTACGAATAAGAGGTTTATTTCTCCTTTCAGTTGAATCAAATCTCCTTTATCGACTCAAAAGGAAATTGTATAAATTAGCACTTTGCCTGAAACCAAAGAGTGTGTTCTTCCAACTTTATGTGACAAAATCCACAGCTAATAAACCGGTTATATGAAGTTTATTCAGTGCAGACATGTATATATATAAATTCATGGATACATTTTGGTGCGTGTTCAAAGGCATAGAATCTTGACCCAGAGGCAAATCTTATCTGGTCCCATCTGTATCCACATCCTCCTTAAAACTCATTAAACGACAATATTAATGCCCCTATATGACTCAAAACTGACTCTTATGAGTTTTAGTCATGTTGTTCCCTCCTCAAAAACACACCTGGAGTTGTGTTTTGTTTCATTCACACATGTTTGAGTAACTCTTTATTATTATTCTGTCTACATCTCCAAAGCTCCAAATGCTCTGTTCCACCTTGCGATGTCATGAAGTGGTAGATTTCAAGTTTAACTTTTCCTTTTGGTTCAGTAGAGATTGGCAATTCCAAGGCTAAATGATCCAAATTATTCTAGTGAAGGTGTGTGGAGTTTAAAAACACAGTGGAACACTTCCTGTATTACCACATGACATCACAAGGTGGAACAGAGTGTTTTCAGTTTGAGAGAAGAAGAACACAACTCCAGGGGTGTTTGTGTTGAGGAAACTACATTAGAACAGTGTAATATGGGCCTTTTAAACTAAACACTGTTCTTGTTTCTGCAACAGACAATACACCTCACACCTGTGGATCGGCTTGTCTCAAAAATCAGATACTAATCGATCTGACTAAAACTAGTATCAAAACTAAATACTCATTTTTCACAGATATCGATACTAACAAGTCCCACTGACAGGACAGAGAGATTACACACACATATAAGACACATGGGAATAGAAAAGAAAGTACTACTATTTAATGTGGAAAATCACAGGATATTGTCTAAAGAAAGAGGGTTTTCTTTATCATTGTGGGATCAGAATTGGTATTGAGGATCAAGTCTCTTCCTTAGTATTGAAATAAAGTTTGCAATTTTAATAATTTAAGTCCAGTTAGCAAAAGTTCTTAATTAGAAATGCCATGTGAGTAGAGTATCAGTGCAATTGGTCTTCAAGATGATCATTTATAGCAACATTTTTAAAGGTTTATCTTTTTGGTAGAGAGTCCACCATCTGCTTGTCTTTGGTCATGTTATTGCTTTGCTTGGAATGTTCCACAGTGTGACATTAAACAGCTCTACTTTACATTTATTCAATTACAGGTGGTTTTATGTGTCAAAAATCCCTAGAAAAACAGACATTGTGACTGCGCGGGGTCGCCTCTCCACAGATCTGAACTGTAACTTGGTCTGGTTTGGTCTACATGAAGATAGAAAGGATCCTCCATGAGGAAAGTTACACAACGCACCTTTAATGATCAGACTAAATTGTAAAAGCTTGTGTGCTGTGGTTTGAATTCTTACCATGACCCTGAAGTCCTCCAGGTTTTTGAACTTGGACAGATGCTCCTGCAGTTTGGGGTCGATCGTCTGGTTCTTGATTTTAGAATATTTCAAAAAGGCCCAAAACTTCTCCAGTCCGTACAGCTGACCTAAACGTCAACACAAACAAAAAAAGGGAATTAGGACTGCAAGATTAAATCAGAATTGAATCAAAATCACAATTTAAATGGACAAATAGCAAAAGCTGCAATTTTTGAACCATAATTTCCTCCAAAAACAACTAAATATTCTGCATTTAATTTAGCCCTCTGCAAACATGTTCTGAACTGTTGCAGTGTGTCAGATGCCCTCCTTGTGTCACCATGACGTCTTATTCTGCATACAAACTTCTAACCCTGTAGTTAGGTCTGTACAAACACATTCTGAAATGTGATTCTTGTGTTTGTTTGTCAGTTCAGATTTCAGTCTTTTGGTCGATTCTTCTGGACGTGTTTAAAATGTGAACTTTGAACAGACTCCTAATATTGACACTTGCAACCGGCGGCATCAGCATTCTGTGGGGGCGTGAAGCTAACTGAAGCACTGCTCTGTCTGCAGCTCTTCCTTAAGATAGACTTTAATCTTCTGAGCTTTATTTTCACACAATCTGACCAGAAAGAGCAGACTCCCATAATCCATCAGGAGCTCAGACTCACTGCAGCTCTTCAAATCACAACGACAAACTCACCTTTCTCCCATGAATGATTCCCCTGTCTTCTAATGTGTGCGTTGTATCACCATGGTAACAGATGAACATTCCGCCAATAGAGGTACATGTTTAGCACCCCCAGCAGTTATTAAATTGCTCAGCCCTACAGGAAAATTTTGGAACAGTCCAAGATGCTGTGACAATTTATGGTTCTGACCTGTACTATTTTAATCAGAGCATCTGTTCTGTTTTTATCTTGTTCCATTGCTCAGTCCTTTGAGCTCAAACAGGTGCAAATATCAAAGTTAATCCTGGTTTTGTTTTGGGTAAATGCTACCCGGGGTCACCAAAACAGAAGAGAATGCCGAGTTATAGTCTTGAATATTAATATTATATATAAAAAAAAAGGCTAAAATAAAAGGAGCTGCGTCTGATTTAAAAACAGAACTAGTTGATTTTACAACAGTTCGCTGTGACCCAAAGTTATTCCTAATGTTTCCAAAACATTCTGAGTATCCTAATTAACGATCCCAAGTTTTACATTGATGGTACTGCTAACAATGAGTAGCATGCTAATAGTGCTCACTTCATACAAATGATTCATAAGTAGATGCTTAAGTTACAATACACCAACCCACCTACTCTGGCCCCACCCACTTTTGTCTCTAAAAGCTCCTAAACTGCACTTTTATGGTGGCACTTCCGGTTAAACGGGGATCCTCTTCATGTCAGTGGAGAATCTGGGAAACGTTTAGAATCTTAAATCTGACAAAGTCGGTTCATTTGTGTAAAATGTTCAATTTTCATGTGACCAACAAGTCGCACTGCACCAGTTCTCTGAATCAGGGGTCTCCAACCTGTGGCTCAGGTGTTAACAGTCGCTGAATAAGTCAAAGTTGACTGATTGATTAAATGCCTATTTCCGTTGTAAATGTGTCATTTTGATGTCTATGTTTGTGCACTGATAAATGGATAATGGTTTATGTTTTACAGACATCTATGGCCTGTCATGGCTCTTACATTTACTTAACTTCTGGTGGCTGCTAAAATCAGTAGCTCTCTGGCATTTTTGTTTTTCAAAAAGTAGCTCACAGGAGATAAAAGGTTGGAGACTCCTGCTCTGGAGGCTTGAACTGATTTACTGTCAAGATCTGCAGCCCCAAACAAAATAATACAACCTGAATGATGACGGCGCTGCCCACGCAAATTCCGGAATAAGGTGAATACTGGGACAACTCGAATTTACTTGACATGAAAAAGGTGCATATAATGAGAAAAGATGAGCATGCGAGTATATGAGCAAGTGCCACAGCCCAAATGAATAAAATTGTGGTTTTGATTAAAAAACATTCAGATTCTGTTAAATGTGTATTTAAAAAGCTGTCCTACAGCATTAAGATATGAGAGAAGACTGAAATCTGAACTTGAAACTAATACAAGAAGAAGAGGTCTGAACTACTGAAGGGAAGCAGGATCTTGTCGGGTTTTACACTATTTTTACAATGTTTTGAACACATTTGGATTTAGTTTCCACAGTTACCTTTCTCAAAATCCCTGAGCGTCTCTTCCTGGAAATCCTTGAACAGATCGAGTCTGAATCTTCGCTCCAAACCGTAGCTGTAATATCTGAACAGGCACTCCAGCCCGTACCTACAACACACACACACACACACACAAACACACACACAAACACACGCACAAACAAACACACACACAAACACAGAGAGAGGTCAACATGATAAAAAACTCACATAACCTGACCTCTGACCTCTCCCATCACACCTGGCTATGACCCCAGGTGTGTTGACCCGAGACCAGCTGTGGATCTGAACCGGTTTCACACAGGGACTTTTGGAGGATCTGCTCTGCTCTGGTTTAAATAAACGTGTCCGAGTCATCGCATTTTTTACATGACGGAGATCCAGGTGCAGAGAATTACAAATGTGGGAACGACATGAGGATTTAATAGAGTGTCATGGCTCTGAATTGGTTGAGTTTCTCTATATCTGTGAGCAATATTTATACAAATTTCAAGAAATAAATGCATCACAGCTTCACTCTGTGTCATGAGTCTATATATGTGTCTGACTTTCTCAAATAAAAAAGTTTTTCATGATATTCAAATTTTTTGAGCTGGACTAGTGTGTAACCTTTCCTGTAGAGTGTCCACCACCTGCTTGGTTCCAACAGGAAAGGTGATATTTTGGTCTGGAACAGGGGTCGGCAACCCGCGGCTCTGGAGCCGCATGCGGCTCTTTAGCACTCCGCTAGTGGCTCCCTGGAGCTTTTTCAAAAATGAGTGAAAATGGAAAAGGAATGATTTTTTTGGTTGTAGTTTTAATATGGTTTCTTTAGGGGTAAAACTCTCGTTCATCTCTGGTCATGGATCTGATCCATCAGCTGTGTGCAAATGCAAACATAACAAAACACATGAAAAGTGTTTCAGCAGAACAAACAGATGAGCTGAAGTGGGGGGTGGTGTCCGGTGCTTCCACCTGAGAAGCGCTTTCCCAGAAAAAAAAAAAAAAAAAAAAAAAAAAACACGTGCGCAGACGGACGCTCAGAACAACATATAACAAACCAAACTGGATTCACACTTCTGTCTGGATGCTTTGCACCACCTCAGAACCAGCCGCGGTCGAGCGCGGAGGACCGGAGCAGCCCGGACCTGTGGTTCACAGAACATTCTCGCTTTTCCCGCACGGAACCAGCGCACAGATGACTGCACTTAAGCACTCGGACCCAGTCCTTTGCGCGCTGGTCTTGCTCGCCCCCGTCTGGAACCAGGACACGGAGGACGAAGCCTCCGGACAATCTGACCAACTCTGGACCCACAGCCCCGTCTTGAGGGGCTGCGCGCTGACTGCTCCTGTGTGTTTGACGCTGCTGCCCGAGCTCAGAGCTTCTGCTCCGGGTTTATTTTATGAGTGCTCCTATGCACGATCAGAAGAAATGCGACTGCTGCTCTGAATACTTCCATCATCATCGTCAAAGCAACAGGTAAACGTCGGTCGCACTTTCAGCGCGTCAGCTCCTAAAACTCCGTTTATCTCAGTTTAGATGCAAACGTGAAACCAGAGTTTTCCAAAATCTCCACTTAGCCGGAGTTTTTAGAAAGATTCATTTTCAGAGGCGAATTAACGTGTAAACGATGTGTTCAAACTCAGGCAAATGTCTCCATTTTAAAAAATACCCGTGTACGTGTAAACGGGGCCTAAATGACAATGGAATAAACACTAACCACCTGATTTTAGTGGCTACAGACGGCGCACCAAGTATGAGAGGGTCACAAAAGAGGTTTGTGTATCATGAATGCTCATTTTGTATTTGTAGCCGACTTAGTCATTTTAATAGTCGGCTTATACAGCTAATATACTGACAGCCTATGTTGCCTTCATATTAGGCTTATATAAGACTTTTAATTTTTTGCGGCTCCAGGCAGGTGTGGTTTTTGGTTTTTTGGGCCAATATGGCTTTTTGAGCATTTTGGGTTGCCGACCCCTGGTCTGGAACTTTTTTTTATTCTCACTGGTTTATTTGCCCCAGAAATTCTACTCCTAGAAAGATTTACCTGAAAAATTGTTGCAATTTTGTGGACAAACATGTCTTCTTTTACAGTGATGTGTTTATTTTCACTTCTTATAAAGTCATTGTTGTACTCCATGAGGAGAAACAGGAAGCAGCGATAAACTCTCCTTTGTTCAGTGACACTGAATTCACACGCAGAGCACTAAGCAGCAGAACATCCGGAACAAATAACCAGAGAGAATAAAATATCCAAATTGAAATAGGCACAATTACTGTTTTTGTCTAAATCTGTTTTTTGTTTGACATTAAAACAGAATAATGAAATAAAATGTTTTCCCATTTTAATGTTTTTCATTCTTAATTGAAATTCAAAAGAACAAATGGGACACGGACCAGCTATATAAGTTTTGTCAGTGGAACATTTCAGGCAAAGCAATGACATCTGCAAACCCTCTGTCAGAAAAATTCCACAGTGCACCTTTAAACTAAAATATGAGAGTAGTAAAACCCACTGTACGAGCCTCAGCTGATCCAAACAGTGTAATGCCCCGCCCCTTTCACTCAGAGACAGGAATGCGGAGGTGAGCAGCTGGAGAGACTAAACCAGACGCCCTGGTAACTCTGTAAACAAAACAATGTGTGCTGATCCGGTCTCCTCCTCTCAGTCAGGAGGTTGTGGGTTTAACTCCGGATCTCACGTGTTAAAAGGTTGTTTTTTTTTATTGTTCTCAAATCTGTCTCGTGTATTTAATATCAGATAAAGGTGTATTGTGTCACTTTTCTGGTGGAGGCTTCGTCAAATGCTTTTCTTCACAGAGATGTTATTGCTTTGTTTGTAATGTTCCCCAGTATGGCATTAAACCTTTCTAGCTTCATGGAGACCAAACCAGACCAAGTTACAGGTCAGATCTGTGGAGTGGCGACCCCACTCACAGTCACAATGTCTGTTCTTCTAGATATTTTTGACACATAAAAAACACCTGTAACTGAATAAATGTAAAGTAGAGCTGTTTAATGTCACACTGTGGAACATTCCAGGCAGAGTAATGACATCTCCATAGAAACCCCCAATCAAAAAGTTACATAGTGCACCTTTAAGGCCACAGGGTTACCTTGGCAACGCCCCTCTGCTCCGCCCCTTCTGCTGTTAAGTAACTTCATAAGTATTATGTAAATAATTAGTTCTGTTAGTTATATTTTTGGTAAATTAACACTGATATAAATTAACTGAACTTGTTTTTTAGGTCATATGTCAATGTCTAATGTCTGCAATAAATACAACAGATGAACAAATTCCTTCATTGCCGTTCAGCTCCAAACACACGAGGTGACACAGGCAGAGCCAAGTGTCTTTTTATCTTTTGTTTACTGTTCTAATGTTGTTGTTCTGTTTTGTATCTGGCCTTTGCACTTTATGCCTCATTTGCACTAAAGCTCAGCTCTGATGCCCAAATTGTACTGAATGAGCCCCTGACCTGTGTGAAAATGTGTGAAATGTATGTGTGTGTGTCTTATGCTGTAGTGTGTGACTGCAAACAGAACTGCCCCTTGTTTTGTGGAATAATTTTGAAATTTATTTTGTTATTTTATCAAGTTAGGATCTGTCTGTAAATGTTAGCTCTGGACGTCAGTAACTGCTGTGTCTCCACTGTGTTGTTTTATATTGTAGTATTGTGTATTATGTGTTATTATAGGGACAGAAGCTGAGTCCAACATTGTACTGCTGTGTTCTGTACTTTAGATTTAGTTTTGTGTATTGTTAAAGTATCTCTTGACATTAGATCATATGTAACTTTCCTGTAATATACTGTAATTCATTATTTTACTGTTTTATTTGTTTAATTCTAAACCACTATAAAAATCAGTATATCCCTTCTGCTGTTTGAGAGACTTGATAAATGGGAAGGAGCTGATGCAACCCAACACTGTACCCACCTGTGCCATTTCTGCGATTGTTCCAGAGGCCTGCGATTCTTACTGTATGGAGTCATATTTTTTGGTTTTATGAATAGTTCAACTCAGTGTGTTGGTAGTTTCATGAATATTAGGTTATAACTACTGTGCACTGTATTATTTGATTCATCCTAAACCACTTTACAATCGATTAAGAGACTTGATAAACGGGGCAGAAGCTGAAGCCAGTCCAACACTGCACCCGCCTGTGCGGTTTCTGTAGTTGTTTCAGACTTTTATATAAAATCCATCCAATCTTTGCAGTCAGGGTCTAAGTCATGTCGTCTCTGTGTTACTGTGGCAGAGTGGTTAGCCTATCTCCTCCTCTTATTCAGGAGGTTGTGGGGTGTGTCCCGGTCTCTCACCTGTAGTTGTCCTTGGCGTCCTCCAGGGCATACTGTTTAAACTCCTCGTACATTTTTCTGTTGAAATTGTCTCGAAGGAAAAACGACCAAAACCGAAACAGAGTGTTCATCTCCTGAGAGAGGCCCGCCCCCAACCGTTTCCTCTCTGCAACAAAAGAATATGTTTAGAATTAAAAATATATAATCTCTCACACATCACAAACATATCACTTTATACATTCAAAGTGTAGAGTTTCTCATTACCGTATTTGCCGCACTATAGGGTGCACTTAAAAGCCTTTAATGTCATCAAAAAACGACTGTGTGCCTTATATATGAATTTATTGGAGTGTCTTCGTACGACTTTAGTAAAGTACAAAGCCGCTCCACTTGCAGCATTACGGCTTCCATAGTCAGGAGCATCAGGAGTAATACAGACTGTGATTCCTTTTAATATCAAAATGCACCTGTCAAGAGACACGCTCACAATGCCCACTTTAAACTCAAGGCTGTTATAAAGTGAAAGTGCGAGCTGCATGGGAGCAGTGGATGAGAGGAGGAGAACACACATTCACCAAGACAGAGAGACAGCGCCGAGCCACTTACACTACGATCTGTCAACGGATCATGGACGCCCGGGCTAAAGATCAGGATCAACTGTGGTCCGAGCTTTCACCAAGACCAGAATCATCACTGAACTGAACTCCAGGGAACAGTAACCACACTGACTCGGATAATGACGAGAGGGATGTGGGTGTGCTGGACGCCGGAATCACCCAACTGTTATTATGACTTATTGTTAATACACGAACAATTTAGCGTCTCAGACAGTTTTTTTTTACGTGTTACAATTGAACAAAGTTGAGAGTTATTGCAAATAAAGTTTGACTGACTTATCTGTTGTGTTTCGTTTAATGTGCCTTATAGTCCGGTGCCGTTTATATGTGAAAAAAGTTTGAAAATAGACCATTCAATGGAAGTGCACTTTATAATCCAGAGCGACCTAGTGTGCAGAAAATACGGTAATAGGAGTAAGGAAGCCCCCCATTTAAGTCTAAATATAACGTAGACTACACAATCACATAAGAAGCCACTGTTGTCAAAAAAATAAAAAGTAACTACATTAAGGCTGGGCAATATCAAATTTGAAAAGAGACTGGCTCCTGTAACCAGCAGCATCATCAGCTTCATCTGACTGGAGCCAAACGCTGGGTGACGTCACAATCACTTCTTTATACTGTCTATGTCCACCACACACCGAAACTTTACGGGAAGCAGTGTGGTCTGTAATTCCATCAATGAGACAGGAAAAAAGATGCACATCCTCTTGCAGAGAAGTTTTTAAATGATTACATTAACCCATTGACGCCGGATGCTCCGCAGCGCAGCGCTGAGTCCCCTGTCCGGATTGTCTGGCGATCAGTGTAACTGGTAAAGGCGGGGCCACACCTGGAAGCATGGGGGGCGTGTCCTCCTCTCACTTCCATTCACTCCCATAGAGAGACGCAAAACTGCCAGAGCTGTACTGTCGCGTTAAACCTTCTTTATCGTGGCATATTATTTCTCCATTGAAAAATAATCCAAATGTATCCCGAACATGTTCCCATCAAGACCTGGTTTGAAATAAACATGGCCAAACACAAAAATGCTGACAGTGACAATGACAGTGAAGACACGGACAACATTTGTGTTTGACCATGTTCATTTGTTACACGACATAGCGATATGGCACCTGTTATAGGAGCGTCTAGAACAGCGACCAGATCAAGTGGTTGAGCGCGTTCATGCGCTGCAGTAAAGAGCAACGTTTGTTACTTCAAATCAGGTCTTGATGGGAACATGTGCGGGATACATTTGGATTATTTTTCAATGGAGAAATAATACGCCACGATAAAGAAGGTTTAACGCGATAGTACAGCTCTGGCAGTTTTGCGTCTCTCTATGGGAGTGAATGGAAGTGAGAGGAGGACACGCCCCCCATGCTTCCAGGTGTGGCCCCGCCTTTACCAGTTACGCTGATCGCCAGACAATCCGGACAGGGGACTCAGCGCTGCGCTGCGCAGCATCCGGCCTCAATGGGTTAAGAAGGAACCCTACTCCATCAGAACCCTTCCTAATCCATGCGGTTTCCTCTTGAGTTTAACTTGAATATAGTCAAGTACCGGCTGATCAGAACATGTGAAGCAAATGGGGTAGAAGTTAAGTAAGGCTTTGTTCTTCATCCTTTTCCTGTTAATGTGAAATGTCTTATGTTTTCTCTCTTTCTGTTTACCCTAAGACATTCCCACATACTATAGAACAAATAAAATCAAAGTAATATAATGCTAGTGAAAGTGTGCAGACCGTTGAGGCAGCGTCTTCTGTACTTGTGGTAGCCCTGCTGTGTGAAGCCATTGTCTCGGAGCAGTTCGTGAGACGGGTGCCAGAACTTTGGGAAAGACTGAGGCGTGCAGCCGTACGAGCCCGAGATCGGAGCGCCCTCAGAGGGGGAGGCGTTTGAACTGCTGTGGGGAGAAAGGAAGAGAAGAAGAGAGGAGAGAGGGAGAGGGGGAGAGAGGTACAGATGAGAGAAGGAGAGAGGAGGAGGGAGTGAGAGGAGAGTTTAAGGTCAGGAGCAGAGTAACCTTTAACAACAGCATCTGCAGTGTTGGGAAGAATACTTCACATGTGTTTTGTTACAGAATATTGAGTACCTGAATAAAATGTGTTCTATTCTGTACTATGGTTGAATCAGAGTGCTGTATTCTGAATCCTTTATTTATTTTAAGTGTAAATAATGTACCAAAACAGCCTTATGTTTTGTTTTGTTTTGTCACTAATTAGAGATACAAAAAGGACTCATGTACTGTACAAGAGTTGTGTTTTCCATTTTGTCACCAGTTCAGTGCAGTTTGAAGCCTAAATCATGTGATCAAATATCTCAATGAATCCCTTTTGATTTTTAGGTCAACATCTGTGCTCCAAATGAAAGTACATGTATCTGAATACATATACTCAGAATCAGTAAAATCTGAATGTACATGTTTTTAGTTCCTTCCAACACTGAGCATCTTCTATACTTTGGTCATATCTATAGTAGTTTTTTTCAGTATATTATGAAATCTAGTTTTATAAACATGTTAAAGTGGATTTTGTACCTTATAGAGGCGGATCGCGGCCGGTGCTCTCTGGAGTCCAGGACCCAGCCGATGTGCGCCTCCAGTGGAGGGTTTGAGCTATGACGAGTTTTCTTCTTGCGAGGCGTCTGACAAAAGCAAGAGAAGATACATTAGTGTGTTTCCATGGAGACAAGCAGGTGACAGACCCTCCATCCACAGTGACTGTAAAGCACTTTGCATGAAAAGCTCTGTATAAATAAAGTTTTATTTGATTAGAAAAGCTGTAAATCTTTAATATTTTAAGCCTTAATACATAATGGACATTTTTGTAGCTTGTTGTATGAATGTGTATTATAAAGCAGGGCTGTGTACTAGTTCTTGTTTGTTCTGTATTGTCATTTGTTTTGGAGAAAAATATGACATTTTGAATATTGTGATGTATTCCCCACTGAAGCTGAAAACACAAGACTGTGGAAACTCATTAAGAGCTTAAAACCCCTGATAATGAAAAAAGCTGAGGACTATCACTTAAACATAAACAAACATGTTAGGATCAATATTATAGATGGCAGGTATTTTGTCTGATGAGAGGCTATATTGTCCTCACATCTAGGACCTTATACAAGCAGCAAACCAAGTTTGTTACTTTGGTAAATACACATATTTTAATGTTTTCTATCGTGACAAATAAAGACTTGGTATTCTTCTCTATTTTAAAAGGTCCTATATTACACACCTGTCCGTCGATGTACCCGCTCTCCTTGATGACGGGGTAAAACCTGGGGGTCTTGTTCGGGTCACAGCGGCCGGGCGTGCGTGGCGTTCGAGGGGTGCGGGGCGTGTGAGCGCTCGGAGACTCAGGGACTGTTTTAGGCAAAGAGCGCGACAGATCCACTCCACTGTCCACTGGAAACAACAAACATGTGGTGTAAAAGGGGACATATTATATAAATTCAAAGTTATTACTGTTGTATTTTGATTGATTGATCCACTCCACTGACCACTGGAAACAACAAACATGTGGTGTAAAAGCTGCACTATGTAACTTTTCTGTTTGAGGATGTGCCAAAATGTAAAATTATGATCTATGATTGTTGTAATGTAACACCAAAGACCCCCCAAAATATTTTATTATCACGTCTTTTAAAATATAACTTTTTAATAAATTTACTTTTGTTAAATGCCACTTCAAAAATGTTTTGCTTCAGTATTGATTAAACCAGTAAAGCTACAAAAAAACAGAACTAAACAAAAACATAAATTGTGGAACGTAAATAGGAGAGACACAGTAACCTGCATGTTAAACGTGCATTGCCTTTAAAATTATACTTTGACATTGTAATAAATAGTAAAAGATGATGAAAAGAAATGATGACAGTGAAAATACTATTAGTTTAAGTATGAGGACTAAAATATTTATTTAAATATGGGAGAAAAAAATAAATTAAAAAAAGGAAGAAAGAGAGAGGGAGGGAATTTCCATTATAAATTGGCCAAAACATATCAGTATAAGAATGTAAGGGGGCCTAGCGGTGTGTTTATGCTGCACTACCACATTACTTTTGTTTTATTTAACTAAAGTTGTGTCGGTGTGTGTGGTCAGGAGGAAATGGGGGGCATTTTTTGTTGTTTTGTATTTGTTGTGGGTGTTGCTTTATGTTTTTGTGTTTTTTTATGTTGATTATTGTATTTTGTTAAATGTTATATTCTGTTGTCTTTAATAAAAAATAAAAAAAAGGTGCATTGTGTAAATTTTCTGGTGAAGGGGTCCTGCTTGTTTCTATGGAGATGTCAATGCTCTGTCTGGAATGTTTCACAGTGTGACATTAAACAGCTCTACCGTACCTTTATTCAATTACAGGTGGTTTTATGTGTCAAAAACACCTACAAAATCAGACATTGTGACTGTGAGCGAGGTCGCCTCTCCACAGATCTGACCTGTAACTTGGTCTGGTTTGGTCTCCATGAAGATGGAAAAGTTTAATGCGATAATTCCACACAAAGCAATAACATCTCCATGGAGAAAAGCATTTGGCAGACCCTCCACCAGAAACACAACTTACACAACACACCTTTATCATTATCAGTGCAAAAGTCTGTTGACTCAGGGCCTGATATGACAGAAAACAAACAGGAAACAGAACGTACCAGGCTGTGGAAGAGGCGGGATTTCCTGGTTGGAGTCGACAGGTGGTTTGGGCGTCAGTGTGTCAAACTCATCCTGACTGATCATATTCAGCTTCTTAAAACTCTCAGATTCCTGAAGAAAGAAAACAAACAAATTTAAATGAAAGTGCAAATGATTGTCTAAATTCAACTTAATTTAGTGGGATAACACCTGTTGTAAATAAATAATACATTTAAGATAGTTTACACAAATCGAGTTTGTGAAGAAAAGTTGAAAATATCTTGAACATTACAGAACAAGGACATACTAATGACATCACACTGGGAGAATTCAATCTGATGGTAATGAGGGGTTGATGGTGTGATATTTTATTTTGAATGTAGAGTTTTAGTGACATCAACTGGGGCACATGATGTTGTCAAGTGTGAGCACAAGCTGCTTTCATGGATTACCCACCATTGTAGGTTTTAGTTTTAACACTGGTGATGTTCACTGAAGAGTCAGGTGTAAAGTCATCACTATAAGAACACTTTGTATCATGTATCATGTGCCGCCTTGTAACCTTTGACCACACCCCCACCCTCTGCCTTACACAAATGTAGAAAACGGGTCAGTTCCTGTAGTTCATTCTCTCTGTCGTAACATGTGGAAAGAGCGAGTGCTCTGTATCTCCTATTTATATGAAACCTTCAGAACTGCATTCAACTCGTTTCATACAGCAACCAGAAATACTCGATATCACTATCCAAAAGTCTGACACAATTTATACTTACAAAACACAATGTTCTGCCATTTAAGCATGAGTTCAACTAAATAAAGATGTTTTCTTATTATTTCATTTATCAAATATAATCTCTGTGTGCATGAGGAGTTGTGGCCTGCTCTACATCACCTTTTTATTTATTTGACAGGAACAGTGCATATTGATGAACATCTGTAAATGGTAAATGGTCACATTTTTCTATAGCGCTTTTCCACCTTCAAGGCACTCAAAGCGCTTTACAACAAGGAACCACTCACCCATTCACACACACACATTCACACACCAGTGTACACAGACACTGTGGACAGGGTGGGTTAAGTGTCTTGCCCAAGGACACAATGACAGCATTCATCTGTGGGAGCTGGAATCACACCAGCCAACCCGTGGGTCAGTGGATCTGACCGCTCAACCTGTGATGTTTATGTTGAGAGTTGGATTCGAACCGCCAACCTTTAGATCAGTGGGCGAATGCTTTTTGGAATTACAGCTTCTCAAAACTCACCAGCATCCAGCCCTCTTTTGTCCATCGATACTAAAAAAGTATTGAAACTAGCATCTCATTTGAATTGTTATATACATACATGGAAAAAGGTTGGAGCTTTTCTGAATAAATTTAGAACAGTATTGATCAGTCAGAACTAGTATAAGATCATGGTAATTTCAGTAACTGTACAATTTTGTCCTGTTTATAAGATTTAATTTTTTGTATTTGTTTCATTCATTTTAAAAGCTGCATTGTGTGACTTTTCTGATGGAGGATCTGTCTCCATGGAGATGTTACTGCTTTATCTGTAATGTTTCACAGTATGGCATTAAACCTTTCTAGCTTCATGGAAACCAAACTAGACCAGGTCAGGACTGTGGAGAGGCGACTCAGCTCACAGTCAGAATGTTTGTTTTTCTAGGGATTTTTGGACTATAAAACCCCCTGTAATTGAATAAAAGTAAAGTAGATCTGTTTAATGTCACACTGTGGAACATTCTAGGCAGAGCAATGACATCTCCATAGAAACAAGCAGGTGATGGGCTTAGACTCCCAATGGAAAAGTCGATAAATGCAAAATAATTATGTTTCATGCATCAATGTGAATGAAAAGGAGCAGACAGATGTGTAGACTAGATATTAGGTTTAGTATTGATTGGAATAAGATTTTTGATCATTTTGAAAACTCCATGTCCATCTATAGACCGGTTTGTGAGCTCTATAAACTTTCTCTGGTGTAGAGTCGCGACCTTCACACAGACTCTGCTTCAGATAAAGTTTGTGACGCAGAGCAGCTGTCACACGCAGATGTGTCCGACTTTGACTTTGTTCAGGTGAAACTTTCCCACCAACGCTCGGACTTTACCCCCACACGCTGCACCAGCCTGGGCAACACGTGGGCAGTGGACGGGCTGGAGGGGGCTGGAGGAACACGGAAATATCCCTTTATATAAACAGTCTATAGTATTGACACAAGAATCACGGTATATTGATGTATCACTAATTTGAGAACAGGAGGCAGCAGTAGAGTTTTGCAAGTTCAAATTATTTTTTTTCATTTTCTGTCATTTATTTCAGGCTGTAAAGTGTCCAAAAGTGTTCCGATTTCAATTTGCTTCTTTTCATTATCCAAATAAAAATACACAGCCTATTTTAGTAGAGAAATGATCTGCCTCTGTACAACAGCAACAAAAAAACTGTACAACTCACCATTATGTAACAGATAATACTCCCTACAACTGTACAACAACTCACCTTTGCAGAACAGATAATACTCCCTACAACTGTACAACAACTCCCTCTTATGGAGCAGATAATACTCCCTACTACTGTACAACTCACCCTTATGTAACAGATAATACTCCCTACAACTGTACAACAACTCACCTTTGCAGAACAGATAATACTCCCTACAACTGTACAACAACTCACCTTTGCAGAAAAGATAATACTCCCTACAACTGTACAACAACTCCCTCTTATGGAGCAGATAATACTCCCTACTACTGTACAACTCACCCTTATGTAACAGATAATACTCCCTACAACTGTACAACTCCTCACCCTTATGGAACAGATAATACTCCCTACAACTGTACAACAACTCACCCTTATGGAACAGATAATACTCCCTACAACTGTACAACAACTCACTCTTATGGAACAGATAATACTCCCTACAACTGTACAACAACTCACCCTTATGGAACAGATAATACTCCCTACAACTGTACAACAACTCACCCTTATGGAACAGATAATACTCCCTACAACTGTACAACTCCTCACCCTTATGGAACAAATAACCCAATGTTCTGTCAATCATATTATCTTTGTACTGTTTTTCCTTACGATGAGCTCTTGTATATTGCTGAGTAGAGGTGTGCAAGAATATTGAGACATCGATATATCGTATCATCTAATGTGATGATACAGTTTCAGTATGATGGGCTGCTGTATCGGTATATTAGTGATATATTTTACTCAATTATTTAGTTACAGCTACAGTTTTGTTGTTTGTTCAGAGGAAGCAAACATTAGACATTTTCACTGTTTTGATGATTAAAATGTTTGTGTTTCATATGAACTCTGCACAAGAAGTGGTTTAACAAAGACTTTTAGTATCACAGCCAGGATTTAGCCTTTATTTTGACTGAACCGTATCGAATTGATTTGAAATAGAAGTATTGAATGGAAAGTGCCCTGTATCGAGGTACGTATCGTATCGTTGTCTGTGTAAAAGTGTTCCAATTTCATGTTGCTTCTTTTCATTCTCCAACTCAAAAGCCCACATTAAACAGTTTATTTTTGTACAGAAATGCAGGCCTCTGTGGTAGTAGTTGTTGTGGCCATGTTATCCTGTACTTTGCAGTTCTCAAACTCGTGGTGACGGTTTTCAAGCATCCAAAAATAGAGTGTTTTTGTGCCTCTGTGCAGGCCTCTCTGATCAGACTGACCTGGTTTAGGCTCCAGTGACACAGGGATACACTCTTACATAACTCTGCTTTAATAAAACTATGGCCTATAAAGATCATATGACAATGTTACATCACTCCCCCACTGACTTTTCAAGGATGTCACAGTGACCTAGTTCTGTTAAGAGTTGGTATATTGTGTGGGCCTGTAAAAAGCATCCAAAATCAGATACTAAAACTGGTATTGAAACTAGATACTTGCTTGAGCACATAGACTAGTATACACCCATGGACACTATGGAACCTACCTGCACCACTGAGGATTACACACATATAAGACACATGGGAGAAGAATATAGAAGAAAGTTCTACCATTTAATGTGGAAAATTACAGTATATTGTCTAAAGAAAGAGTGTTTTATTATTCTATGTATTTATTCTGTGGTGTTGGAATCAGTATTGTCTTTATTCCTTAATATTGAAAATGAATTGAAATTGAATATATCAAGATTGAAATGTTATCGTGACAACGGTGGGAGAAATTACATCAAAATTTTGCTCCTATGTTTGGTAAATGGTCCCTACTATTTTTATATCATGTTTTTCCACCATCTGGGCCTTCAAAGCTCTATGTTAGGTTAGGTTGCTTTATTTGTACCCGTAGGCAAATTCGTTTTGCAGATTTGAGAGGTTGGTCCCACATTTCACATTTCATTCATCCACACTGTACACAAAAACACATCAGAGTGCTCCAGTGAAGAATGGTTTTGATCCATAAATAATTCATTAATCACGCTTGGCTAAAAATCCCAATAAATATTAAATGTATAAAAAACAGGATTTTCCAAGACATGGTACTAAAATCGCTAAATAAACTGATTACAAAGTATTCATTAGTAGAATAGCAGCTGGAACAAAGCTCCTTTTAAAACGATTCGTTCTCAATCTTGGAACTAAAAGCCTCTGACCAGAGGGAAGCAGCTGAACCTCTGAGTTTAGAGGACGCTGCACGTCTTTTAGAAGCCTCTGGGACGTCCTCTGTAAGTGTCCTGAGTACAGAGAGTCCAGGCGGCTCAGAGGATGGACAATCACCCAACTAGAATCAATGAGTGTTCCAAGATATTTATAGAAGTCTACACGCTCAACTGACTGACTGCTTTCAATATACTGACAGCTTTGTACACTGAGTAGTTAAATGGCATTTAAAGGTGCACTATGAAAATTTTCTGGTGGTCCGCTGCCTGCTTACCTCCATGGAGATGATTTTACTTTGCCTAGAATATTCCACAGTATGGCATTAAACTTAACCATCTAGCACAGATTCATTTTAGTTGCTTAATCCCTTTGAAAAACATGTATTCTGTGAGCGGGGTTGCCTATCCACAGATCTGATCTGTGCGGGTATCCCGGGCTCGTCTCCACTGACATACAGTAGACACGTTATATTAATACCATACTGTGGACTTCCAGACAAAGTAATAACATCTCCATGGAGACGAGCAGGTACTGCAAAAGTTACATCATGAGTTTGAGTATTACAGACAAATGTATTCATGTTTTTGTCCCCCTTTGAGTAAAACTAGAACTACCTTATCCATGGTTTAGTCTAGTTTTAGACCTGGTTTAGTCCAAATTTAAGCCTGATATAGTCCGGGCTTAGATCTGGAGCTACTCAATCCAAATATAACCTTAGATAGTACTTGTTGAAAAGTTTGAGAAATGCTGCTCTAACCCATCCTTACCTTTGTGGTCTCTATTTGCTCCTCTCCCTTCCACAGATCCTGCTCGTAATAGTACAGCCCGTCGTTGATCGCTTTGGCCAGGTCTGCGGTGATCTTGGCTCTGGACTCGTGGTTGCCGGTTCGATCCCCGCTCGGGTGTTTGCGCAGGTATGGCGGCGTCTGGGTCACGATCAGGAGTTTGTCCACGTCCGTGTCGTCCAGCTCGTAGTCCGAATCCTCGTCCGACCAATCCGTGAACCGGTTTTTCCTCGGCGCCATCTGCTCCATTTCCTCGTCAAACAGGAAGTCCAGCTCCTCCTGGTCCGGCTCCGGCTGCAGCGGGGGGTTTGAGGGCGGGTCACTGCGCTCCTACAGGACAACAGACAACAGATATGGAAAAGTTATGAGGGAATTAGACAGAAGGGATGTAGTGTGACGCTGCTGGAAGATAGATCATGATTTCTATGTTATCCTGATTGATGTTTTCTTAGTCTTTAAGAGGTAACTAAAGCCATCTGCTGTTTCTGAAAGTTTACTCTTCACTGGTTAAATCCACCTGTCACTCACTCAGAGCAGAGGCTGGCCAACAGGAGAAGTGTGGAGAAAAGTGTCTGTTTTTGATCATAGAGTTGAATTACCGTATTTTTCGGACTATATGTCGCACTTTTTTTCATGGTTTGGATGGTCCTGGGACTTATACTCCAGTGCAACTTACATATAAAAATTTTCAGACTGACAGCCGTGAGAGGGCGTTCTAGGCTCGTGTGTCAGTATCTGCTACTTCTGTTACTCCTGTACCACTGTCACTGTACTGCACTGTCTCCTGCAGAAATAGCCGCTGTCTCGCTGCAAATAGTGAAATATTCGGCTGAAAATGGTAATTGAGCAGCAGAAAGAAAATCTGGAGAGAGAAACTTGTGACTGACTGGCGGAAAGCGGGGATAGAGAACACAGTTTCACGAATCGACAAAGCCTGAACTTCTATGACAATCGAAACCATCCTGTTGGGATTCAGAAAGGCTGGAATAATTCTAACTGAAACTGATGCTGAGTCTGACGACAGTTACACAGAAGAGGAAGCGGAGCTCTGTTTACCTCATGGATCTATGGTTTATCTCCAGAGGTTGCGCAGAAGTGACAATGAGGATGAAAAATTCAGTGGATTTAGTGATTTGGATTGAGATCGTGAGTTTGGTAAACTTATGTTGTGTTGTTTATCGTATAATTATCTGAAGAACTGTTAATATGTTACGCTAAAATATTAACAGTTAACATATTCTGTTCTTATTACTATAATTTGCCTTTCAAGACCACATGTCGGTTCCTGGTCTCTGATTTTACAAAATACATTTCCCCAAAAAGTACGACTTATAGTCTGATGTGACTTATATATGTTTTTTTCTTCATCATTGCACATTTTTTGGCTGGTGCAACTTATACTCTGGAGCGACTTATAGTCTGGAAAATATGGTAAACAAAAATGATATAGTAATTTAACCAAAATAACTGATCGAGATGAGATTTTTATCACCCTTTCACTTTAACCTCACACAGCACTGTCAACTCTATAATGTGATAAAGCCCAACAAACTGACGACCAATTTGGGGGCAGAGTCAAGCTGAAGCGCTCAAATGAACCAAAACAAACACGGCGACACAGAGACGTACCTCGGAATATTTTCGCTCCAATACTACAGGACTATTAATTTGTGAAAAACAAGAAGGAGGAAAGAGCTTTGTGCATTTGTTGAACAGGGAGGATGTCTGTGCTTTTCTTTCAGCTGGATTTAACTAAAGTTTGATTTCTCGTCTTGTTGCTCTGTTGTGACAGTGTTTTCTGATCTCTTTCTGTGATCCCAGATTGATAATGTGAAAAAATTCATTTCAGAGACACATGTGAGCTTGGTTAATGAAGATCTGAAGGTATTTTGCATGTGCGAGAGTTCTTAAGGGTCTCTATTCTGATCAGAGCTGCAACCATTAATCAAATAATCATTACTATAGGTATTAAAACAAAAAACCCTAATAGTATTTTTAGTAGTAATAGTAATAGGTTTTTATCGTAATGGTTATCTGGACGATGCAGACTCTAAAACATGAATTAGTCGAGCACTAAAATAATGGTTAGTTTCAGCTCTAACTCTTCAGTGTTATTATGATTGTTATTCTGTGCACATGATGTTATACTGTGATACTCAACTGTAGACAGGACACAGTCAAGCGGAGGTGGAGGTGAAGGAGGAGGAGGAGGAGGAGGAGAGGAGACAGGGCAGACTTCATCAGGCTGTGGTCAGGAGCGTAATGGATGAGAGAGGGAACAAAAGAGGAGAGAGGGGAGGGAAAGAGGAGAGAGAGAGGAGGGAGAGAGGAGGGAGAGAGGAAAGAGAGGGAGGAGAGAGCAGGAGAAGCGAGAGAGAGGAGTAAGAGAAAGAGGAGAAAGACAGGAGGGAGAAAGAGGGAAAACAAAGAGGAGGGATAGAAAGAGAAGAGAGAGAAAGACGGAGAGACAAAGAAAAGGGAGAGAAGAAGAGACAAGGAAAGACAGGGTCAGAAACAGAGGATGAGATGATGAATTAGTGATGAAGTGAATGATACGAGGATGAAGGCTCAGAGCAGCATTAAGGAAAATACAAACATTCGGTCAATTCATTTTTAAGACACTTCAAATTCAGACTTTAGCAAAAGCCAAATAATTTTCTGCCTTAATATTTATTATAGTATTTATTTTATTATTATTTTTAATTGTATTTTCAGCTGTGATAAATAAATTACTATGAATATAGTTTGCATTTCTTTAATCAACAACCCACAAGTCTTAAGTCTCCTTTTAAAAACGTCGCTTCCTAAAACCTCTAACTTTTATCAACAGCGTCCACTTCAAAAACTATGTACATAATTAGTGTGTTTTATGTTCTAAAAAAACTAAATAGTGTTATATTTTTATTCAAACCCATTTTTGTCCTAGAGTCTGTACCTTGTTCTTCCCGGAGTAGTGTCTATGGCGTTTCTCGACCTGGATCCAGGCGTCAGGGTCCGGTTTGGGGACTTCCTCTGGTTTTTGCTCCTGATCCGCTCCGTCAGTCTCTGAAGAATCCGGGACGGGTTTTGAAGAATCCAGCGGGATCTCGGTCGAAGGCGATGAGGCTGAAATCACATCGTTTCTGTTTAATCCAAAGAGCATTTTCTCTCCTTCTCTTTCTCTCATTTTCTTTATTTCGAGCCATCTATACTAATGCAGTCTGTACTATCTGAGTAACTTATTTTCATCATAGTTGCCTACTGTACAAACAATTAAACATTTATACTTTACACTCTATACTGTGACCAGACGTTTGTTTATAGAGTGATTTAAAGTGGTAAATACTTTGACATTGCTTGAGTTCCAGCCCAAGACTTAACCTCACACACAGACACAGAAAAGCTTCTTCTAGTGGTTCTTGGTTCTTAAGAAACAGTCAACAGACAATCAGGATTGAGCCAAGATTCAGAACACTGTAAATCAGTCGTATCAGGTTTGTGAGGTCGTTGTGTACAGCATTGTACCATATTTATGTATATTTATGGAGACTTGTCGTGTGGGAGCGTGGGTGACGTAGGCTTGTGGGCAGAGCCTCATACAAAATTTTATAGCTAACCATAAGGAGGGTGTGAATAGGACCCAGAAGAGATCACTTCAGCCATGTTTTTGATGAGGGAACAACATTATAACATGGTACAAAGCTCAAACTAAATATATTTTGAATAAAACCTCCTCTTTAACAAACTGGTGGTGTAACAAAACTGCACAGACCCGACCACAGAACTCTAATCAAATCTGCAGCTGAACCCAAGATGGTGTTGTAATGTTTTCAGTGGCCTGTGCTCATTGGCTCATGGGCCCAAAAATAATTCTCTCTTTCGCATTTACTTCCTCAGTAAGGGTTAGGTCCTCCCACATGCGTTATGTCTGTAACATGCACGGCGTGGGGCGTTCAGAACAATGATTTTTACTGCTTTTTATAAAGAAATACAATGAATATTTAATTTTCAAAATTGAGTTAAGCATTTTGGCCCTCCACAGTATTTTCTGTTTCTCATGTGGCCCAGTGGAAAAAAGAATTGCCCACCCCCGCTCTCCATGGTCGACTCTGGGAAATATGGTGGAAAACCAGAGGCCAGTGCAGAGCTTTGTCAAGTCCCTGTGTTTCCATTTTTGTGAAGGTGTTAAAATCACTGTCAGATCGGCTCAATGTTCACGATGGAAAAGGAACAGACAGCTGAACTTCACACAGACAGATTTGAACCTGAAGTAAATGTGTCAGATGTAACAATGTGTAATATTGTGTAAAGCCATGCTCTTGCATAACCTCACCGCAAGATTCAAAGTCAACCTCTGTGTGTAACTTTTACTACATATAAGTGTGAGCTTCTGAAACGAAATGCTTTGCTTTGTCACAGTGGTTAAAAAAACAGGAAAGTGCACTGGTCATGGTCCTTTGCTCTGTTTTGGTGCTGATAACATGAAGAAATAATTATTCATGCATGATCGCATTACAGGCACAACACCTGATTATTACGGTTTTTCAAATGTGTAAAAACAACAACAAAAAATACAAAATAAATGAATAATTGTTGTTGTTGTTTTTTTTTTTTTTTTTTGCTGTTTTCTATGTTTATTTCTTTTTTGTATATGTGTTAGTTTTATCTTTTGTTATGTCGTTGTTATGTTTATTTTGTTATAAATGTGTTGTGTATACAGATCCTCAAAATGATAAAAAAAAATAAAAATAATTAAACCTCTTCCTCAGTTTAATGCTAAAATTATAGTAACGCTCATAACAACTAGCATGCTAACTGTGCACCAGCCTTGCCGCCTTGTTTGTGGGTTAAAAAATGCAGAGAGACACAGCAGTTTCATTCTGACCCTTAAAGTGCTTTGACAACATGTATTTGGGGCAAAACTAACTTTACTTTATTCTGTTGAAAAAGTTGGGTTCTTTAAAGGTTTCTTTGGACATTTTAGAGAAGATGGGCATTAAAATACAGACACTCTAACAGTCCCCACACCTCAGTCATCATCATATCATCTTTGCACTGTTTTCCTTATGACCTATTGTACCATATTTTTCAGACTATAAGTTGCACTTTTTTTCACGGTTTGGGTGATTCCTGGGACTTATACTCCAGTGCGACCTATAAATTAAAATGTTCAGACTGAAGCTGCGAGAAGGCGTTCTAGGCTCATATGTCAGTATCTAGTAGAGCCCGACCGATATATCGGTTGGCCGATATTATCGGCTGATATGGGCAACTTTAGGCTTGCTGATAGGGGCCGATATTTCACCTCGTTATAAAGCTTAGACTCTCTACATTCTGTTCATTTAATCCAATTTACAGACAGATAAATGTCCTAATATGTGGCTCCACATCAGTATTTATCTACGGAGTCATTTGTCTGTGTGTCCGTACTGTCCCTGAACACACCACAGAGTTGCGTCACTCACGTGTGTTTGTTTACATCTGCAGACACAGATCCAAACACTGAGATTATATTCTTTTTACGGACAATCGGTTTGAGTCTGGATTAAAAGGACATTTATTAGTGCAGACTTGTGATGTGAGAGGAGCCTGTGTGAGCGGTGAGTGTTGGAAATATGTCGACTCTGAAGCTAGTTTTGGTCATTTGTTATGGGTTAGCTGCTGTAGCTCCCGCACATAAACAGACTGTTTTCTATTGGTCTGTTCTAAAGTGACTATATTGGCCGTATATTTGCTACTGGACCTGCACTGATATGTAAATGAGCTGTGAACAGAGGTGTGAATTATGACATTTGCGCATATAATTAATTACCGCGCCGCGCTCGTATTTACGGCTAAAGGCTAATAGCGCAACTTTCTTTACTAGTTATGGGTCCGTCGCGAACGAAATGACTCTTAGAACCGGCTCTTTGAAGGGAACGACGGGAGACTGATCCTTATTGGAAGCTGTGTTTTCTCTTTCTCTCACTTTTTTTCTCTTCACGCCGCGTGCAGACAGCGGCTGAAAACGAAACTTTGAGAAATTTGCGTGTACGTAGGATTTAAAAAAAAAAAAAAAAAAAAAAAAAACGAGCATATTTGACTGTAGTTTAGCATAAAATAAATAAGTCCCAGTTTAGTCCTTTTTCAGTCCTGCTTTAGACCTGGTTCAGTCCTGATTCAGTCCTGCTTTAGACGTGCTTTAGTCCTGCTTGCAACAAAACAATCTGAAGAGCCACTTGGGAGCCAAAAGAACCAGCAGCTTTTAGTGAGCCAAACCAAAAGAGCCGGTTCTCTAAAAAGAACTGGAATACCCATCACTAGTGTCTAGAATGTGATGCAAAAATGCCATTAAGCCAATCTACTGTCTGTAAATATGATGTAAAGAGGCAGAATAACAATAAATGTTGCCTAAATAAACCCAATTTAAAATCCACCAGAGCCAAACCTAAGTTTTTTAAACAATTCAACATTTACAGTGAATTTTTACATCACTAAATATATCGGCAGCTCCAACTTCCATTATATCGGTTTCATATCGGCCACAGCAAAATCCATATCGGTCGGGCTCTAGTATCTATCCATCCATCCATCCATTTTCGTCCGCTTATCCGGGGCCGGGTCGCGGGGGCAGCAGTTTAAGCAGGGACTCCCAGACTTCCTTCACCCCAGACACGTCCTCCAGCTCCTCCGGGGGGGACCCCGAGGTGTTCCCAGGCCAGCCGAGAGACATAGTCCCTCCAGCGTGTCCTGGGTCTTCCCCGGGGCCTCCTCCCGGTGGGACATGCCCAGAAGGCATCCGGAACAGATGCCCGAGCCACCTCAACTGGCTCCTCTCGATGTGGAGGAGCAGCGGCTCTACTCCGAGCTCCTCCCGTGTGACTGAGCTCCTCACCCTATCTCTAAGGGAGCGCCCAGCCACCCTACGGAGGAAACTCATTTCGAGCGCTTGTATCCGCGATCTCGTCCTTTCGGTCACTACCCAGAGCTCATGACCATAGGTGAGAGTAGGAACGAAGACTGACCGGTAAATCGAGAGCTTCGCCTTTCGGCTCAGCTCCCTCTTCACCACAACGGTCCGATACAGCGACCGCATCACTGCCGAAGCTGCACCGATCCGCCTGTCAATCTCCCGTTCCGTCCTTCCCTCACTCGTGAACAAGACCCCGAGATACTTGAACTCTTCCACTTGAGGCAAAGACTCCCCACCCACCCGGAGAGGGCAAGCCACCTTTTTCCGGTCGAGAACCATGGCCTCAGACTTAGAAGAGCTGATCTTCATCCCAGCCGCTTCACACTCGGCTGCAAACCGCCCCAGTGCACATTGCAGGTCCTGGTTCGATGAAGCCACCAGGACAACATCATCCGCAAACAGCAGAGATGAGATCCTGTGGTCCCCAAACCGGACCCCCTCCGGCCCCTGACTGCGCCTAGAAATTCTGTCCATAAAAACAATGAACAGAACCGGTGACAAAGGGCAGCCCTGGTGGAGTCCAACATGCACCGGGAACAGGTCTGACTTACTGCCGGCAATGCGAACACAGCTCCTGCTCCGGTCATACAGGGACCGGACAACCCTTAGCAAAGGGCCCCGGACCCCATACTCCCAGAGCACCCCCCACAGGACACCACGAGGGACATGGTCGAATGCCTTCTCCAAGTCCACAAAGCACATGTGGACTGGTCGGGCAAACTCTCATGAACCCTCGAGCACCCTATGGAGAGTGTAGAGCTGGTCCAGTGTTCCACGGCCAGGACGAAAACCACACTGCTTCTCCTGGATCTGAGGTTCGACTATCGGCCGGATTCTCCTCTCCAGTACCCTGGCATAGACCTTA
The DNA here is from genome assembly GCF_026225935.1 of Boleophthalmus pectinirostris. Lineage (NCBI taxonomy): Eukaryota > Metazoa > Chordata > Actinopteri > Gobiiformes > Gobiidae > Boleophthalmus > Boleophthalmus pectinirostris. Next base: position 35,563,748 of record NW_026570971.1, on the reverse strand, counting down.
CCGGGAAGGCTGAGGAGTGTGATCCCCCTATAGTTGGAACACACCCTCCCGTCCCCCTTCTTATACAGAGGGACCACCACCCCGGTTTGCCAGTCCAGAGGTACTGTCCCCGACCGCCACGCGATGTTGAAGAGGCGTGTCAGCCAAGACCCACACATCCAGAGACTTAAGGTACTCAGGACGGATCTCATCCAATCCCGGAGCCTTGCCACCAAGGAGCTTTCCAACCACCTCAGTGACTTCAGCCAGGGTGATGGACGAGTCCGCCTCCAAGTCCCCAGCCTCGGCCTCCTCCTCGGAAGACGTGACGGTGGGATTGAGGAGATTCTCAAAGTATTCCTTCCACCGCCGGACAACGTCCCCAGTCGAGGTCAACAGCTCTCCCCCCGCACTGTAAACAGTGTTGGCGAAGAACTTCTTCCCCCTCCTGAGGCGCCGGACGGTTTGCCAGAATCTCTTTGAGGCCGTCCGATAGTCCTTCTCCATGGCCTCCCCGAACTCCTCCCAGCTCCGAGTTTTTGCCTCCGCAACCACACGAGCTGCAGCACGCTTGGCCCGCCGGTACCCGTCAGCTGCTTCAGGAGTCCCCCGAGCCAGCAAGGCCCGATAGGACTCCTTCTTCAGCTTGACGGCATCCCTTACTTCCGGTGTCCACCACCGGGTTCAGGGATTGCCGCCGCGACAGGCACCACAGACCTTACGCCCACAGCTCCAAGCAGCCGCATCGACAATAGAGGCCGAGAATGAAGCCCACTCGGACTTCATATCTCCAGCCTCCCCTGGAATCCGGGAGAAGTCCTCCCGGAGGTGCGAGTTGAAGGTCCCTCTGACAGAGGGCTCCGCCAGACGTTCCCAACAGACCCTCACTACACGCTTGGGCCTGCCAGGTCTTTCCGGCTTCCTCCTCCGCCAGCGAACCCAACTCACAACCAGGTGGTGATCAGTTGACAGCTCAGCCCCTCTCTTCACCCGAGTGTCCAAGACACGCGGCCGGAGATCAGATGACACGACGACAAAGTCGATTATCGACCTCCGGCCTAGGGTGTCCTGGTGCCACGTGCACTTATGGACACCCTTGTGCTCGAACATGGTGTTCGTTATGGACAAACTGTGACTAGCACAGAAGTCCAATAACAAAACACCACTCGGGTTCAGATCGGGGAGGCCGTTCCTCCCAATCACCTCTCTCCAAGTGTCACTGTCATTGCCCACGTGGGCGTTGAAGTCCCCCAGGAGAACAACGGAGTCCCCGGTCGGTGCACTGTCTAGTACCCCTCCCAAGGACTCCAAGAAGGCCGGGTACTCAGCACTGCTGTTCGGCCCGTAGGCCGACACCACAGTGAGAGACCTGTCCCCGACCCGAAGGCGCAGGGACGCAACCCTCTCGTTCACCGGGGTGAACTCCAACACACGGCGGCTGAGCTGTGGGGCAATGAGCCCACACCAGCCCGCCGCTGCTCCCCGCGGCCAACGCCAGAGAAATGGAGAGTCCAGCCCCTCTCAAGGAGTTGGGTTCCAGAGCCCAAACTGTGCGTGGAGGTGAGGCCGACTATATCTAGTCGGTAACGCTCAACCTCCCGCACAAGCTCAGGCTCCTTCCCCCCCAGCGAGGTGACATTCCATGTCCCCAGAGCTAGTCTCCATGTCCGGAGATCCGGTCGTCGAGGCCCCCGCCGTCGACTGCCGCCCAGATCTCTCTGCACCGGCCCCATATGGCTCCTCCCGCGGGTGGTGGGCCCACGTATTACTATTACTCCTGTACCACTGTCACTCTACTGCATGTCTCCTGTAGAAATAGCCGCTGTCTTGCTGCAAATAGTGAAATATTCATACGAAAACAGTAATTGAGCTGCAGAAAGTAAGTTTGGAGTGAGCGAGAAACTTGTGATTGACTGGCCGAAGGCGGGGATGGAGAACACAGCTTCACGGTAACCGGGCGGGTGCACCATATAACTTTCCTGGAAGTCACGAGATGAATCAACAAAGCCTGAACTTCAATCAATCGAAACCATCCTGTCCGGATTCAGAAAGGCTGGAATAATTCTAATTGGAACTGATGCTGAGTCTGATGACAGCTACACAGAAGAGGAAGCGGCGCTCTGTTTACCTCATGGATCTATGGTTTATCTCTGGAGGTCACGCAGAAGTGACACTGACGATGAAGAATTCAATGGATTTGGTGATTTGGAGTAAGATTGAGAGTTTGGTAAACTTATGTTCTGTTGTTTATGCTATAATTATCTGAAGAACTGTTCATATGTGACGTTAACATATTAACGCCTATTCAGCCTGTTGTTCTTTATTCTGTTGTTATTATAACTTGCATTTCAAGATAAAATGTCGGTTCCTGGTCTCTGATTTTACAAAATACATTTCCCCAAAAAGGGCGACTTATAGGTTTTTTTCTTCTTCATTGTGTATTTTTTGGCTGGTGCGACTTATACTCCAGAGCCACTTATAGTCTGGAAAAAAGGGTATATAGCAGAGATGTGCTTGTTATTTTATTTTTACTAGTGCACATACATTTATATAGTCTTTTTCGCTACTTATTTAGAATGTATTATTACCATTTATATTTTTTCCTCTACTTTGGTGTCCAAATAATTTCCCTGTGGATCAATAAAGTTTGTACAAGTGTAAGTCTCCTGTCCCCAGTCCCCTCGTCTCCGGTCTCACACCTGTATTGGCGGTGATGCTTTGCCTGGGCACAAACTCCGGGCAGTGGATGAGTTGGGAGAAGTCCGTCCTGGGGGAGCCCACGACTGAAGGCATCGCGATGGGCCAGCGCTCTGGGTCTGTTTTACACCGAACTTTATCCTCCACCAGCTCCACCTCTGAGCTGCTCTTCAGCGCCTGAACACAAATGCCAAGTTAATAACAGTAACTTTAAATATACGACTACTTTCCACTTATTCTATAGGACATACTAGTAAAACAGTGTTATGTGTAAAGAAATGGCAGTAGTACTAGTAGTAGAAATCGTAGTAATGGCAGTAGTATCATCAGTAGTAGTAGTAGTACAGTTATAGCAGCAAAAGTATGCGAGTAGTTGTAATTGCTGTGTTAGTTGTAGCAGTAATAGTAGCTGTAGTAGTAGAAGTAGTACCAGTAGTAGCAGCAATATAGCAGAAGTAGCAGTAGTAATAGCTAATAGCAGCAATAAAAGAGCAGTAGTAAAAGTAGCAGCAGCAGTAATTTGAATTTCTTTGTGCACTTTTAAATACTTTGTGTACAACTTGTGCAATACAAATACACTTGTCTTGTCTAATACAGTAGAAGTGGCAGTAGTAGTAACAGCAGCAAAACAGAAGAGCCAGGTAGTAGCTGCAGCAATATTAAAAGTAGTAGTAGTAGTATTAGTGGCAGTAGCAGTGTTAGTTGTTGTAGTAGTAGTAGCAGTAGCAGCAGCAAAAGTAGAAAAAGATGTAGTAGCAGCAGAAGCAGAAGCAGCAGCAGCAGCAGCAGCAATAGTAGTAGTAGTAGTAGTAGTAGTAGCAGTAGTAGCAGCAGCAGCAGTAGTAGTAGTGGTAGAAGTGGTAGTAGTGGTAGTAGTAGTAGTAGTAGCAGTAGTAGCAGCAGCAGCAGTAGTAGTAGTGGTAGAAGTGGTAGTAGTGGTAGTAGTGGTAGTAGTAGTAGTAGTAGCAGTAGTAGCAGCAGCAGCAGTAGTAGTAGTGGTAGAAGTGGTAGTAGTGGTAGTAGTGGTAGTAGTAGTAGTAGTAGCAGTAGTAGCAGCAGCAGCAGCAGCAGTAGTAGTAGCAGCAGCAGCAATAGTAGTAGTAGTAGTAGTAGTAGTAGTAGTAGTAGTAGTAGCAGTAGTAGCAGCAGCAGCAGTAGTAGTAGCAGTAGTAGTAATAGTAAAAGCTGTAGTAGCAGTAGAAGCAGAAGTAGTAAAAACAGAGATGCAGTAGCAGTAGCAGTAGTAGCAACAGCAGCAGCAGTAGTAGTAGTAGTAGTAGAAAAGGATGTAGTAGCAGCAGCAATAGTAGAAACAGATGTAGTAGTAGCAGTAGCAGTAGCAGTAGTAGCAGCAGCAGCAGCAGTAGCAATAGTGGTAGTAGTAGTAGCAGTAGTAAAAGACGTAGTAATGGTGGTAGTAGCAGTACCTCTATAATGAGGTTGAGGTCTGTGGTCAGGGCCTGGACTCGGTGGAAACTCGCGATGAGAGAAATGGGTAAAAATCCCTGAGCGTCCATTTTCCTCCGGAGGAAAAAGTCTCGCTCCAGATTATGAAGGCTGAAGTAATACTCGCTGTGACAGAGAAGAAAACACAATCATCTCCGTTAACAAACATCTCAAAGGCAGAACTTTTCTGGTGGAGGTTCTGTCACCTGCTTGTTTCTATGGATACATCATTGCTCCATCTGGAATGTTCCACAGTGTGACATTAAACTGATCTACGTTACATCTATTCAGTTACAGGTGGATTTATAGCTCAAAAATACCTAGAAAAACAGAAATTTTGACTGTGAGCAGGGTGGCCTCTCCACAGACCTGACCTGAAACTTGGTCTGGTTTGATCTCCATGAAGATAGAAAGGTTTAATGCCATATTGTGAAAGATTCCAGACAAAGCAACAACATTTCCATGGAGAAAAGCATTAAATGTTATAGTAAAGGACAATATGCTGAAATATTAATACTAATACTAATAAAGTTAAAGTAAACTTAAGCCTTTTTGACTTATATTTGGTCTCCCAGTTAATACCTTGTTAACGGACAGCACTTATTTCAAAATACTCGCTTTTACATCACTTAGAGCTAGACGCGATATTTTGCTTCTCTGGAAAATCTGCTGCAGTTTTCACACCCAAAAATAACTAACTTAAATGAAATAAAACTTAAATAAACATTACATAATACCCAGAAGCACACCAGAAATACATAGCATATCTTTAATTAAATCAAATATTGACAATGACGTTAAATCCAAAAAGAGTAAATGTTTAGTAAACTAATGAAGCCTTCCCTCTCTTCATGGCTGTGGAGGTAAAAGCTGCTTGAGGCAAACCGGGAGCTTTGTGTGGAGGAAAAATGGGTGAATGAGTTTGAATGAGTGAAATCAGACTCAGAGAAAGCCCTGGTCAAAGCAGCGTTAAGTAATTGCCTCCAGAAACTATATTTAGATCTGGGTCTGCTCCAAGAGGGTTCATAATGAGAGACTGAGGCCCGGGCTGTGTGAGAGGGAACAGCGCCCCCTGCAGGTCACACGGAGAGGTGCGTAAGACGAAAACACGTGGGAATGTTTAGTTTTTAGTGTGGGAGTCAAACTGTGCCCCTGTGTAACTACTCTTATCAGTACAAAGTTTTTCTAAAAATAAGGTATTTGCGAAACAAACTTCGAACTTTGAATCCATTTTGCAGGTTTTATATTTGTTCAGTCATATTTGTCAGTTTAATTCTAGTTTAGTTCTGGGTATACTAGTAGTTTGATGTGTGTTTTTTGGTCATGGTTCAATCCCAGTTTAGACCAAGTTAAGTTTTTGGTCTGAAACTGGACCTGGTTCAGTTTTTGGTTTTAGTCTTAGTTTAGATGTGGTTGAGTTCTCATAATTGTTCTGTCCATCTGAGTAAGACCGCGACACTGATTTGGGTCTGGTTTAAATCCTGATGTAGATGTGGTTAGTCCTGGTGTAGTCTAGGTTTAGTCCTTGGCTTTAGTCCTAGTTCAGATGTGGTTTAGTACTCGTATTTTTGTCCATTTTAGTTAATACCTTGACATGGGCTTGGGTCCAGTTTGTAGATTTGGTTAAATTACAGGGTTTAGTCCTGATGTGAGTTCTTGTTTAGTCCTCATTTAGCACTTATTTAGACCAGTTTAGGTCCTAATTTAGACCTGGGTTTAGTTATGGTTAAGACCTAACTGTGGCCCTGGGTCTGGCCCTGGGTCTGGCCCTGGGTCTGGCCCTGGGTCTGGCCCTGGGTCTGGCCCTGGGTCTGGCCCTGGGTCTGGCCCTGGGTTTGGAAATGATTTGAACCCTGGTTAAGACCTAGCTGTAGTCCTGATTCTGGTCCTGGGTTTTCCCTGGGTTTAATCCTGGTTTAGCCCTGGGTTTAGTCCTGGTTTAGATGTGGTTTAGTACTCATAGTTGTTCCTTCTGTCCATTTTAATTAAGACCTCAACACTGGTTTAGGCCTGGTTTAAGTCCTAATGTAAATTTGGTTAGTCCTGGTCTAGTCTTGGTTGACTTCCAGGTTTAGTCAAAGTTATGTCTCATGTTTGATGGTGATTGTGCAAGCGTCAATGCACCCAGAGACCCAGAGACCTGGACCAAGTTTACTTCAGCTCTCGTTCAGTGCCTGCATAATTCTACAGTTAGTCCTTGTTAAGTCTTAAATTACGGGGTTTAGTCCTGATTTGAGTTCTTATTTAGTCCTCGTTTAGCACTTGTTTAGACCAGTTTAGGTCCTAGTTTAGACCTGGTTAAGACCTACCTGTAGTCCTGGTTTTGGTGCTTTTTTGGTGCTGGCTTTGGTCCTGGTCCTGGTCCTGGTTTTGGTTCTGGTTTTAGCCCTGAGTTTAGTCCCTGTTTAAACCTGATTTTAAATCTGGTTTTAGCCCTGATGGAGTCTTGAAGTCACGGTTCAAGTCACGGTTCAAGTCACGGTTCAAGTCACGGTTCAAATCACGGTTCAAGTCACGGTTCAAGTCACGGTTCAAGTCACGGGTTTAGTCCTGGGTTTAGTCCTGGGTTTAGTCCTGGGTTTAGTCCTGGGTTTAGTCCTGGGTTTAGTCCTGGGTTTAGTCCTGGGTTTACTCACATCTGCCGTTTGATATACTCCTTGAGCAGTTTCTCGTCCACTGTGTACATCTGGACTTTGTTCCCGTCGTCATAGTAATAAACCATATTAGTCCCAAACTCTGAAGGGACCTGAACAGAACCGTCCGACGAATCCTGGAAACCAAACTCATATCGACCTGAAAAGAGAGAGACGCATTCTCAGATCTGTGTTCTAATGTCACTTCCTGGTCCCAAACACACCTGCAGTTGTGTTTTGTTTCATTCACACGTTTAACACACAAACCTGCACATTTAGGCTGAGTTCTTCTCTCAGTCAGAAAACACCTGTTCCACCTTGTGATGTCATGTGGTTATAATGGAAGTGCTCCACTGTGTTTTTAAAACTCCATACACCTTCACTAGAACCATCTGGATCATTTCAGCCCCGGAATTGCCAATTTCTACAAAGGGTAAAATTTGTTGTTCACTTGAAAACTACCGCTTCATGACATCACAAGGTGGAACAGAGCATTTGGAGCTTTGGAGATGCATATACTAGTTTAACACAGATCAGAGTGTAGTATAATACGGGACCTTTGGAGACCTCATTATGCAAATTTGACTCGTGTGATCTTTTAGTCATGTGATAATGTTTCCTTCTCAAAAACAGACCTGCAGTTGTGTTTTGTTTCATTCACACGTGTTTGAGTAACTCTGCATTATTAGTCTGTCTACATGTCAAATCTCAAAATGCTCTGTTCTACCTTGTGATGTCATACAATTTAACAGCTTCTTTTACCTTTATTTCAGCTGAGATCAGCAATTCCACAGAAATGGTCTATGTATGGGAAACACTGCTGCGCAACAAGATGTGTTTTCAGGAGTATTTCAAATTGACATTTAGTATTTGCAAAAATAATATCTCTTGGTTGATTATTCCAAGCAGACATTGATGTGTATTTTAGAGTGCTTCTTCCATTGTTTGTTTTTACTTTAGGTAATTTGAATCTGCTCGCTGTGGCAGCTCTGGTTTCATACTGGTGCCGATCTGAACTCAAGCGTAACTCTTGATAAAGCACATTTGGTCATTTAGTTACTATAATGTTTCTTATTAGATTAAGCCGGGAAGCTCTGAGTCTCTCTTTTACTTCTAACCAGGACAACACAGAATGCAAATGTTGGTTCTATATGTACATTTACGAGCACATCAAGCTGCCTTGATTATAGTGAAGGTGTAGGGAGTTTACAAACACAGTGGAGCACTTCTTGTATCACCACATGACATCATAAGGTAGAACAGAGTGTTTTCAGTTTGAGAGAAGAACTCAGCCGAAATGTGCAGGTTTGTGTGTTAAACATGTGTGAATGACACAAAACACAAATCTGGGTGATGATGAAACTACATTAGAACATAGATCAGAAATAGTGTATTATGGAACCTTTAAGCTGAAAGTAATAATAGTTGTGTTGTTGGATCAGTTCGTAGATATAGTGATATGTGTACCTCTGCCACGGCCCCTTCCTCTCCCTCGTCCTTTGCCTCGCCCTCTCAGTCCTCCTCTTACACCATTTTCACTCCGAACGCTTGAATCGTCTGTGAAATCACGAGGGTCTCTCCTCCAACCTTTACCACAACACAAGAAACACACACCAGAAAGAACATCAGCAACCATATGCATCTTCAGATCCTAGAAATATCTGAAAGACAATCCTCATCTCATCATCTGAAAGATGAGATGAGGATTGTTATTCCCTTCACAGAGAGGTGGTTTTCACATACTAGAGCCAGTTTTCTCTGTTGATTACTTGGGATGTAACAATATCTAAATCCAAATATTTTCTCTATATACATCTCATGATACAATATTTATTATAAAATATTAAAACTAAACTGCAAATTCTCCACTTTTTCCTTTTTAAAACTCCGTGACAAGGCCTAAACCAAAGAACTAAGATTTAAAAGTGTTTATAACAATTATTTCTTCATGTACTAGTAGGCTGCACTGAAACAGAGCAAAGGATCATGGTCTATGTAGTTCCCTTTGTTTTTTTCAGTGATTGCTGCACTATAATTATTAATTTAAGCAAAGACACTTACAATTCGATATATTGTGATGGTCCATGATATTATTGAGACTTTTGACGATGTGATACAACTAGGAGTGTAACGATATCCAAGTCTCACGATACGATATCGTCACAGTATGAACCTCACAGTATGATATTTATTGCGATATCATGGGAAAGTTCACGATATGGTGGGAGGCACACGATTAGGGATGTAACGATATCCAAATCTCTCAGTACGTTATTTTCACAATATACATCTCACGGTACGATATTTATTGCCATATTTTGTGAAGGCTAACAAAACTGTTAAATGCCTTGACAAGACTTAATGCAAACAACTAAGGCTTAGAACTGTTATTTCTGTTATTTCTTCTTGTAGTCTGCACTGAAATGGAGCAAAGGATCATGGTCTATGTAGTTCCCTCTGTCTTTTCTTAGCCACTGCTGCACCATAACTCTTCACTTAAGCAAAGAGACTTGTAATTTGATATATTGTGATGGTCCATGATATTCTTGTGATAACTTTGACGATACGATATCACAATATTTCGGTTATTGTTACATCCCTATCGAGTACATTAAACTTTGACAAGAAATCTGACTCTACACAAAGGTTGGAACCTGTATTTAATTGAACTGTCAGATTTTCTCTTCAAATTTAATGCCACAAAATATAATAGAATGAGAAATAAATAATGTAATAAATAAATAAATGCAAAAGGTAATTCAGAAATACTGGACCAAGAACTGTATTCAAACAAAAACCTGCTTTTTAACAGTATTCATTGTAAAAATCTGTATTGAACAATGTTGGTCGATAGAATGTTGTGATGTCGTCTGAAACCCAGCAGTTGATAATGTGGAAAACTCAAAGTTGGAACCAAGCAAAAGAAATGGATCACTGTGTAACTTTCTGGTAGAGGGTCCGTCAAATGTTTTTCTCCATGAAGATGTTGTTGCTTTGTCTGGAATGTTTCACAGTATGGTATTAAACCCTTTTATCTTCATGGAGACCAAACCAGATCAAGTGAGAGGTCAGATCTGTGGAGAGGCGACCCTGCTCACAATCAGAATGCAGGTTTGTTTTTCTAGGGATTTCTGAGTTATGAAACCATCTGTAATTGAATAAATGTAAAGTAGAGCTGTTTAATGTCACACTGTGGGACATTCCAGGGAGAGCAATGATATATCCATAGAAACAAGCAGGTGACAGACCCTGCCCAACCAGAAAAGCTACACAATGCAACTTTAAAAATACACAATGCGACTGATCCAGACCCATGCAAACGATCTCAGAGCAGTCAAAGCGTTCAGAACATGCAGTGATTGGTGAAGCAGAGACAGACTTACTCCGGCTGCTATCATGCTGCCTGTTACTACTGGACGACAGCGGCGGCGTGTGATTGGGCGAGGCGGGGTCATGTGATTCGTCAGCCGACTTGGCGCCCTCGTCCCGGGACGCCTCCTCCAGCGGCAGAGAGACCCACTTACGTTTGTTTCCTATCGACGTTTCACACGAGAACAGCAGTGAGCACAGAGCAGCAGAGATTAAACAAAACGTACCCAAAATCTACCAAGGAAAAGTCCAGTACACATGGGTTTCAGAGGGTTTCAGAAGGTTACAGAGGGTTTCAAAGGGTTTCAGAGGATTTCAGACCATTGCCATAGTAATTTGCAATTTAAAAGGTCTTGTATTACGCAAAATTGACTCTTGTGAGCTTTAAGGCATGTTATAATGTTGTTACCACATCAGAAACAGACCTGGAGTTGTGTTTTGTTTCATTCACACAAGTTTGAGTAAACCTTCAAATCCAAAGCTCCAAATGCTCTGTTCCACCTTGTGACATCATGTAGTGGTAGTTTTCAAGTGAACAGCTCCTTTTGTCTTTAGTTCAGGAGAGATTAGCAATTCCAGATCTGAAATAATCCAAATGATTCTAGTGAAGGTGTATGGAGTTTAAAAACACAGTGGAGCACTTCCTGTATCACCGCATGACATCACAAGGTGGAACAGAGCGTTTTCAGTTTGAGAGAAGAACTCAGCCTAAATGTGCAGGGTTTGTTTGTTAAACATGTGTGAATGAAACAAAACACAACTCCAGGTGTGTTTGTGATGAGGAAACGACATAATAACATAAATCAGAAAATAGAGGAATATCGTCCCTTTTAAATGAAAATATTACATGTTTTGAAAAGTCCTAAAAATGGCATCCATAACAGGAAACAGTGACCTAAGGCTGTGCAATATGATTACTTTTTAAAAAATGTAATAAAACAATTTCATAATTTTTAAAACAATAGAACAGCTTTCAGTTTGCCTTTCTTGAACAAAAACAACACAGACTTTTAAAGGTGCACTGTGTAACTTTTCTAGTGGAAGACTGTCACCTGCTTGTTTCAATGGATATATCATTGCTCTGCCTGGAATGTTCCACAGTATGACATTAAACAGCTCTACTTCACATTTATTCAGTTACAGGTGGTTTTCTCAAAAAATATCTAGATAAACAGGCATGTGTGAGTGGGGTCGCCTCTCCACAGATATGACCTGTAACTTGGGCTGGTTTAGTCTCCATGAACATAGAAAAGTTTAATGCCATACTGTGTAACATTTCAGACAAAGCAATAACATTTCCATGGATAAAAGCATTTGACGGACCCTCCACCAGAAAAGTTACACAATGCACTTTTAAGCTTTCAAATTTCTTCCTCCATAGTATATGGTCTCCTCTAAACCAAAGTCTTTTCTTGACTTTTATTGACTGGCTGTAGATCTCTCCATTAAAAAAAACCCAGAGCTGTTTATGGACTTCATTTAGACTGAAATTTGAATATTTGCTCAGAAAACCCACTGAAACCCATGGATATTTGAAGCAAGTATTTAAAATTTTGATCTGAAAAGCCCCAAGAATTTGAGCTTCCTCGTTTGTTTTTTTTGGGTGGTTCATTTCAGTGTATGAAATTAATAACTCATTAAATCTAGAGTTATTTCTGGTGTATTTTATCATTTCAATAGCAAAATGTATTCTCTGGAAGCTCATCACCATAAATGCATTTACCAAACAAAAGCGACCAACAGAAACCAGGCAGAGAAGAAGAACCGACCGAGAAGTGAACCGGGGACCTTCTGGTTTTGTGAAGTTGTGAAGGTGAACCGTGTAACTTTTCTGGCGTGACACTTGTTGTCTCCATGGAGATTGTTTTGCCTGAAATATTCCACAGTAAGACTTTAAACATATCCATGCAGACAAGTGGGTGATGTCACTAGACCAAGTTTGGGGTCAGATCCGTGGAGAGGCGACCCTGTTCACTGTCAAGATTTCATGTTTTTCAAAGATATAAGTTTAATGCAATACTGTGGAACTTTTCAAAGAAATATCCATGGAGACAAGCAGATCAACCAGAAAACTTACACAATATACCTTGCTGCCCTGTTCCTTCAGTATATTTACTGTAATTTTTCAACCATGAGGTTTAATATGAAATATAATGTTGCTAATGAAATGTACACTTAAATCTATAAATAAAACAAAAATATAAAAATATTGATCAAACAAGACAAACTGGTTAATGTATTCTTTTTAATTTCAGGCAGTCGTCGTGCTTTCATTAAATCTGTCTCAAAGTCAGACACTTCATTCCTCTCATGCAATGGGCATTTTGACAAAGATCAAATGTGGTCAGTGAATTTTACTGGTGGAATAATAATTAGAGTAAAATAAATTTTTAATCTCCATGTAGACATTGTTTTTACATTTCTACACTGACCTCCTCGTGGACAAATGAAGAATTACACTTCTCATCTGAGTCTCAATATTGACACTATGAAAAAGGTTCGATTCTCAATATTGATTTCAAAACCTTTTTCACAACGGCTGGAAGTGTCCCGCTGTAGGGTTATGGAACTTCCAGTTAATGGTTTTCTGTGGTAAAATGTGTGTGTAAATGTGTGTCATATTCTCCAGCAGCTTCATAAATATGCCCCATCACCAAATCTTCAACCAACAAACATTCTAAACATGTAGAATTTATCCACAACTATCAAGAGAAGAAAGACCAAAACTTAAAGGAGAACAATGACCACACATTAGTCACACACTCAACTAAACTAACGTTATGGTCATGAATAAAACAGAAGGAACTTGCTCACTCAGACTGATTCTGGAATTAAAATTAACAATCGATTTTATGATGTAGTAGATATTAACATAAATAGATTTGTGCAGTTTGAATGTTAGAGGTGTTCACAGATGACATCTGTAGCATTCAAACTGCACAAATGGCATCATTAACTCAGAAGTAGCCAGCTACTGTTGTGCCAGAGCCAAATCAGGAAAATATATATTTCATTTATTTTTCTGAGAGGTAAGGAACACGGGGCACAGTTTCAAAACCACATCTTTCCTTGTCAAAATGCTGCCACTCAAACACACAAATGCACATTAGTTGACTCCATTTCCTGTCTCTCACCTCCTCTCTTCTTCAGTGAGTTGCTCTTTTCGGTCCCCGGTTTGTCCTCCTGTTCTTTGGTTCCCCTCTCGGGCTCTTTGGATCCCGTCTCCGAGGCCTGTACTTCCTGGTTCTCTTTGCTCTCTCCTCCGTCGTGGCTGCTCTCAGACCTTCTGTCAGGTCTCTCTCTCCTCTTTTCTCTCTCTCCTCGCTCTCTCCGGTTTGACTGAGGCTTTTTACTGTTGCTGGTGCTGTTCACAACGTTCTGCTGCAAATGAAAAAAAAACAAAACAAGAAAAGAGCTTTAGTTTAGTTAGCTTAAGTTCATTTGATTGTATTTGTATTAAAATCATGTATAAATGTTGTACTTTAGAATATTGTTAAAGGTGTATTATGTAGGGCTGAGTATCATTAAGAAGTACGATACGATACATATTGCAATACATAGGCCACAATGTAATACATTTTTCGATACAGTGCACTTTTGATTCAATATGATTTGATACGATATATTTCAAATTGATTCACTACGGTTCAGTGGAAAACAAAGGCTAAATCATGGCTGTGACACTAAAAGTTTATTACATCCACTAAGTTTGTTAAGTTAATATGAAAAACACCCATTTTACTCAGTGAAACAGTGAAAATGTCAACACAACTTTAGGAAAATACACTTGCCGATATATCGATACAGCAGCCCAGGATATCGATGCTTTATCATCAAATTAACTGATGTGATACATCAATATTTTTGTACACGTTTTGGTTTGTTTGGAGGTTCGTCACCTTGTTGTTGCTATGGCGATGTCATTGCTCTGCTTGGAATGCTCCATAGTACAACATTAAACAGTGCTACTTTACATTTATTCAATTAAAAGTGGTTTTATAGCCCAAAAACACCTCGAAAAACAGACATTTTCCACAGATCTGACTTGCAACTTGGTCTGGTTTAGTTTCCATGAAGATAGAAAGGTTTAATGCTGTACTGTGCGACATTTCAAGCAATAATATCTCCATGGAGAAAAGCATTTGACAGACCCTCCACCAGAAAAGTGACACAATGCACCTTTAGGACTGTAATTCTTTAAAGTGCATATGACGCTTTTCAGGTTTTACTAATAGGTCTATTTCGCATGGCTAGTTCAGGTTTTCTCGTTTACATTCATTCTTTTGGAGGATTTAACAGAGTCCTGCAAGAACTCAACATTTAAATGTCAGGACGTGGACTGCAGGTCACAGACGGATAAACTCAAGACTGTTTGTTAAAACCTTCATGACCTTTATGTAAATACCTGACAAACGTCTGTGTTTACAAGTATGTGTTTGTGTTAGCTTCAAGAAAACACAAAATAAAACATGTTAAATTACTGATGTTAAAATAAGGCTACAATCCAAATGATCTCACATACAAAAACAATAGACTTTAGATGTATTTTAATAACGTTTTTGAGGTTTTATGTTGAGCTTTAGATGAGGTTAGCATTAGCATTAGCATTGAAACTAAATGCACCCACTTTTGTAAACACCAAAGTATCTTCTAGCAAGGTATTTATCACAAGTTAGTTTGTGATCATTACTTTAACTTATAAATAAAATATATTAATGTGGGAGAAAATAATTAGTGACATGTTTGTGTAAATGTACAGTCATACAAGGCACTTCTATTTCCATTTTGGAAAAAAATACTGACATCCAGTATCAATATCGGCTGATACTGATACCAGAACTGACGTATCACTCATCATTTTGATCACGAGCCCTAGTTCAAACTGAGAAATAATGGACTCTATTCACGGTTACATCATAAAACCAGCAGAAGTTTGGAAACATGTGGATGACGACTTCCTTTGGGCTCTGTCAAAATCTGGGAAAACTGAGAAAATGGCCTGGTTTTCATCATCTAGATGTTGTATTTGTTTTTTTTCTTTTATTAATTGCCCATTAATGTGTGTATTTTAATTTGCCTAACTTGATACAAAAAAAAACAAACATTGTAGCATTCTGTTATGTTGGGCAGATCAACGGTTTCAACCTGCTGTCTGTAAGTGACATGAAGACACGATTAGAGTCGCGTCCCCCATGAAAAGCTTTTGCAGGTTGAGAAAACGATGTTTCCAAATCTATGATTTTATCACATGCCCAGTGTTGGGAACTACACAGGAAGTCGTCATTCGTATGTTTCCAAAAATCTTCCAGTAACCGTGAATAGAGTACACAGTTGGGAGAAGAAAGGCTAACTTAAGTGCATGAAAATGAAAATCTTCCTGTGACTGTTTTCAGGGAGCGAACAGTCAAATGCAGCTGCTCTTAAATACATGGAGGAGACACATGTTTCACTTTGTTCAGCCTAATTATCCGTGAGCTCTGGTGTTCAGCTCACATAAAGATCCTGTGTCTGTGTACTTAGTGTCATTAAACCTGATATTATTCTCCATGGAACAGCTCATACAGTATCTGATTTTACACTGTACACAAGTTCAAAAACCTCCCGCAACACAAACCAAAATTATTATTATTATTATGATTATATGAGACTAGATGAGACTACTCATTTTACTAAAGCGTGCTTGTAATCAAAATATTAAAAATTTCATTAATATGTAAAAAATATATATATATAATAATGGTTTGGCTATTTTTTCTGTTTCCAAAAAAATAAAATAAAATAAAATATTAATAACATAAAAAATAATAATTTTTAAAAATGACTTGTGGTTGGAAATGACAGCACACTGGGGAATTCCATAACTGTTAACTAGCAAACATCTTCTACACTGGGATAAAACTCCTAATGTACACACAAATTACGATTTGACAAATAAAAAATATTAGGAAACACCTTTCTTTTGCTGAAATCATGTTTAAAGTGTCAGAAAAAATGTGTTTCTTGAGTGTAAATTGTGCCGAACTTTTAGACAGAATTCTCCCAGAGTGATCTCAACTGTGTAGGACTCTCTAGAACTCTCCACTTCCTGTGTTTTTCAACAGATTTTCCATCTGTTCTTGTTAAATTGCTTCTTGATCAGTGTAAAACTATTATTTATATTTGCAGCGTGTGCTACCCTACCAAATTAACTCTTAGAAAATTAGAGAATCATCAAAAAGCTGTCACTTCAAATGCTCTGTATTTGAGTTTTCAGTCTATCTCAGCAATGTGTCGGACCATATAAGAACTTTAAACATGTGGCAGGAGGTCCATGAAGCTGCGGATTAACACTGAAAACTATTTGAATAATAAGACATTTGGGTGTCAAAAAAAAGCTAGAAAGGTTTTGTAGCTCCCAGGTATTTGAGGAAAAATGCCCCAGTACAGATGTATGATATTTGCAGCTCTTGAGGTCAAAATAAGACTGCTGTGTACTGTCTGGATCCAACATGTGTTTCCATCCAAAAAGTGTTTTATTGTCAGAAAATCTGAAAGTGTGTTAGCATGCTAGTTGTTGTTAGTTTTTTTTTATAATTTATTTATTTTTTTTATTTTGACTTGAACATTTACACTTATATAATTATGCCTTATTTGAAACATGCTATCTTTTTTGTTACTTATTTAGAAGTTATTATTACTATTTAAATTCTTTCCTCTTTGTTATTATAATAAAAAAATCATTTGCAAGAGTTGTAAAAAGTGCTTCTAAACTCATGGTGAGTAATTCAGACGCTCTGAATGCATAAGGTAAGTGAGGAAGAACGGTTTAAAATGAATTCTATTTTTCATGTTTTTAAGAGTAAAAATCAGGTACAAAGACTGCAAGTAAACAAGAGACAATACAGCGTGTTTGTAGTAGTCACCTCTTTGGCGAGTTCTCCAGGCGTGGGCCAGTTCGTGATGTCACTGAAATCACTCGACTGAAAAGAAAAAAAAACAACATGAAACAACTATTTTACAGACACATATTCTACACTGTTTTCTGATCTCTGTTCTAATGTCGTTTCCTCATCACAAACAGACTGTACCTGGAGTTGTGTTTTGTTTCATTCACATGTTTAACACACAAACCTGCACATTTACAATGTGTTCTTCCCTCAAATTGAAAATACTCAGTTCCACCTTGTGATGTCATGTGGTAAGACAGGAAGTGCTCCACTGTGTTTTGTCAAAGGGATGGTACAGCATCTTGTGACACAAAATTGCCACAGGATCATGCACACGAGAGCAAAATGATCTTGTGAGATATTTTTCCAAGAGTTTCCATCTGAGTTGGACAAAAAAGTGACTTTAATAGGGGTGTGCGAAACATTGAAATCGATATATCATTTAATGTGGTGGTACAGTATCGATATTATGGACTGCTTTATCGATATATCACTAAGAGTATTTTTTTTTTGTATATTTTACTAAATTATTTTGTTACAGCTACAGTTCTATTGTTTGTTTAGAGGAAGGAAACTCATTTATGCAACACATTACATTTTCACAGTTTTGAGGATTAAAATGTTTGTGTTTCATATGAACTTTGCACAAGAAGTGGTTTAACAAAGACTTTTAGTATCACAGGCATGATTAAGACTTTATTTTTTACTGAAATATCGATTTGAAATATATCGTATTGAATCAAAAGTGCACTGAATCAAGATATGTATATGATATGAATTGTATGTGCTGTATCGTTGCCTGTGTATCGAGATATGTATCGTATCGGCAACATCTTTACGATACCCAGCCCTAGTCTTTAACAGTTCCAGAAAGCAGTACTAGAATGAAAACAACAACAACAACAAAAAAAGATACTAAATGAAATAAATAAAAAAAATGAGGCCAGAACTGGAAACTGAATCATGAAATTCATGTATTAGGAATTGTGTTAAAATCTCGTCTTGTCTCGTTCTCATGGATCCAATCTCATATCTCGTCTCGTCTTGTGGAAATTGCATCTCGTTCCATTCCTAGTAAAGGTAGCTGTTAACTTGAAAACTACCACTTCATTTCATCACAAGGTGGAAGACAGTGTTTTGAGCTTTGGAGATGTAGACAGAATAATAATAAAGCTACTCAAACATGTGTGAATGAAACAAAACACAACTCCAGCTCTGTTTTTGAGGGAACAACATGATTATAACATGGCTTAAAGTTCAGACACAGGACCTTTAAAAACATTCATCATTTAGCTGAGAAGAGAAAATAGGTCAGTTTTCAGTTTTACATTTGCCAAGAAAGATCAGATAAACTTTTGAAAAACAATTTGTACAAACAGAGTGCAGATATGGTTCAAGGCTGCACAGGTGAGAGAAGTGGGGCATTTTACAAACCACAGCTCAAAGTGGAGAGAGTATCACTATAATGACAAATAAGGATTTCTGAAGCAATACCACACTTTATTCATAATTATTATCTACTGAGAATCCTTCAGTCACCATGTTTAAACCTTTTTCATTAAAGAAACGGAGATTTCATTAAGATTTTCTCATTATGGCCCAACTGTGTCCGCAGATACGAGGTAAACATGTTCAAATCAAATACAACTTTTAATAAAAACAACTAATATGTTGATTCACTAAGCATTATTATTATGTCAGATGCCCTCCCTGTGTCTCCTTATTCTGTGTTATTAAGTTATAATTTGTTGTTTTGGTTCTCAAATGATTATCCAATCAGAAAGCAGAATGAGCCTCACATGACTCTCTCATTTGCGTTGCCAGTTTCAATGGTGAAGTTCAGTGTGTTTAAACCTGACATGTTTCTCTCTGCTCTGAACGGTCACTCCCTAAACCCCTGCACCTGCACCTGCACCTGCACCAGTCATGAGTCAGTGCTGGTGCAGCCTCTGCAGCTCAAGGAGGGAATTCTGGAAGTTCTGAGCTTTTACATGAGACCTGAACATAAACAGAGAATGAGACACTTGTGTGTCTCTATCTGCAGGTGAAGGGTCTCCAGACACAGGGTCAGTTGTGATTGTAAAACCTTTTGTAAAACAGTAAAAGAGCAGGTTACATACAGGTCCTTAAAAGATCTATAGAAAATGTACCATAGACTATTATTAGCTTGTCGTGTGGGAGCGTGGGTGATGTAGGCTTGTGGGCGGAGCCTCGTACAGAATCTTACAGCTAACCATAAGGAGGGTTTGAACAGGGCCCAGGAGAGATCGCTTCAGCCATGTTTTTGATGAGGGAACAACATTATAACATGGAACAAAGCTCAAACTAAATATATTTTGCATAAAACCTCCTCTTTAAAAAATTGGTGCTGTAACAAAACACACAGCACAGACCCAACCACAGAACTCTAATCAAATCTGCAGCTGAACCCAAGATGGTGTTGTAATGTTTTCAGTGGTATGTGCTGATTAGCTCATGGGCCCAAAAATAATTCTCTCTTCTGCATTTACTTCCTCAGTCTAGGTTAGTTCCTCCCACCCGTGTGAAGTCTGTAACGTTCACGGCGTTTGGACCAATCAGAGCGAGAGCTGCTAGAGAGGAGCAAGTGTGGGCTCAGAGAGCGGCGAGGCTCAATCTGACAAAGATCATTTGAGGAGTTTTGAGAATTTAAAAATCCTCCTACAAAATTCAGCCTTTGTGAAAGCCGGATGCCCTGTCAGAACATGGGAAGTCTGAATTCCCAAAATGCACTGTCTGTGGGAGAATTCTTTCTGGGCCCAAACTCTTGGAGCTGCAGTACCTGGAGAGACCACTAGCCTGTCTGGAGCTGGGACACAGGGGGAGGGGCTTATCCAGTTTTTCTTATGATCCATGATATATACAAATAAATGATTATAAACATGCATATACGAAAACAGATAAGACAATACACACAAAGTTTTCAAGACACAGGGATCAGTAAACGCCAAAGAAAAATACTGTTTGACTTGTGGACTCAAAAAACACATGAGTGGATACTCGGCTACAAAAATAATCATTAGTTCCAGCCCAATTTAAGTGAGTGAAAACAGGATTAAACTGGATTAGCCTTTGTTTTGGCAGCACCAACAGTTGTAGTAGTAGTAACAATTGCAGTAGTAGTAAAAGTAATAGTAGCAGTATTTATGACTCATTGTAAATTGTGCATGACAGGCCTCTCAGCACTACACAAGTCCATTATTCATTCTCTCTACACACTTATCTGCAATATACTGGAGCCACACCTGCCCGGGGGCTGATTTACAAATGTGGCTCCGTCAGTCATTTGACCACCAAAGACATTTACATAAAGAAAGATGGTGAAGGCTCTTGCCCAAGGACACAACAGTAAAAGAAGTGTTTAGTGAATGCTTTGTGTGGCAAACAAGTTAAAATATGAAGGTAGCGCCTAATATCTCTCAATCATTCTAAACTCAGTTATAAAGAACCAGAATTTGTCATTTCAGTATTAAAAAAATCATGTAAACAATAAAAAAAAAAAGTAAAATAATTTGAAATAATGTATGTCAAGGCAACACTACTTCCCTTCTGCTTTTGAGTCATTTATTATCCTTCAACAATTAATAAAAAGATATGTAGTGCACTGTGTAACTTTTTGACTGAGGGTCCATCACCTGCTTGTTTCTATGGAGATGTCACTGCTCTGTCTGGAATGTTCCACAGTGTGACATTAAACAGCTCTACTTTACATTTATTCAATTACAGGTGCTTTTACAGCTCGAAAATACCTAGAAAAACAGACATTGTGACAGATCTGACCTGGAACTTGGCCTGGTTTGGTCTCCATGAAGACAGGTAGGTTTAATGCCACACCGTGAAACATTCCAGATAAAGCATTAACATCTCCATAGAGAAAAGCACCAGAAAAGTTACACAATGCAGCTTTAAATAACTTTACACAAGATAGTTTTCTAGTAAACGTTGCAGTTGTTTGGTTTGTTGGCTTGGTCACCGTCTCACTGACCTTTGACTGAATAAATACAGAAAGACTGACGTAGAAATAAATCCTCTATAAATACAAGATTAAATGGACTGATATTTGAAATTTCATTGACGCAATCTGAAAATGTCAAAGTCAAAGTCTGGGTAATTCTCAGCTCTGTACAGAATTACAGTAAAAGTCCCTGTGTCAGAATCTCTGTGGCGTTCATTATGCAGAAAACCTGTTAACCCTGTAGTTTAAACCTCTGCAAACATGTTCTGAAATGTCCCTGTGTGTCAGGTGCCCTCTCTGTGTGTCCATGGAGTCTTCTTTTGTGTAAGAGCTGGTAAACCTGTAGTTTAGACTTTTATAAACATGTTCTGAAATGTCCCTGTGTATATCAGATGCCCTCCCTGTCTCTTACTGAGGTCTAAAGCCCAATTTATGGTCATGCATCAAATTATGTGCGTTGCTGTGAACCCCCCCTGCAGAGCATCTAGGTCGACCGACGTGCACCTCAGAAATTTTGTAACCATGGGTTGAACTGATGCAGAGAGCAGGGGAAAGCGACGCAGACAATAAGGGCTGTGATTGGTCCGCTCTACAGACATTTCCAATTACAATTACTTTGCGGCACATAGACGTCGACGCAGGCCATAAATAAAAAATGACAGGGACAAGGCGACGGCAGCAGTGTGTGTTGAGTTGATGCAGAACTATAACACGGCCTTTATTCTGGAAAAGCTGCTCACCCTGTAGTTTAGTCGTCTATAAACATGTTCTGAAATGCACGGTTGGTCTGCACGATATTATTTTAAAATGGTTACTGAGATTGTGATTAAATTTGCTATTTCTGTTCAAAAAGTAGGATTCTGTTGTAAATCTGAATACAAAACTGTCTAATGTCTAAACTCTAACCCACATCTTTCACCAACTCAGCCCAGTCCAAACCCGTGCGTTTCTTAAAAGCACGATTTTCACATTCACAGAGTTTTTTTTCACTGGTGTACACTTGATTACACAGAGGGAGGAAAAACCTGCCGAAAAGACAAACAGAAAACTCCCGAAGCGGCTCAGACCAGTGAAGGCAGCGCGGGCAGGTGCAGCGTTCCCATGGAGATGACATGTGACAGTGAAGCATGCTGCGTTCAGGGACAGGCTTTGACATACGTATATTACAGTGTGAGGAATGGGGCGGGGCGGCCCTGGGGCTGCTTGGCCTTTAGGCAGGTCTGAGCTGGACAAGTTGGTCAATTAGTCAAAGACAGAGAAATATTCTGTTCCCTTTTTCACTTCTTTGGTAGTTCTGAGTCTCCAGGCAGGATTTCCCACACAAGCACCAAACTGTGTTGCAGCGCCACAGAAGGAAATGAGACAGAGAAAGACAGAAAGACACATAGAGACAGAGAGACAGAAACAGAGAGAGACAGCCAGAGAGAGAGAGAGAGATTAGCAGCCTCGCATAAATGCCAATGGGGGTACACCTGACTCTCCGCCTGCGGCGAGCCGGTGAGAAGGGAAACTTTTCCTCCTGTGCCTCCGGGGACGGGATTCCGGACCCACGGAGCAGAGTGTCCGCAAAGTGCAATTGGGCGACAGCGGTCCTGAGCCCCGTGGGGCACAGAGCTCTGGAGGTCCCTTATGATCAGCCACTGGAATTAGTTTTCAGAAAGCCTTGTAAAATCCCTTGTTGTACCTTTAGTATTTTCTTAGGTCTAATTGTAGTATTTTATTTATTTTTTGTATTATTATATAATTGTTACATTATATTATTTATTTAGTTTTTCCCAAAAAATAAAAAATAAAAAAATAGTGGGAAACACTGTCCAGGTTTGAATTAGAGCTGATTAATCACCATAGAAATCATAATTTGAAAAGACAGAATTGGGAAAAAACCAAGACTGCAATTTTTTTCTCCACAAACATGAAAATGCTAATCCTGCTGTTTAGAATCTGTACAAACATGTTCCTCCCTGTATGTCAGATGCCCTCCCTCCCTGTGTGTCAGATGCCCTCCCTGTGTTTTCATGGAGTCTTATTCTGCATAAAAACTGCTAACCCTCTAGTTTCGATCTGATTCTTGGATTCGTTTGTCAGTTCAGCTTTCAGTCTTTTTGTCAGTTCTTCTGGACATGTTTAAAATGTGAACGTCAAACAGAATCTTGTTACTAAAACAAAAATTCCAAGTATAATTGCAATCACAGTGTTAGTCAGAAAAATCATGTGTGAATGACATTTGAAAATTGAGAATTCTTCCGTTGAAAAAGGAGTGTATGTCTTAACAGGTTAACGGTGCAAAAGGGATAAACATGCTACAACAGTTCTCAAATATTTATGAATGACTTGGAAACTTCAAATTCTAAGTGAAAAAGAACACACATTTCTGGAATTGAGTGGTTCAAACCCCACTCAAGTTCATACTGTTGTTGTGTCCTTGGGCAAAACACATTGTTCTTCATCTTCCAAAGTGTAAATGTGGAAAGTGTGGAGTGAATGAATAAAGATCACAGTGTAACACTATGACAGCTTGTAAAAAATAAGTCCATTATTTGTATTATTTGATGAGGACTCAACTGTTAATTTGTTTATTTAAAGATGCACTATGGAACTTTTCTAGTAGAGGTTCTGCAATCTGCCTCCATGTTTGTCTCCATGGAGATGTTAGAGCTTTGTCTGGACTTGTATGTTTAACATTTTAACATGTTTAACACACAAACCCTGCAGACTTGTGCTGTGTTCTCCTCTCAAACTGAAAACACTCTGTTCCACTTTGTATCATGTGGTAATACAGGAAGTGCTCCAAGGTGTTCTTAGACTCCACACACCTTCAATACAATCATTTAGATGATTTCAATCCTGGAGTTGCCAATCTCTAGTGAACTAAAAGTAAAAAGAGCTTTTCACCTGAAAACTACTGCTTTATGACACTGTTGTGGAAAAAATTATGTATCTTTCGATGATAAATAATTAATTCCTTTGTGAATCTCGATGAGTTTTTGGAATACAGACAAAGGTTTATTCTCGTTAGAGCAGATATGGATGGGGCCTAGATCTGTGTCCCTCCAACAACAAACCCCCAAAAGCACCAAGTTTATATCCACTGAGACCAGAAAACGTACATTTCAAAGTGAGAAGGTGTCGACTCCTGCTGAGGTGTGGCCAGATGTGTTTGATCTGATCTGCTCCATTTTCACGTGTCACTTCCTGACGAGATTAACAAGCAAAAGGAACAGAAGTGTTTACACTGAAGGATCTTTCAAACACTGTCTTTACCAAACCAAATGAGTTTGAGTTAAAAGACCAAATGTGTTTCTAAAAGGTAAACTAATCACTATTTTAATGTAATCAATCATAATCAATATCTTCCTGTGGGAAAAGAACAGTTGTGTCTGTGGAGCTTTGACTCATGTGAATGTCTGGTCTGGACTTACACAAAGACAGATTGAGAGAAATCTTTCCACAATATAAACATCCATCACAACATCACAAGTTGGAACAGACTGTTTGGAGCTTTGGAGATGCAGACAGACTCATAATAAAGAGTTACTCAAACATGTGAATAAAACAAAACACAACTCCAGCTCTGTTTTTGAGAAGGGAACCACATTAGAACATGGTTTAACGCTCACAATAATACATTTTTTGGACCTTTAAGTTACATTTTAATTACTCAGTAACACCTTGAAAATCTCACATTTTTACAGTGAGTGGGGGTCGCCTCTCCACAGATCTGACCTGTACCTTGCCCTGAATAACATCACCTGCTTTTCTGAATGGAAACAGATGAGATTAATACCATACTGTAGAGTACTCAAGACTATGCAATAACATCTCCATGGAAACAGGCAGGTAGCTGACCATTAGTGTGAAAAATTACAGTGTATCTTTAAGCAGGGGACCATCTGCTAAGACTACGGCTGGAAGGATCCTGCAGTGAGAGATCTGTAGAGTCATCGAGAATACAGAACTTCAAGTCAAAAGGAGAAACTGTATATTAAACAAACAACAGAAAAGAGCTGACAGCACTTTGGACACACACTCTCATTTATTTGTATTTTTTAAACTACTTTCTACATTTTATATTAGGAACGTAACAATAACTGAAATATCGTGACATCGTATCGTCAGAAATCTCACAATAGTATCAGAGGCCATCACAATATATCGAATTACAAGTGTCTATACTTAAATTAATAGCCATGTTGATTTTAATGTCTTTCTTATTCTGTAAAGCACTTTGAGTATGAACTGTGCTGTACAAATGAACTCACCTTGTCACCAGGAAAAACAGAGGGAACTACATAGACCATGATCCTTTGGTGTTGGCAGTGCAGACTACATGAAGAAATAACTTATTAAGCACTTTTAAATCTTAATTCTTCATATTATTACAGGACCAAAGGATTTTCAATGCTTTTTCAAGGCTTTTAAAAGGAAAAAGTAGCATATTCACAATTTTGTAAGCCTCCACGACAATAAAAATATAACCGTGATATGCATCCTATCATGAAAATATCATATCGAGGGATCGTTACATCCTGATTTTATATACATACAAAAGACATTAATTATATGTAAACTATAAGTCGACTTTTTTACATAATTTACCCATTTTACAAATCTTCAAAGTAGATTTTCTTCTTCAAAGTCTGTTATTCTAGGTATTTTTGAGCTATAAAATCACCTAGAATTTAATCAAGGTAAAGTAGAGCTGTTTAATGTCACACTGTGGAAC
Source organism: Boleophthalmus pectinirostris (assembly GCF_026225935.1). Classification (NCBI taxonomy): domain Eukaryota; kingdom Metazoa; phylum Chordata; class Actinopteri; order Gobiiformes; family Gobiidae; genus Boleophthalmus; species Boleophthalmus pectinirostris. Next base: position 35,538,002 of record NW_026570971.1, on the reverse strand, counting down.
ATTCCAGGCAGAGCAATGACATCTCCACAGAAACAAACAACCGAAAAGTTACACAATGCACCTTTAAACAACACTGAAAAAAATCTGTCAGAGCAGAACCTCATGTGGTGGAACCTCTCCTAGAACAGTTAAATAAATGAATGAACTCTTTAGTCCTTTAATTTGTCCAAAGATATTTAGTAGTTCTGTAACTTTACTACATAAATCTATATATCTTGCTTTGTATATTTGATATTTTTTGCATTTTGTATGTATATGAAATGCAGAAAGTAGTAAGAAAAAAATAAAAAAGACTGAATGAATGAGAGGGTGTGTCCAAATGTTTGGTAGTGTACACAGCGCTCGCGTCTCATTTTTCTTTCCTCGCTTCCTTCTCCTTGGTTCCTTGTCTCGATTCTGGAGGAAATGTGAGGAAGTCCCGCCCCCAGAGGAGACACTGGGAGAAGAGACGATCTAAACTCCTCACCAATAAAGTTTGATTCTTTTCTTTGGTGTCTACTCCTGAAGGAACGAGGAGAGGAATCCCGGAGAAGGAAGCGAGGAAAGAGAAATGCGACGCGGCCAGTGAAGGAAACCATTCATTACCTGAACATTAGACTTAGAATTAGAGTTTTTATTTTACCTTGCTAGATTTTCTCGTCCGTGGCTTTGCAGCTCTGACCACTTTGAGAGCGTTCTGTTGATCTGTGGACAAAAAAGAAAACAAAATTTAACATACGACTGTAGTAAAACACTGACACTTTTTGACTGGGGGACTGTCACCTGCTTGCTTCTATAGAAATGTCATTGCTCTGTCTGGAATGTTCCACAGTATGACATTAAACAGCTGTTTACATTTATTCAATTTCAGGTGCTTTTAGAGTTCAAAATAACCTAGAAAAACAGACATTCTGACTGTAACTTGGTCTGGTTTGGTCTCCATGAAGATAGAAAGCATTTGGCAGGTCCTCGACTAGAAACATTACACAATGTACCTTTAAATTCACAAGAAATCAATGAGAAATGGGTAGATAAAAATACAACTTCAAAATAACATGGAGGAACTAAAGATTGTAGCATTTGCCATGAAAAAAAACAAACAAACTGTACAATATTTTCTCGAGTAGCTCCTGTTACCCGTTTGTATCCATTGAGATGTTACTGCATTGTCAGGAATGTTCCACACTATGTCATTAAATTGAACTCTCTAGCATTTATGTAATTAAGTGTTTGGTTGTTTTTATAGCTCGAATGAATGTTGTATTACTAAGGGCGGGGACACCTATACACAGATCTGATTTGTAACTTGGCCAATTGTGCCGTGTGCTTGGCCTCATGGAGAGAGACTGGTGGAGGGTTCATCACATGCTTTTCTCCATGGAGATGTTGTTGCTTTGTCTGGAATGCTTCACAGTATGGCAATAAACCTTCCTACCTTCCTACCTTCCTACCTTCCTTCCTACCTTCCTACCTTCCTACCTTCCTACCTTCCTACCTACCTACCTTCCTTCCTTCCTACCTACCTTCCTACCTTCCTTCCTACCTACCTTCATACCTTCCTTCCTACCTTCCTACCTTCCTATCGACCTTCCTACCTATCTTCCTACCTACCTTCCTTCCTGTCTTCCTTCCTACCTTCCTTCCTTCTATCCATCTATTTATTTATTGATTTATTTAGAGACAGGGACAGCGCACAATTTTTACATTAACCTTAATCTTAAACCTTTCTATCTTCATGTAGACCAAACCAGACTAAGTTCCAGGTCAGATCTGTGGAGAGGAAGCCCTGCTTGGTGTTTATTTGTTATAGTTAATCTTAAAAGTGTGTAACTTTTTAGTTGGGGGTCTGTCACCTTGTTTATGTCATTGCTCTGTCTAAAATGTTCTACAGTGTGACTTTAAACAGCTTGACTTTACATTTATTCAATTGAAGGTGCTTTGAGGTGTCAAAAATACCTAGAAAAACAGACATTGTGACTGTGAGTGGGGTCGCCTCTCCACAGATCTGACCTGGAACTTGGTCTGGTTTGGTCTCCATGAAAATAGAAAGGTTTAATGCTATACTGTGAAACATTCCAGACAAAGCAATAACATCTAAAAAAGAGAAACATCTCCACCAGAAAAGTAAATAAAGGTCAAATACATTTTCATTCGTTCGTTTTCATCACTACAGTTTTATTTGCTAATTTGAACTTCCAAACTTGTTGTGACCCCAGTGTAACATTATGCGAGGTGTGTGTAGCGTAGCTTTAGCGCTGGGGTCTGGGAGGGGCACTGGTGCGATGGATGGTGGGGGTGATAAGAGCTGAGGGTCTGAGGGGCTGAGGGCGGCTCAATGGGAGGGAGAAGTACAGTAAAATGAAACCGGCCGCTTCAAATATAGCAACGCGACACACTTTTCAGCAAACTCCACTGACCCACACACACTGTTACCACAGCACTGGACCTTTGCTCGTGTGCGTGTATATGTGCCTGTATGTGTGCACCTGTGTGTGTCTGTGTGTGTGTGTATGTGCGTGTGTCTGTGTGTGTGCCAATTAGGATTCACTCAGTAGAAGTAGGGCTGAGCTATATGGGGAAAAAAACATTGTGATTTGTGTTTCAGAGATATTTTGAGCTATAAAACCACCTGTAACTGAATAATTATAAGGTAGAGCTGTTTAATGTCATACTGTGGAACATTCCAGAAGGCAGAGCAGTGATATATCCATAAAAACAAGCAGATGATCCCTGACCAAAGATTCTGACCATAGGATTCTGTTCAAAGTTCACATTTTAAACACGTCCAGAAGAATTGGCAAAATGACTTAAATCTGTGCTGACAAACTAATATAAGAACATGTTTCAGAACATGTTTGGACCGATCTTTTTGTTCAAAATAAGATGGGGTTTTGGAAGAAAATAAACTACAAAAATGCCAGTTCTGTACTGTAATGTTGTTATATGAATTGTATGTGCTGGTTTGAAATAAATAACTAAATATCTGACTAATTGTGTGATTTTAAATTGATCTTGTGGTCCTAAATAGAAGCTACCATTATAACATTAACTTAATTTTATTTATTTATACAGCACTTTTCTCAGCTTACAGTCTAGGGTTGGTACAAGATCTCGTGCTACAAGATCTCCCGGGATAAAATTGTAACAACATTGTGCACACAAGAGAAAAATAATTGCTAGATTTTTTTCCAAGTGTTTACATTTGCATTGGAAAAAGAAAGTGTTACGTGTTGGTGAGTTCCATCTCTTACAGTTTCAAAAAGCAAGACTAGAATGGAAACAAAACTATGAAATTAAATAACAAAATTGTGTGAAACATGAAGTGTACATAATGTACTAGGATTTATATTAAAATCTTGTTTTGTCTCATTCTCATGGACACAGTGTCATATCTCGTCTCTTCTTGTGGAAATTTTGTTTTGTTCCATTCCTATTACAGTTAAATAAGCGAGCATAAGGCACAGATTAAAACAGTAGAATACAGAATAAAAATAACTGTGCTATAGTACAAATGCAGTTCCATATAAGTGTGCTTCAAATATTTGGTATTTTTCTTAGATAATGTTGATTTTGTTTGCAAATAAATCCAAAATACACAAAAAATTCCTGAGAAAAAATTATACAACTTGGATTAAACAAAAAAAAAAAAGGTTAGAGAGAAAGAGGTTCATTTTCTTATCGTTTAAAGTGTGCGGCTCAAATGGGCAGTGTTGGCACGTCTTTATATCAGATGCCCTCTCCGACACACCCTCCAGTGGAAAAGTGGTAAGTGCTTCATTAACACTGGTCACACAGAGTCTTTGGACGCTGTAGAGTTTAAAAAGGACTCCCTCAGGTCGTCTTCAGTCTGAACTATGTGAAGAATGAGCTTTTGTCGTAGCTCAGATGTCTCTGTGGATTCCCCTCTTTCTAAAGCTCCTTTTACTCCCTTCTGTTTTCACAACTAAACTCATAATTAAATGGTGACGGTGATTATTACAGACCAGTGCTTTTCTGTCAGTGAGGGACGTGCTCAAAAAGTGCAGATTAAAGAAAAGTCCTGGGTTTCAGATGGCATCACAACATTCTATTTGACAATATTATTTAAAGAGTCTATATTATACTATTTTCTGATCTATATTTCCTATTTTAATGTTTCTTCATCACAAACAGACCTGGAGTTGTGTTTTGTTTCATTCACACATGTTTAACAAACAAACCCGGCAGATTTAGGCTGAGTGCTTGTCTCAAACTGAAAACACTCTGTTCCACCTTATGATGTCAAGTGGTTATACAGGAAGTGCTTCCACCCGTTTTAAAACTTCATACAATTTCACTAGAATCATTTGGATAATTTCAGCCCTGGAATAGCCAATCTCTACTGAAAGAAAACTATCACTACATCACATTACATCACGTCTGAACCATGTTTTATGATATGATTATTATTATTTTATGAAGTGATTATTGGAATATGACCAAATTTTGTCCGTTACATCTGTCTGTGACTCACTCTTGACTCACACTTGATGCAGGACAAGATGCTCGTTTCAGTCTTGTGATGAATTAACGTTAATATTAAACCCACAAGCTGCAAAAAGAGTAAAAAACAAACATCTTTGGAGTTTTATTATAATATATTAATATCAAGTATTATTACATTTGCAAAATACCAGTTTTTGTGTTGGTCGTATCAGCTTAAAGGCCGGTCTATGAAAATATTGTCTGACATTAAACCGGTCTGTAGCACAAAAAAGGTTGGGGACCACTACACTTCATGACATCACAAGGTGGAACAGAGCATTTAGAGCTTTGGAGCTGTAGACAGACTAATGATAAAGAATTACTCAAACATGTGTGAATGAAACAAAACTCCAGGTCTGTTTTTGAAGAGGGAACAACATCATAACATGACTTAAAGTTTACAAGAGGACCCGAAATACAAATGAGGGGAAATTAAAATGAATATTGTTAAAAAGTAAAATGTTCTGGTCCGATCACTAATAGAAATGATCAAGTTTAACATTTGTGAGTTTATTTCATGGCAAAGTGCAGTGTTATTAATGGGGAAAACTGGCTCAAGGTCTCAACTCAAATCATAACATCACATTCTATAATCTGAAAACCACCAATCACACTCAAAGTAGAGGTAAGATCTTAAGACCGAGCCCTAGCCCGACCCGACCCGACCCAAAATTCGGGTCGGGTCGGGTCTAAAATGTCAATCATTACTTCGGGTCGGGTCGGGCTCGGGCTTCAAATAAATATATGTTTATAAAATATATGCTAAAACGATGTGTGGATACTAAACTAAGGAATACTTGTTATAAAATAAATAATATGGATAAAACAGAGAAGTAGTGTAATGTAATTGCTATTTAACTTCTAAAGTTAAATAGCAATTAAAATTAGCAAAAGAAGTTAAATAGCACGTGAACGCCCCCTCTTAATTTATTTAATAATCTTCCCCTCCGCAAGTCTGCATCTATTTTGACCTGGTGTCCCCAATATGGAGGAGCAAGAAGTTAAACTAAAGGCAGGAGAACTGAAAAGACAAACACGCACCAGTAAGAGTGAGGTGTGGAAAAGCTTCAAATTGATTGTTGAAAATGCTACAGAAACTTGCGTTGGCTTCGCTGAATGTCGTCAATGTGGCGCTTTGCTTTCATACGAGAGCAAAAGACTGGCACCTCGACGCTGAGCACTGCTCCTCCTCCCGAGTCCTCACAAATAAAATATGACATTTCGGGTTTGCTTCGGGCTCGGGCCTGCAAATCAAGTTAATTGGTCGGGCTCGGGCCGGGTCGGGTTTTAATACCCGCGGGCCGGGTCGGGTCGGGCTGGATTTTTTAGGCCCGATCTCACCTCTACCTCAAAGAAACAAAGGGAACTACATAGACCATGATCCTTTGCTCTGTTTCCGTCCATTTTACACGATGAAATAAGTGTTACTAAGCACTTTTAAATGTTAACTCTTTGGGTGTTTGACAGAACCACAGGCTTGTCGAGGCATTTTAAAAGCACAAAGTCGTATTCACAGTTTTGTTAGCCTTTACGAAATATTTTACCGTGAGATGTGTATTGTGAAAAGATTGTATTGAGAAATTTGGACATTTTTACATCGCCAGCATTAAACCTGTGAACCTGAAGCTGACCGTGGTTTAACCCAAAGTGATAGAGATCACCTTCAGCCCCAGAACAGAATAAGCCTGAGAAAATTGAACTATCACTTTTTAATTTAAAACAATATGGCTGAGATTTACAGGGCTTTTGGATCGAGTCGAGTTACTGTGTGTTGCAAAAGGCATCACCATCTTTCTACTGATAACTTTTTGTGCTCCACATATTTGCCTCAGCCTTATCACGTTTACCACAAAGCCTTTCGTTTTAAAGACACACAGGGTTTTGGTTTTGGTGGTGGAGTTGGTGGCTACTTACAACTTGCATCAACCAGAAAATTAACTACAATATCTTCTAGTGAAACTTATGGTAGTAAAATTTTTTTCAAGAGATCAAAATTGCAATTTATTGACACATTTTTGAAGTATCATCATTTCCTCCACAAACAACCAAATCTTGTCTTATTCTGCACAAAAACGGCTAACTCTGTAGTTTAGATTTGCGCGAACATGTTCTGAAAAGTAATTATTGGATTAGTTTGTCATACTTCATACTGCAGTCTTTTTTTGGACAGTCATTTCTTTTGGACGTGTTTAAAATGTGAACTTTGAACAGAATCTTATTATTAAACTGTAAATTGCAATCACAATGTTTGTCAGAAAAACTACAAGCATCAGTTTTATGTGGCGCTTTTCACAGTAACACAAAACACTTAAAAACTAAGTAAATACAGTAACCCTAAAACAAGGACAGGACAGACAAAACAGTCATAAGGAGCAGTCATGAGTGCGGGCTGTAGGCTCAGAGGAAAGAGGTGTGTTTGGAGCAGTTTTTTGAAGGTGTTTAGTGAGTCTGTGATTCTGATGTGAGGTCTGGAGATATTTTTTTCAAATTGTAATTTCAAAGAAGATCCACATTTCAGAAGATTGCATTTTAAAGTGTTAACGAAAAACAAATGGACTTCTTTCAATCATAATTTACAATAGAAAATTAAATTGTGAATTGAGTGGGGTATGAATGAGAAAGTGTCTGTCCTCTTCTTTACGCACCATCAGAGGATGGTTCAGTAAACACACATTACAGTGGTCCATCAAAGCATAGTAAAAAAAAAATGAAGTTGCATTAGGTATTAGCATCCAAAAGATGATTTAGGAAGAAATTTGGAAGAAAAAGGAGATGTTTTATAGCAGACATGTCAAACTCAGGCCCGAGGGCCAAATTTGGCCCATAAAATAATTATATTTGGCTCACAAGAGCATATCAAATATGTATTAGAGCTGCTCACTGCACACAGATAGACTATAGAAACATTATTATTTAAAATTATGTTCTTATTTTATATTCTGCTTGTTCTGGATTCGGTGTTTAAGCAAAACTATTATTAAACATTTCTTTTACTAAGAAAAGGTTTAACATTACAGATCTCAAAAGAAGAGAAAACATACAGATAGTGTTGAAATTTTTCAATAAATATTTAGTTTGGCCCACGACTTAGTCCCAGTTTATAATTTTGGCCTTCTGTGAATGAGTTTGACATTCCTGTTTTAGAGGGTGCTCAAGCTGCATGAAGTTTTGAAGCTCCTGCAAATGATTTGGTTTTCCTTATGAATGAAAATTATGTATTATTTTAAATTCATTATTTGTCAAGAAAGCAGCATGATGAAATGGTTGGCCTGAGAATCTAAAAAAAATGTTTGGACCACCCTAATACACATACATACAATTAATGAAAATGATGTGTAAATGTTATCTTTCTAAATTTGCTTATCCATACAAAGTCAGAAGATACGGTGAGTGCGTTACTATGAACAGGGAGGGGCGTATCAGGGCTTGTCCAACTTTGAACTTTTACACCTGTACAGTCAGTGTGGAGCAATCTACACATATTTCCCAAGCTTTCACTGGGCTGTCTCTCTCCTCTGACAGCTCTGTGCGCGGTGGGAGGAACAGCACTGAGCCAGGCCATTGGACATGCAAAACGTGTCTCTGTATAGTGCAACCCCACCAGTAGCAGCAGCTAGCCTATCTCTACCCTGCTCCTAGCACTAAAACAACAATCTTCCCCACTGATTTTAACGTTCTGGCTAGCTGTCATGCTCATTTAAAGCCCGTAGACGCTCATCCAAACAGTCAATTACGCATTCCAGTGTGAACCAACGCGAGCTAAGCGGCTAAAGGCTAAAGAAGTAGCAATTGTCAGGGTTCAACACGTGGTGCGCAGGGGGGGATGGGGGAAAATGTGCCACCATCAACACATCTTGACATTTAAAGTGGTCCATATGCGTCCGAATAAGCGCCTACTGTTTTTGGCACCGTTTGGCACACGTTTTCAAGCGGAATTCCCATAAAATTACGCACCAGAACACGCTCTCCAACACTGCCATGTCAACAGATCGCAAAGTCCAGTCAGTTGGTCAAGTCTTGCACTGAAAAGCGTATTACCTTTCTCTTGACTGCTGGAGGTGATATTATTTATAGGGACGCGTCCTGTGGTCCTCTTCGTCCATGGGTTCACTTTAGGCGGAGGAGCTTCCACGATTTTACGCTTGACGCTTTCACTCGTGTCTGCTCCGTTTTGCTCGTTTTCCTTGTCGTTTTCATTACTTTTCTTTGGGGTCTTCGCTTCATCTCCTTGCTGCGGGGTGTCTGTGCTTTTCTGAGCCTGTTTGTCCAGTTCTTTCGCAGGTCCGGGCTTGTTTTGGTCACCGTCCTCCGCTCCAGTGCTCGGGCTCACCGCGGCTGTCAAACCACACTCGCCCGGATTGCTCTCTACGTCTGCGGACATGCTGCTTTTGCTGTGCTCGCTCTTCTGTTAAATCCAGTGTGAACTTTTGGTCCTTTTATCCAAGAGAAAAACAAAGAAAATCTCAAGATATGACCACATCTAAAAGTTCCTCAATGCACTTGTTGGAAAGCAGCTGTGGACCTCGCTGTAGCTCGCTTTAGCCTCGAAGTAGCTTCCAGCGGCTAACGTGAGCTAAGCGAGCGACCATGCAGGAGTTCCCAGCTAAAACGATCGCTTTTCTGAGCTTAATAATGATCTAACAGCATCAGAAATCCAAATCAAAGTCTGTTAAAAGGCCACCATGCAAAAGACACTAACGCGAACGCCCCCGTGTAGAGTTTTAGGAACTTTAAAAACTCCTCCGGTGCGAAATGCCAGTCCACGCTGCAGCGCCGCTCTGCTCTGCTGTAAACACGGAGCCAGCCCCTAGCGGCCGCTCCGTGTCACTGCAGCTCAGCCTCATGTCACACAGAGACTCAAAAGGACATTAGAGCACGAGGAGGGACCACACGTCCCCGTAGGGTGGTCCAACAATGTTTTTGTAGATTCTCTAGATTAGAACTCTGCATTTGGTTCCATATCTGGCCAAAATATTTGGGTCCAAATTTTATGCAACTTAAATTCATATTTAGAGGACACTTTAGAGGCTCAAGACACTTGAAAATTGTCCTATAGGGCCTAAACTCTAACATAGAACCAAATAAATAAGGCCTATTCGAATAATTTCTCATTTTATTTTGCAAACACAAACTGAAACTTGCATAAAAATTATTTAGACGTTTATAAAAGCTGCTTAGAAAGTCCATAACGTCCATAAAAAGTGTCTTATAAAGTCCAGCTCCACTGTGTGTTTGTTGCTTTGTCACTAAAGATGCTCCTGTGTCTTTGACTCCTGCAGTAGATCCTGTTTCTAATCTTCATTCTTTGTTCTACAGTTTAAATCTTGAATAAACTTCATCTTCTTTCAGCAACATTATTGACACTTTCCTGGATGCACAGTTTGAGCAGCTTCTGAAAGTCTCATCATGAGTCCAGTCTGCTGCAGGAACTGTTCAAAATGTTTCTGGTAGATCAAGAGAAGAAGAAGAAACGCATGGTGTTGGTGGAGGCAAACTCTTCCTAAATCATCTTTTGGATGTTAAAACCTAATGCAGGGTTCTAATCAATGTTATGTGAAACTTGGCAGGTGCTAAAGGAGAAAATCTAAGACTAAAGTTAGACTAAAGTAGAAGTACAAAGAAGTGGTCCAAGAAATAAGAAAAAATATTTGGGAAAGAACTAAGTCAGAGTAACTTAAAGAGTAACTGTTGGGACATAACATCTGATTGTAGTGAATATAACTGGAAGGATAAAAGATGAAATAATATTCAAAGGACAGAGACAAAAACAAGACAAACTAAATCAGATGTGAAGCAGCTGCAAGAAACACAAATGTTCAAATCATTTCAGATTGTCACATGAAGCTTTTGTCACTTTAGACTCACTCACAGTGGGAAGAGGAAACACGACTTTTACTCAAGTAAGAGTACTGTTACTTCATACAAATATGACTCAAGTAGAAGTAAAAGTATGCTGCTAGAAGAGTACTCTGACAAATACAAATTCTTAAAAAAGTTATTCAAACAATAACCAGTACAGACGCTGACACAACCGTTGCTGCAACATTCAAACATCGCAGTGACTCAGATTTTAACTCCACCTAATTTTATGCTCTGGCTGCGGCTTCGTCACATTTAATCAAACTATTTAAAAATGTGCTGCAACTCGAGAAGGTTAAAAAAACTGTTCTACTGTAATACAAATGTAAAAATACTGAAAACAAATATAGTAAACAGAATAATTACCAATGGTCTTGTGTTTAATTCTAGACAGTGGAGGAGGAAGTACCACATAAAAGTACACATACAAAGGTAAAAAGTTACACAAGTAAAAATAAAAGTATCACATGAGAAAATTTACTAAGTGAAAGTATTAAAGTACTTGTTTAAAAATGTACTTTAAGAGTCAAAAGTATTTTGCAGAGTTTCAGAACAGTTACAAGATGAAATGTAATGATTTTGATCAAGAATTTAGCAGCAGATTTTAAGTGATTTTCTATCTGTTTTTGTGTTTTTGTGTATTTGGTTTTCTGAAAGTTTGGGATATTAACATGAATTAAATGCGCTAAAGAAAAGTACTTAAATTTTTCAGTCCAGATCTAAAATATAGTGGAGTAGAACAGATACTTGCTCTCAAATGTAGTGAAGTAAAAGTATCCACTGTATAATGTAAAGTAAAGTGAAGTACAGATACCTAAAGAATACTTTGTTAACCTTGCAGCACTGCCTATGCCTCAGTAAAACATGGTTGATTAGGTAAAGTGCAGATACCTAAAATTTGTACTTAAGTATTGTACTTTTATTTTGTTCGTTGTTACCTTCCAGCCTGAGTCTAGACTGGTGTAGTGTTTTAGGGCGTGTGACGTCAGTTGACCGTGAGCAGGTTGGGCTTCAGTGACAGACAAAGGTGGAGAGGTGCTCCACAGTTTTATGTTTAGTTTTTCAAAAGTGCAAGTGCAAAAAGTGTGAGGTGCAAAATGGAGGCAGACAGCAGTTTCCCTCCAGCAGCAGAACACAGATCGATTTTATCTGCTCTGACTGATTGCTGATTGGGTAAAATACAAAAGTTAAAACCGGGATGGTAAAAATGAACATCAGCTTTAAATATCATCCTAACACTCCATAAAACAAACCCCAAGCCCCAAACTATATACATCAAAACCCCAACACCATTCACCAAGTCAACTTTAAAACCCATACACCAATAAAGCCCATAAACCAAGAGGGAGCTCGATTCTGGGGTGACTCTTTTAGGACTTACACAGAAGAAAAAGCAGGTAAGTACAAAGCAAAACACAACACCATTCATTAACACTAAACTACACGAACACACACAACAACACTTCAAACATTCCAAACAGATATACTGGACCATTTCTATTGCTCTACTCAATTTAAAAGGTAATTGGTTAATTAATAATGTGACCTTTTTCTTCAGGGCCCAGCAGCTGTCAGTGAAAGTGCCATTGTGCCTCAGGATTAAAAACGGGAAAAAGGAAAGACAAGAAATACATTTTTTAAACCAGTTCTGCGCAGTGTCTTTTGTAACATGTGTAAATCAGTGTAAAGTGCTGTGTGTGATCACATGTGCTGTTTGAAAGTGAAGGGTGAAAGTGCTGAGTGTTACTTATAGAGAACTGTGATAGAAATGTAGACTGTGGAAAGGTTTCTCTCATTCTGTCTTTGTGTAAATGAATGTGATTTGTACCTGAAACCCAGAGCAGTCATTAACATGTGTAAAGGTTCATCACACACAACTGTCTCCTCCTTCAGGAAGCACTTTGTTGTCCTCAACTGTATGTTCATTTAGCACCAGCCTCTGAAACCAAAGTCACTCTGCTTTGATATGTATGTAACTTGTATTTCTGGTTAAATACTCAGAGCTCAAATACTGGGGGAGAGACTGGGCAGATACTTGGAAGATGGGGCAAGATGTGGTAGGGACACACTGCTGTTGGAGAGAGGCTGTTGGTCTGTGGTCAGGGCAGGTCTAGGCTCTGTCCATATCTGCTGTAACGAAAATAAACCTTGGTCTATATTCCAAAAACTCATTATTTATCTTCAAGAGATATATCATTTTTGCCACAACAGAACAAAGCAGTGTGTTTGTTACAAGACAAATATTCGTTTTCATAATTGAGAGAAAAAAGGACCTGGCGGACACAGGTAGAGTTTCCTGCATCATTAGGATTGTTAGGAAATCTAAAGCAACATGTTAAATGTCAACTGATTTTTTGTAAGAACTGTTCTGCTATAATCAGAAGACGGTCGCCGCAAATGCTCCAGAGGCACAATCCAAGACTCTAGTTTGATTCGAGCACATTAACAGGGGCCCCGTCTGCTCCTGCCCTACAGCAAAACAACACAGGACTTCAGACTGATAACATCTCACAATCTTCATTTAGTTTTGCAGATGTTGACTTCACTTTACTTTGTATTGCTCAACTTAGGGCCTTAAGCAGCTTTAAAGAATGTTTTGTTTTCATTATTACAAAAATAAAACTGAAAGAGGAAATACAAAACAATTCTGATGATCAAATTTAAACCACACCACTCTTAAAAAAAGGATTTGTTTATTTTGGCTTCGGTTTATACAGTTATTCTGGGATTTCCTTGGCCAGATCTAAATCATTGTAAGATTAACGCTAATGTTTCCTTTGTATCAACATTTCTGTACTTAAAGCCACATTATGTAACTTTGTAGAAGAGGCTCATCACCTGCATGATCCCAGGAGAAAGTTAAAACCAGACTTTTTGTGTAGACAGTTTAATGCCATACTGTGGAATATTACAGTGAAAGGAGCAACATTTCCATGGAAACAAACAGGATGAAGTTCCTCCAGATCAAATAAGAGTCAGGTCTGTGGAGACGCCCACTCAGTAAAGACACATGTTTTTCTCTGTTTTTCTGCAATGAACACAACCAAATTAAAACAAAAACTTACTTTGTGGTAATTTCTTTGCTAAAAAGTGACATAGTGCAGCTTTAAGCTGTTACCTGGGAGACGTTGCAGTGTGTTTGAGTAAGTTTATGCAAATCCTATAAACAAATAACATCAAAGAAAGTGGTTGTTGTTGGTCTCGTTTACATAAGAGCTCACCTCATACTCTGTGCTGGAGGAAGTACTCGGTTTTATTACTTAAGTAAAAGTACAGATACAAATGTGGTCTTAAGTAAAAGTATTAAAGTATATGTTTAAGAATGCGCTTATAGAGTAAGAAGTAAAAGTATTTTGCAGAGATTTTTAGAGCAATTAAATGATGAAATGTAATGATTTTCATAGAAAATTTACACAACAAAAAGTGGAGAGTTAAAATTGACTCTCACAGAATCAATTTGAATATTTTCTCAGGGTTTATCTGAGTCCAATCTGTTCTAGAGTTAAAAGATGCAAAAAAAACCAAGGCACTCACTGGTTCAAAATAAAATGCCTTTATTAGTTTACAGCATGTCTTAATGGACAACTTAAAAAGTCCTGACGCGTTTCAGCCTATGGCTTTCCTCAGGGGACAGGGGACTGTTCTAGAGTTAATTTAACATGTTTGGAAATGTTCATTAAATAACACTGGACCAAAGTTCCTGTTTAACCTGAAATCAAGAGTTACTTTAATGTTTTGAGAGTAAACAGATAACACTTTGTAGAGTTTTCCTGATTTAACGAAACAACACACAGAGGTGTTTTATTTTTACACTTTATTTGAGTTAACTTAAGATGAAATTCTGAACAAAACTGGTTCAAACTGGTCTACTCTCGTGGGAGTTTGAAGTGGTGGTGGGAGGAGCCAAATTAACACTAAGGAAAGTTAAACGGACACAAGCACTAACATTCACTTCAACCACATCAACTCTGGCAAATAACCCCAACTCTAACACACATTTCACTTTCAAAGAGTTTAAAACATCTCAAAATTATTTTACCCTGAAATTTTAACCATCTAGTTTTTGCTGTGCTGCAGATTTAAAGTGATTCAATTCATTTCTTAATTTTTCTATCTGCTTTTGTGTTTTTATTTATTTAATTACTTATTTATTTATATGAGACAGGGACAGCGCACAATTTTTGCATTAACCTTAACAGGAGAGATGTTTGTACCATCAGTGCTTATTGTATTTAACTGACCTTGACTATCAACTGTTCTTCCTGGAGACCTGGAGCATGTTTTGGGTTGATGGGGGAAACCGGAGCACCTGGAGGAAACCCATCCAGACACAGAGAGAAACATGCAAACTCCAAAAACAAAACAAAAAAAACACCCAGGCATTGAACCCAGAATCTCGTTGCTGTGAGGGCTGAGTGCAAGGGCTGAGTGCTAACCACTCAGCCACCATGCCACCGTTTTGTGAATTTAATTTGCTCAAAATTGGGATGTTAACTCAAATCAATTCAAGTCAACTCAAATGAAATGTGCTCAAATAAGTCCCAGGCATTTCAGCAGCTCTCAAACTGTAAAGAAAAGTACTTTTTACTTTTCATCCAAGATCTAAAATGTAGTGAAGTAGAAAGTAAAGACATCTGCTCTCAAATGTAGTGAAGTAAAAATATCCAGTGTAAATTGTACTTAAGCAAAGTACAGATACCTAACGTATTGTAATTTTACTTTTGTACTTCGTTAACCTTCCAGCACTGCTCACATTTCAGGAAAACATGACTGTACTTGCACTTGTATGTAAATATATAAATGATATTGGTTTGATTTGTGAAAAAAAGAGGATTTCCTGTTTAAAAAAACAAACTTATTTTACCATTTTACTATTATACCATTTTTAGACTTTTATAACTTTATATTTGATGGGAATATGAGTTGGACCAGCTCTGTAAATGTTTTTAAAAGTTCTCTCTCTCCTTTGGGCTGAAACTGAAGCAAAAAGTGTCATATAAATCACTGTGGGCTGGTTCCGACACGCTGAAACAGAGCAGGAGGAAGAGGGAATTTAGATTCTAGAAGATGAAGACGTCACACTCTCAGACTGGGGCAATGGACAGATCATTTTCCTTGTTGATTACACTGTGCTTTACCAGAAACCCCCCCAAAACTCACATTTCTATTCATGATTAGACTCAAGAACTCAAGAGTGTATCACAACCAAACCCGCCCCCATCTCTATGAAATAGTATTAGTGTTAGGATAAATAACTAGGCTGAGCTGTTTTGTATATTATATTTTCTGCACTATAAGGTGCTCTGGATTATAAATTGCACTGTCATTGAATGGTCTATTTTACCGGACTATAAGGCGTATTAAACGAAACACAACAGTTAGATAAGTCAATCAAACTTTATTTAACACGTTCACAATAACTCTCAACTTTGTTCAATTGTAAAAAAAATCCTGTCTGAGACGCTAAATTGTTCGTGTATTCACAATAAGTCATAATAGTTCAAACAGTTGGGTGATTCCGGCGTCCACACGTCCACATCCCTCTCGTCATTATCCGAGTCAGTGTGGTTACTGTTCCCTGGAGTTCAGTTCAGTGATGATTCTGGTCTTGGTGAAAGCTCGGACCACAGTTGATCCTGATCTTTAGCCCGGGCGTCCATGATCCGTTGGCAGATCGTGGTGTAAGTGTCTCGGCGCTGTCACTCTGTCTTGGTGAATGTGTGTTCTCCTCCTCTCATCCACTGCTCCCACGCAGCTCGCACTTTCACTTTAGAACAGTCTTGAGTTTAAAGTGGGTGTTGTGAGCGTGTCTCTTGACAGGTGCATTTTGATATTAAAAGGAATCACAGTCTGTATTACTCCTGATGCTCCTGACTACGGGAGCCATAATGCTGTAAGTGGAGCGGCTTTGTACTTTACTAAAGTCGTACTAAGACACTCCAATAAATTCATATATAAAGCGCTCTGGATTATAAGACGCACAGTTGTTTTTGGATGAAATTAAAGGCTTTTAAGTGCGCCCTATAGTGCAGAAAATACAGTAATCACTTGTTCATGATTGTACCGAGGTCATTTGAAGATAAGAGCTCTGATCACAGCTGTGACAATCATAGATATATGTTAAAACAAATGTAAGATATTCCAATTTATCTAATAGCAAACTAAGTATATAGGACAAGAACTACTGATAGGGATGATGTCATGACTTGGTAACCAGATAACACCCTGGATGGAGTTGGACTGTGGAACGTGCCAAGAGGCCTGGCTGACCTGTGCACCAACGAAGAGGCGCTAAATCTAAACCACGATAGCCTCCCTCCCACTTTAGTTTGGGTATAAATCATTATATAGACATAAATATTCAGTCTCTGCATGGGAATGTCAGCACACACTCCTTGTACAAGTATGACTTTCTAATATTGGAAAAAGTCAATTATCTCGACTTTATTTCTGTTTCAAGTGTCATTTTTATCTAAGCAGAAACAAACCCGTGAGGAAAAGGTTGTTTTCCTCAACATTAGTCTATAGAATGTTGTTTATGGACTACTAATGCTTTTTTAATATTTACTGTTTCTTTTGTGAATTGTTTTTATTCTGTGTGTATGTCTCAAGGACTGTTTGTGATCACTGCTATTAGCAAATCAGTCTACAGAGAAGAAACTCAAATCCTCCGACCAGTTCTGAAATGTTTAATCCAACCCAGCTGTATTTGTGTAGCACATTTTACCAACACACAGCATCCAAAGTGCTGGGTATGATATGAATGAACACATTAAATAAAATAAAGCATCAAATAAATAAATAGCAAATCAAAAAACATAAAAAAATAGAAAAATAGCAAATAAAATCAATAAAATGCAGTCAGAGGAGAACACAGTTGTCAAGCCAGTGAGTAAAAGTGTGTTTTTAAATGAGACTTAAAAGAATTGACTGAAGGGACATTTTCAAGAACTGTGTTCCAAAGTTTGGAGCCAACCACAGAAAAGGCCCAGTCACCCCAATCTCGTTTTTGGAACGACAAAGTTGGAGCTGGACCTCAGAGCTCAGAGCTCAGAGCTCAGAGCTCAGAGTTTAAAAGTCCTGTATTACACAAAAGTGACTCTTGTGAGCTTTAAGCTGTGTTAGAATGTTGTTATCTCCTCCAAAACAGAGCAGAAGTTGTGTTTTGTTTCATTCAAATGTTTGAG
This sequence comes from Boleophthalmus pectinirostris, assembly GCF_026225935.1. NCBI lineage: Eukaryota > Metazoa > Chordata > Actinopteri > Gobiiformes > Gobiidae > Boleophthalmus > Boleophthalmus pectinirostris. Next base: position 35,520,474 of record NW_026570971.1, on the reverse strand, counting down.
GAACTCTGCATTATGATTCTATCTACATCTCCAAAGCTCCAAATGTTCCACCTTGTGATGTCATGAAGTGGTAGTCTTCAAGTGAACAGCTCCTTTTACCTTTAGTTCAGTAGAGACTGGTGATTCCAGAGCTGAAATGATCCAAATGATTCTAGTGAAGATGTGTGGAGTTTAAAAACACAGTGGAGCACTTCCTGTATCGAAGTGATCCACAAGGGAAATTATTTGACACAGAAGTCACACATCACAATCTAATCTAATCTAATCTAATCTAATCTAATCTAATCTAATCTAATCTAATCTAATATAATATAATATAATATAATATAATATAATATAATATAATATAACATATTTAATACAGTTGTAGGGAGTATTATCTGTTCCATAAGAGTGAGTTGTTGTACAGTTGTAGGGAGTATTATCTGTTCCATAAGGGTGAGTTGTTGTACAGTTGTAGAGAGTTCAGATTTTGTCTTGATACAGGCCTTGTTTTGTTCTCGTTAAACTTTTGTACCTATTGACTCAACTCAAGAATTAGACCTGGGTTCGATCTGTCTTAATCCTAGTTTAGTCCTGGTTTAGTCCTGACTTAATCTGGGTTTAATCCTCACATTCACTATGAACACATTAGAAACACAAAGGTAAGGCTCAAACCACACACTGCAGAAGGAAACTAGAGCATCTCTGTTTCTTTGTACATTGTCCCTTCTAAGAAAAACTAAATTAAAAACTCAAGTCTTGGCCAGAGACTTTGCGCAGTTCTATTGTCTGAATAAACAGCTTCAGAACATCAGTAATGTTGTTTTTGAAAACAGTTGCCTCTGAACACACAAGAAGATGATTAATATTAAAGCTTTATCTCAAACTGACCTCGTGGTGACGTCAGTGTGATTCATATTAGAGAACTGAGACTATACTTGACACTTGACACTTTTCACAAGGTTATATTTTCAAATAGAAACTCAAACATTATACTTGTATTAACTGACTTACATGCACACATGCACACAAGAGAAATGAATATATTTAGTGATTTCCAGTAGTAAAAGTAAGAGTAGTGAAAGTGAACTGAAAGCTACAGTTCAAACCTGAAAGTCCACTTTGACTTTACTGAGCTCTGGAGCGCCCTCTGCAGGAAACACCAGGACTGAACAGAGACTCCTGCCAGTGAGGGGAAAATAAATCAACAGGAGAACAATAAAGATACAAGTGAAATGACAGGTTTTGCAGAGATATACAATTAAAATAAAGATACTTCTGCTGCTCATAGTCCATGAAGTCTCTGGATTTCTCTGAGCAGCTTCATGGGGAGAATCGGCACCACATTCACAATCATTTTAGGAATCAACTCAAGTTCTGGGCCTTATATTGTGCTTTTGATGGACACTTAAATGCTGCATTGTGTAACTTTTCTGGTGGAGGATCCATCAAATGCTTTTCTCCATGGAGATGTTATTATTTATTATTATTTATCTGGAATGTTCCACAGTATGTCTATCTTCACGGAGACTAAACTTGACCACGTTACAGGGCAGATCTGTGGAGAGGCGACCCCGCTCACAGTCACAATGTCTGTTTTTCTAGGTGTTTTTGACACATAAAACCACCTGTATTTGAATAAATGTAAAGTAGATCTGTTTAATGTCACACTGTGGAACATTCAATCAATAATACTGTATATCCATAGAAACAAAAAGGTGACAGACTCCAACTGAAAAGTTACATAGTGCAACTTTAAAGTTACAATAATTCTCTCACATGTCACGTTTATACACAGGCAAGGTGTCTTTACTACTACTACTACTACTACTACTACTACTACTACTACTACTACTGCTACTACTACTACTACTACTACTACTGCTACTACTAGTAGTAGTAGTAGTATTTGAAACAGTCATAGTATTTGTAGTAGTAAGTGTTGTAGTAGTAGTAGCATTAATAGTAGTAGTAGTAGAGTAGCAGCAGCAGTAGTAGTAGTAGTTGTAGTAGTAGTAGTATTTGTAGTATTAGTAGTAGTAGTAGTAGTAGTAGTAGTAGCATTAATAGTAGTAGTAGTAGAGTAGCAGCAGCAGTAGTAGTAGTAGTTGTAGTAGTAGTAGTAGTATTTTGTAGTATAGTAGTAGTAGTAGTAGTAGTAGTAGTAGTAGTAGTAGTAGTAGTAGTAGTAGTAGTAGTAGTAGTAGTAGTAGTAGTAGTAGTAGTAGTAGTAGTAGTAGTAGTAGTAGTAGTAGTAGTAGTAGTAGTAGTAGTAGTAGTAGTAGTAGTAGTAGTAGTAGTAGTAGTAGTAGTAGTAGTAGTAGTAGTAGTAGTAGTAGTAGTAGTAGTAGTAGTAGTAGTAGTAGTAGTAGTAGTAGTAGTAGTAGTAGTAGTAGTAGTAGTAGTAGTAGTAGTAGTAGTAGTAGTAGTAGTAGTAGTAGTAGTAGTAGTAGTAGTAGTAGTAGTAGTAGTAGTAGTAGTAGTAGTAGTAGTAGTAGTAGTAGTAGTAGTAGTAGTAGTAGTAGTAGTAGTAGTAGTAGTAGTAGTAGTAGTAGTAGTAGTAGTAGTAGTAGTAGTAGTAGTAGTAGTAGTAGTAGTAGTAGTAGTAGTAGTAATAGTAGTAGTAGTAGTAGTTGTTGTTGTAGTAGTAGTAGCTGCACATTAGC
>NW_026570971.1:35490326-35512826 GCF_026225935.1 Boleophthalmus pectinirostris | reverse complement strand
GATCCTCCACCAGAAAAGTTACACAATGCACCTTTATGTAAATTTTACAGTGAATACTTTTTATTTTACTTCACTACATTTAAGAGCAGGTATATGTACTTTGTACTTTACTACATTTCACGTAAAAGTACTTTTCTTTATGGTTTGTAACCTGCTGAAATGGCTGAGACTTAAAAAAAAAAGAAATCTATTGAATCACTTAAAATCAGCTAAATTCTCTTAAATTATTGTAAAAGTCTCTGCAAAATAGTTTTACTTTTTACTCTTAAAGTACATTCTTAAACAGGTACTTCAGTAGATTATTTCATGTGATACTTTTAGTTCTACTTGAGTAACGTTTTACCTTTGTGTCTGTACTTTTACATCTTGTTGCACCACTGCTGACAGGGCTGTTTGTTTTGGCAGGGGCGCGTTAAAAAGATCATGCAGAAGGACACAGAGGTGGGAAGGATCGCGATGGCCGTACCCGTCCTCATCTGTATCCTTTATTATGGAAATATGAAGGATAAAACATGTGTTACCTGATTTTCTCATCGATGGTATAAACAGTGTTGGGGAGTAACAGATTACATGTACCAGTTATGTAATCAGAGTACAAATTATGAGTAACTGTATTCAGTTACAGTTACTGTTTCAGTGAGTGGTAATTGGATTACAGTTACTTTGTTGAAATAAATGGATTACATGGCATTATTTTCCTGTTTTCACATTTTGGGCTATATCCCATTTTTTTTATTTTTTTTATTTCAGTAACTCCACTCATTGCTGGAAACCCAAACAGAACATGGCAATAAGAGCGACGTAAACATCTTAACATTGGTGCATCAGTCACACAATGGACGAGGTCGTTAATAATCAGTGTTGATAATAATCTGACTCTGCATCATTTTGAGTAAAAAAGATCCAGTATTACAGATTTTTACTGGGCTGGTGCCTTTATGTTTGTACTGAAAGTGATTTTCTTTTTAAATAAACAATATGACACCGAACAGTAGGTGGACATAATTTAAGGTGATCTCATAAACAAATCATTTCTCTATCAATAATATTTTTAATCTGGTTAAGGAAAGACTTTTTATTCTCTTTAAGCAAACAAAACATTATAAATTAAGATTTCCTTGTCTTTGCTTCTCTACAGTAAACAAAAGTCTGTTCATGGAGACTTGGGCTCAACAAAGAATTTGAAGAAAACAAACATGAATTTTCAGGATGTGGTTGCTACATTCATGTCGTTTTAAAAAGCATGACAATATCAAGTAATCCAAAGTATTCAGATTACTCACTTTAAGTAATTTAATGGATTACGTTACAAACTACATTTTGAGCTATGTAATCTGTAATCTGTAGGGGAATACATTTTAAAAGTAACCTTCCCAACACTGGGAACCCAGTGAACAAAACACAACTCCAAACAGAGCTGGAGTTGTGTTTTGTTTCATTCACAAGTTTCACACACAAACACTCTGTTCCACCTTGTGATGTCATATGAAAGTCGTGAATTCTAAACCGCAGGCCTCAGCTCGAGCTCTGGAGATGTTCCTAAAAGCTCTTCTGACTAAAACCTTTTTAATCACACAGTCCAAGTTAAGCACGGTGCTGTCGGTCGCTCACATGTAAGTCGGCTCTTGAATATTATTTGTGCTTAATATAATTTCAAGTCGATGTATTTTGTGTTAAAATGATAAATATATTTTGTCTCCAGGAGGCAGTGCATTGAGTCGGAGAGACTGTTCCACTTCCTGTTGGATTTACTGGAGCAAATGTCAACAGCTCAGAAGAAAGATCCCAAAAACATGAGCATCTGGCCCCTGTACAGGTGAAACTACGGACTGCAGGACTACTACTCTGTCTCGTAGCTTCACCTTATTCTCCGGCTTTTAACACTGCATGAGTTATGTGGTCATTTGTGTCTTTTATTTATTTACTTTTTAAATTTATTTATTGTTTTATCTATATTATTTCTTTCAATACTGCTTTTATTTATTGATTTTATTATTTTTTTATCTACTGTTTTTGTATGTTTCTTTTCCCTGAAACATAATTCTGCTGACTTTTGGAAACTTTCTTGTTTATAAAATGTGCTATAGAAATGTATTTGTATAAGTTGGATTGGAGAAATGTACTTTGACCATTTTAAAATGTTATTTTTGGTTTGTTTTTAGGTCGTCACATCATGAGAATTCTGTAAAGAAACCAACAGAGCCTTTTTACAGGTGAGCCTATGCATTAGGGGAAAAAAAGGCAAGGTAAATAAGTAAGTAGTTCTACAGTGACAATTTAGTTTTTTAAAGGTGCACTGTGTAGCTTTTTCTGGTGGAGACGGGTTTGTCACCTACTTGTCTCCATGGAGATGTTATTTCTTTGTCTGGAATCTTCCACAGTATGGCATTAAAGTGAGCGACACCATCAGCAAATGCAAGATAGTTATGTTTAATGCCATACTCTGGCACATTCTTAGCGAAGTAATGACATATCCATGGAGCCAAGCAGTTATGTGACCTACTCCCACCTGGAAAGTTACATAGTATAGCTTTAAAAATGTAAATTCAGCTCAGAGTGCACATTTAAAAACTTCAAGCCGTTTTCATTTATTTACAGTGGACATTGCTTTGCCTAAATAATAATTAATTTTTAAATAAATTTTATTTTATTTTATTTTCACGTGTTTCACCTTGTGTTTTTGAGGCTGTCACATCATGAGATTCCTGTGAAGAAGAAACCAGAGGTGAAAGAAACGGCTCCACGACAGAGTTTAGACTCACTCAATGATGACTACGACTCCAGTGTAAGTGACTAAACTTCACGATGTTCCTGAGCAGCTGTGGACAGGCAGAGTTACACACTGGTCCACTTTTTGTACTTTCAAAAGTTTGATTCGCTTAGCATCGTAATACTTTATAATAAATGCTTTTAACAGCCTTAATAAAGCATGAACAAAGACTTAACTCATAATGAACAAAGAACTGATAGAATGATTCAAGCTCAGTAACTAACTAGTCCAATGAAGTTCATTTGGGCTTCTGATAATTTATGTTAGGTTCCGTTTTCGTTTTGGCACTGTCTTCCTGCCTCCGTTGGTAGGAAGACGGCGCCAAAACCTGTGTTAATCAGCTGACCGGACATGTTACTGCAACATGACATGACCACTCTGAGGAAGACTGCTAGTGACCAGTTGAAACTGTCAGGTATGAAGACAAACTCTTGGTCTGAAAATAGAATCTTATGAATAATAGTAACTAATACTTTAACTCCTAGAATAGGGTAACTGACCACATGTCCCTATTTACCCAGGACAGTCTGAGTTTAGAGCCCTGTGTCCCCTGCCCCAGCAGATTTTTCCAAAACCACTTATTTGTCCCAGTTCTATACAAGGAATGCCCCAAGTGTCTCTATTTTTGACCAATCTGATCCTGCCAACAGTAAAGAGAGACATAAATTGTCATTTGTTTAGATAAAATACAGAAAAACTGCTTAGAAATGTCCAAAACACAAAGAAAATGTGACTATACTTATGACTCACATGTTACATCAGGAATGGCCTCTGCATAACAATTCTCTGTAATTACACATTTGTTTCACAGTTTTATTATTCCCAACCACCCAACAACCGGGGATGTCCCAGTTTTTATTTTAAAATTCTGGTCACCCTCTCCTAGGAGCTTTCTGCCATTTTATAATGTTCCCTCATCAAAAACATGCCTGAAGAGGTTATATATAATGTGTATATATATTATATATATATATATATATATATATATATATATATATATATATAATATATATGGATGACATACACACACATATATTAGTGTGTGTGTGTGTGTGTGTCATCCATGCATGTTTGAGTAATCTAGTGATCTCTCCCGGTTAGCAGTACAAGCTCACGCCTTCTATAAATGTTCAGTCCACAACCCCACATCATCCATTTCCCATAAATATACAAAAGTGTGACTCAAAACTATACACTACTGAGTTAAGTCTTCCTTCATGCTTAAGCTTAAGGCTAATTAAAGCGCACATATTATAAGTGGTACTCTCAGCATTTAAATGTATTTATTTAGTTTTTAATCTCTTTTTTCCTCTTTCAGGAGCCTGAGCTTGTGATTTGTCTTTGAGTGACTTTTATAAAAATCGACCTATGTGACCTTTTCATATATAGTTGTGTATATTATTATTATTTATGTTATGAAATGTTGCTATTATTAAGTTATAATTCATGGTACAGAAGTTTCAGTGGTTCATTGCTTGGGAAATAACTGCTCTTTAATTTTCTGTTTTAAAGAACTGAAATATTGATGAATTAGATTTTTTTTTCTTTTTCTTCTTTCTGAGTTTATGTAATTAATTTGTAGAAAAACACAGACATCTTGCATCTTGTTTTAAAATGTAAGTTTGGCTAAAAAGTAGAGTTTTTGTTTTGATTTTCTAAACAAGATGTGAAAAGTGTATTTCAGTCCTCTTTAAAACCAGAGTGCTTGTTACGCTAAATTTAGTTGTGCATTTAGCTTTTAGAGCACTTGTAAATATGTGTTTTAGAGACAGGAAACTAATGAAATGTAAATATATAAGATTAAAAAATAAAGCCCGAATTTTTGTGGCTTGAAAAATTTAATGTTATAAACTGAATAATCATGCTCACATAAATAAAACAAAAAGCAGACATTATTGTTTATTCCCTAATATCATTTGTACATTTTGTGAAGCTTTAACTTGAATAAATCTGTCTAAATGTACATTTTTAAGCCAATATAACTCTTTGACTTGACGCTGATGCAAACGCTAATGCTAACGCTAGCTAATGCTAACGCTAGCTAACCCGCAGATCTCAAATTTTACACAAATATGAACAAATATGATACGTGACAGAAAACACAGTATTTAGGACAAAGAAACAAAATGTCTGTACAGTAAAGGTGAACTGCTGTGAACAATATCAAAGTTATTCAAGTTTTAATAGGGTTGTATGGAAATGATCTCTTATCATCTTATTAGACCTTGTGATCTCTGTTGTCATGTAGTTTCCTCATAACAAACAGACCTGGAGTTGTGTTTTGTTTCATTCACACATGTTTAACACACAAACCATGCAGAATTAGGCATATTTACACTCTGTTCCACCTTGTGATGTCTTGTGGTAATACAGGAAGTGCTCCACTGTGTTTTTAAACTCCACACATCTTCACTAGAATCATTTGGATCATTTCAGCCCTGGAACTGCCGACAACTCTACTGAAAAAAGTAAGAAAGTAAAAGTAAAGGTTGACTTGAAAACTACTGCGTCATGACATCACAAGGAGCATTTTGAACTTTGGAGATATAGACAAATTAATAAAGGGTTACTCAAACTCCAGGTATGTTTTTGAGGATGTAACATTATAACATGGCTAAAAGAGTCCATTTTGTGTAGAGTGACCAGACGTTCCTATTTACCCGGGACAATCCCAGTTGTTGAGCCCTGTGTCCTTTGTCCCTGCAGATTTATACAAAACCAGTGATTTGTCCCAGTTTTATTCAAGAAATGTCTTGTCCCTATTTTCTGACCAATTTGATCTAAACCAGGTCTAAAACAGGACTAAACTAGAACTAAACCAGGACTACATCAGGTCTCAGGACACAATTTTTGACTAATCTGGTTCCTGCCAACAGTTAAGAGGAGCATAAATTGTCATTTGTTTCAATGTGTTTGCAAATGACCATAAAGCAAAAAAAATAAAATAAATGCAGTGACAAAAGCCCCTCAGATCATGACTGACATGAGCATGCATAATCTTACACACTCTTTACACAGTTTTATTTATACCAACCCAACCCAGGTGTGTACCAGTTTGGATTTGAAAAATCTGGTCACCCTAATTGTGTGTAATACAGAACCATTAGACATTTTATTTGAACATTTCTTGTCTATAAAACCTAGTCACACTGCATCTTAAACCAACAGTGTAATATTATTTCAGATATTTTTAACCTTAAGCATTGGTCATTATTAAGAAGTAATAATGCAGAATAGATGTTCAAATCCTGTGACACACTGCTGTTGAGCCTTTGAGCAAGACACTCCACCCACACAGCCTTCTGCAGTGACCACATGTAGCTGACTGTAAAAGGGAGAGCCTGGTCCCTGCATGTTAAATAAATGTTTGAGAGCTTTTACTTCATATAAACAAAGTGTGCGTATCTGTTTGGTATACAATACATTTTAATAATATTGCATTTGTTTATAGAGTATTTGATGGAGAGCTTTACAGTGCATTTAGGGCTGAACTATTAGTGAAAAATGTCTAAATGTGACTTTTCTGAGAAGCATTTCAACTGAGGTTTACGTTTTAATAAGGATTCTGTACAAAGTTTACATTTTAACAGAGTCTGGAAGAATTGTCAAAAAACTAATACAAGAATAATATGTGAGAACATGTTTGTTAAGATATAAACTACAGGGTGAGCAGGTTTTATGCAGGATAAGACAGGAGATTTCAATGTTTGTGGAGGAAAGCGTGGTACTCAAAATGGCAGCCTTTACCATTTGTTAATTGCATCCATTCCAAATGTGATGATGAGTAATAAACTTGTCACAATAATCACTATATCAGCTTATTGTTCAATATATGAAAGCTGGAACTATGTTTTGGAGATCAGTATTGATCATGTGTACGATTTATTTGCAGTAGTGGTGAAGTTTTAACCATTTTCATGTAATAAGGTAAGATCTGAGCTGTAGATGGTTGAATATGTAAGTTTCAGAATTATATTTTATTGCAATATTTATTTGTAATTGTGTAGCTCTTCTCCTAATCAATGACTGATAACTGAGAATTACATTTTAGCTCATTTTGGCAAACAGTAAATGGAGAATTGTAGGTGACAAACTAGGAAAACTAGACTCAAGACAAGAAAGTTAACCTGAATATGAAACAAACTATACTGAGCCTGGAGCTGAATCTGTGCCTGAGGTGTTGCGTTGCTAACGTTAACGAAACTAGGTTGTAGGAAACATAGCCTGTTAAACTCCTGAGGGCTACAGTCAGTTATATGTATTAAAGGTCCTATATTATACAAAAATTACTTTTGTAAGCTTCAAGTCATGTTTTAATGCTGTTTCCTCCTCAAAAACAGACCTGGATTTGTCTTTTGTTTCATTCACACATGGTTGAGTAACTCTTTATTAACTGTCTGTCTACATCTCTAAATGTCAAAATACTCTGCTCCACCTTGTGATGTCATGAAGCGGTAGTGTTTTCATCTTTTGTTTAGTAGAAATGAGAAATTCCAGGTCTGAAATCATCCAAATGATTCTAGTGAAGGTGAATAGAGTTTAAAAACACAGTGGAGCACTTCCTGTATTACTACAGTACATCACAAGGTTTAACAGAGTGTTTTCTGATTGAGAGAAGTACTCAGTGGTGTAAATCTGTAGGGTTTGTGTATTAAACATGTGAATGAAACAAAACAACTCCAGGTCTGTTTGTGATGAGGAAACTACACTAGAGCACAGGTCAGAAGGTATCAGAGGTCATTTCCACACAATCCTATTAAATCCTGAATAAAAAACAATATTAATAATAATATTATATTAATTATAATAGTGTAATATGGGCCCTTTAACAAATCACTAAGGTTTCATTGATTTGTCACTTCAAATCTAATTAAAGAAGTAATAATGTTGTCACAAAACTAAAACTCCATGTCGATACTAAAGGAATTGGCTCAGTACTCAATTTTGATACCACAATGATAATACCAGGGCTCTTTTTGGACAACTGAATGTATTATTTAACACAATTGCTGGTTTCATAGGACATCACAACATTCTATCGATCAATAATATTTACAGGCGCACTGTGTAACTTTTTCTACCTTGCATTATTATAAAGCTTTTATAGCTGAAAAATTCCTAGAAAAACTGGCCTTCTATAACTTGGTCTGGTATGGTCTCCGTAAAGATAGAAAGGTTTAATGCCATACTGTGAAACATTCCAGATGAAGCAATACCATCTATATGGCGAAAAGTATTTGATGGAAAAGTTACACAATGCACCTTTAACACAGATGGGATGCAGCTAAAATAAGTTATGTTGTAATAAAGTTCTTGGGCTTAGTAAATATTATAAATGATATATGGCGCATTTGTGCATTTATTTTTATTTTTTTGGTGAACTCATTGCATGTTATCAATAGAGAAACCTGCCTCATCACATTCTAGAATCTCAAAACTACCCATAATTACCCATGTGACTTTGCGTTAGATGTGAGAAAGCTTGTATAAGACTGGCTGCCCTGCTTAAATAATATTTTTTTTATTATTAATTCTTGTTCAATTGAGGATCTAGTTTCAGTATCTCATTTTCTTTTGACAATAAAAGTGAGGTATTAACACTAACGTTCCATACAACCCCATTTTATATATAAAAAAAAACAAAAAAACATCCTTCCTCCATCTGCTCGACCCAAAAGAGAAACATGCAAAACTACAGAGCTACAGCAGTGTACAAAATACATCTCCAAAGCAACAACTTACCAAATAAACTAAAAATGTATTCCTTTGCATTAGATAGAGTATTTTTTTAAAGGTGCATTGTGTAACTTTTCTGCTTTTCTTCCTAGAGATGTTCTTGCTTTGTCTGGAATGTTTCACAGTATGGCATTAAACCTTTCTATCTTCATAGAGACCAAACCAGATGGTGTTACAGGTCAGATCTGTGGAGAGGTGACCCTGCTCAGAGTCACAATGCCTGTTTTTCTAGGTGTTCGTAAAAGAGTAAATGTAAAGTAGAGTTGTTTAATGTCATACTGTGGAATATTCCAGACAAAGCAATGGCATCTCTATGAAGAAATCAAAAAAGTTACACAGTGTAGCTTTAAGCCAATGTTTGAGTGGTTCAATAAGAGACAGCTTTTTCTTTTTTTTTCACGCATTCGTTCTGACGCCCTGAAAGGCACAGATCCTTCTGGAAAAACATCCGAAAACACTGAATTAAATACAAATTAAAACATATACACATACACAGAGGTGGGTGAACGTCTGTTTCTCCCCATTTTTCAGTCTTTTTTCGGATGATCCAGCGGCGGACAGACGAAAATTCAAGGATAACGGTTTGTTTTTAAAATCCAAACAAACAGTGGAGCGGGCGGGAGAGGTGGTGTTATCAGTAAAGTCGTGCCCCGAAGCCAAAAGTCATTTTGATGCTTTCGAAGTAGTATCTCTTCCATCCGTCTTTCGTCCGCTCCTCTTCGTTCTCGGGGACCCCTCTGAACTCGGCCTGGAGCTCTGTCTCACTGCTGCGGTCCACAAGCGTCAGGGAGATGGTGGCGTAATGTTCTGGAGGGAAAAAATATATAACAGCTTACATTAAACCTTTCATTTATACAATTACAGGTGCTTCTATAGCCCAAAAAGGCCTTTAACTTGGTCTGGTTTGGTCTCTATGAAGATAAAAAGGTTTAATGCCGTACTGTGAAACATTCCAGGCAAAGCAATAACATCTCCATGGAGAAAAGCATTTGACAGACCCTCTACCAGAAAAGTTACACAATACAGAAAGACAAAAGGCAGATTCAATTATTTTAAAAGGTCCAGAAATCAGGTCATAAAGAACATGCAAACTGTAAAATGCAACAAAACTGATAAGAGTAATCATAATTTGGTCAATATTAACAGCAAAACGTTGCTCTAAAAGCTTCGTTGGAACCATAAGAAAGATTCCCAGAAAGCATCACTTTGAGAAGTCTTCACGCTCATTTTCTTTTTTTTTTGATGCGTTCAAAAATGTAATTATAAAACTGTACATTATGAAGCCAACTTGTTTTATCGACTTTCCATTTGACAAACATTTCGGCAGTTATTTTAAAATCTCTGAACACCAGAAATCAAATAAAATCAGTTTGAATGTGCATGTGACCACAGCCAATGTTATCTACAGACAAGAAAAGACAAACATGTCATTTTTCTTACATTGTTAAAAGCTGCAAAAAGAGTTGGGGAAAAAAAAGAAAAGAAAGGAAAAGGTGGGTTAAGGGTTGGGAGCTTTGTTGTTTTATGTATTGTTTTATGTTTTTGTATCTTATTTTTCATGTTTATTATAGTATTTTGTTTATTTTATAATAAAATATAACATTAAAATAGATAAAATTTAAACTTGCCATGTAATCTTCAATCAAAGTGATTCCTCTGCATTTTAGTGGTTCATTTTACAGTCCATTCACCTTTTGTTCAATATTTGAGCCTCGACTGTGAAATTTACAGAATAATTTCAGTACATTTCTGATTCATTTTTTAAATATTGTCTTAAAATTGTTGTTGGGATAATGTAAAAAAAAAAAAAAAAAAAAAAAAAAAGAAAGATAACTTTAAACGTCTAATCCTAATAACTTGTTGTGCAACCAGCACTTTTACACTATGGCGTAATAATACATGTAACCACAAGGAGGAGCTGCTGCACTAAATGGCTAATGTCACCACGTGCTGATGCGTAATGCTGCAACACCTCAACTCCGATTTCAGTATTTCAGCCTTAAATCTTCACTCATTTCAAACTGTTTCAAAAGATAAAACAGTAAAAACAGTATTAAAAAGATAAAATATAAAACATACCACAGGGCCAGTTGTTAAACCGCCATCTCATCACGATCTTCTCATCAGGGACCTAAGAAAATGTCAAGATAACATTTGAAGAGAACACTGAAACTACACATGGCTTTAAAAAGGTGCATTGTGTAACTTTTCTGGTGAAGGGTTTCGTCAAATGCTGTTCTCTATGGAGATACTGCTTTGTTTGGAATGTCTCACAGTATGGCATTAAACCTTTCTATCTATGTGGAGACCAAACCAGACCAAGTTACATGTCAGATCTGTGGAGAGGTGACCCCACTCACAGTCAGAATGTCTGTTTTTCTAGGTATTTTTGAGCTCTAAAAGCACCTGTAATTGAATAAATATAAGGTAGAGCTGTTTAATCTCACACTGTGGAACATTCCAGGCAGAGCAATGACATATCCACAGAAACAAGCAGGTGATGGACCCCCAACCAGAAAGTTACATAGTGCACCTTTAAATATTACAAGTACAAAACAGGCGGTGGTCTTACCAGGTCTATGAATTCACCGTAAACATTTCCGTCGAGCAGTCTGAACCTGCCTCCTCGTTCTGCGTCCACTGTCGCCGCACATCGGGTAAAAGCCTGGACCATCTAAATGAGAATAAAAAAGTGAAACTGTATTTCTAATTTAATTTCTGGTTTCAAGTCCCCTCAGTGAATATTTAAAGAAGACAATATGCACATTTGATTATGGACCTTTTAACAATGTAACAGTTGTTTTTCCTTCTCATTTACTCGCTCTTGTATGGATTCACAGTGAGTCATGCATGTTTGACTAATGCACGTGTGACGTCATTGCTCTGATCTACTCCCGTTTTCACCGATCCCCCCCAAACCCGCCCACTGCTCTGTGCTTTGTGCTTCCATCTTTTTTGAAAATGGTGATACACACAGGATTCAACAGTGTTGCCTGTTCATTTCACTGGAGTGACATACAGTAAGTACAGTGGCACAAGGATTTTACAATAGTCATGGATGATTAAGGTCTTAAATAAAAGATAGGTGAAGCTGTTTAGAATAAAAATAAATAAATAAATAGTGTGTTCTGTACTGACCTCCTGGTTCACAAAGGCCCTGTAGAGCTCAGATGGAGACGTGAGAAACGTTTCTTTCATGTTAAATTTACACGTTGGGATTTTGACTCCGGTGTTCGCTGGAGCCGTCGTGTTACATGGACCAGAAATCTGCAAAAAGAACAAGTGAGACAACAGTCGTGTATACTTAAACGTCACAGAGAGCACATCAAAACCAAGACTAAACCACTAGAAAATGAAGTAAACCAGGTCTACAACACAACTAAACTGGAGAGAAACAAAAACTAAGAGTCAGCACAGCCTTAAAAGCTTATGGATCAGGCTTCTTAAAACATAATGCAGTAATTTATATCTAGCTTAAATGTTACAAGTTAAGTCTACATTCATTACATAGGACCTGGTTTGGTCCTACTATAATACCTAAATATTACAGGTATTATACTATAACTCGCTTTATGAGTGGCAACGTTTAAACACACTAAAGAGCAGTGCAGATTTTGACAATGAAAATAAAAAAATAAATAAAAAATAAAAGCTAAGATAAGTGAGATTTGACCCACCTGAGTTCTATCACTCTTGGCTTTCGATTGTGAAGTGCTCTGAGTTTTGGACACACCATTTGCCGTCGGAAGGATCATTCCCGCTGTAAATTCTGCAACAAAAAAAGTCAAACTTGTCTTAAAGATCACATATTGTGCTTGAGTCTGCTATATAGTTCAAATGTGCACCACCTGTGGATTATTCTGATCTAAAATAATTTAATTAAAGAAATTAAAGACTTCCGCTTTAGAAAGATGTGGTACCCAATGAGAGCCGTAAATAACATCACGAACAGAGTTGGTGATATGGATTTTTGGGGGCTGGTGTGAATATGGCTCATACAGAACATGCAGAAGAAGAGCGCCCTCTGGAGACAGACACGCAGGCATCTGCGCAGACACCTGTCCCAGGGTCTCTGGGGACACTGTCTAAATAAAATGTAAATGTTCTTCTGTGGCTTCCTTTCTGCCCTGTCTGAAGTGGAGATGTGGATTTACTCATCTGCACTAAAGAAAACCAGTGAAAGGTCATATATTAAATCATCCATGTGGTACAAAGTTAACACACTCAAAAGAAATACAGATACCACCTTTAAAACTAAAAGTTAGGTTTATTAAAGCTGTGTCCTTGCAAGGCCATGCCCACATCGCCCCATGTGACATATCGCCACCAACAGATCCGTAATAGCGGAAACTCCTGTGGATATCTGCACATCATGCAAGCGAGCAGCAGATTTTTAAAATTCGTATCAAAAGGACTACGCTGCTGAATGCTGCACATTTCACTGATTGAGAAAATAAAATACTATGAGACAGGGGAACTGCTGTAAAATGATTAAAAGCTCTGAAAAGTCCATTTTGCAGAATAGGTGTCCTTTAAAATATGCTTGAATGTGGTTTATGATGTTTATTCATTTATTTATTGCTCATGCCATTATTTCGTTCATTAGTTGATTGTGTTATATTACACATTAAGTTGAAGTAGCATTAGCACAAACCTGTTTTTAAATAGCCCACGTAGCTGCCCAAAGCCTCTCGCACTTTATCAACCCCTTTGGTTTTCATCAGCTTCATCAGCGGCGTGTCTGGTTCATCTTTATTCAGCGACACTGAAATCTAAATAAAGATTAAACTAAATTAGAACATTTTCACTGAACGAACTTTGACATTTGATTTACAAAACTTACATCGAGGTCCTCCATGTCGTTCTCGTCTGATAGGTTCGGAACTTCAATTGAGCCTTTAAATTTGATTCCCGATTTTGTTTTTCCTAAAATAAACAAGATGACTCATTAGTTTAGGTGCTCTCTGCATAACTAGGAAAAAAGTGAAATTGGTCAGTATCCAGAGTAACAGTTAAAAGCATTATTCTGACCAAAAATATCATACACACAAAACTAAATGGACTCAAAATAAACCAAATGAACATCACTATAATAATAATAATGATGCCAGACAATATTTTACATTTTATTTTATCCAAGTATATTTGTATTTTTTCCTCTTGTATAATTGATTTTTGTATATCGTCTTATATATCGTATAGAGCCCGACCGATATGGATTTTGTTGTGGCCGATATGAAACCGATATAATGGGACTTGGAGCTGCCGATAGCCGATATAATCACCGATATATTTAGTGATGTAAAAATTCACCGTAAATCTTGAATTGATTAAAAAACTTAGGTTTGGCTCTAGTGAATTCTAAATTGGGTTTATTTAGGCAACATTTATTGTTATTTTGACTCTTTACATCATATTTACATACAGTAGATTGGCCTAATGGCATTTTTGCATCACATTCTAGCTACTAGTGATGGAGATTCCAGTTTGTTTTTTTTGAGAACCGGCTCTTTTGGCTCGGCTCACTAAAGCAGCTGGCTCTTTCGGCTCCCAAGCGACTCTTGAGATTGTTTTGTTGCAAGCAGGACTAAACCAGAACTGAACCAGGACTGAGTGTCGGGACTCGGTTTCTATCTCTCTCCTGCACTCGAGCCCAAGATTAGTCCTGGTTTATTCATTTTATGCTGAACTGCAGCCAAATACGCACTTTTTTTTATCCTATGCACACGCAGATTTCTGAAAGTTTCGTTTTCAGCTGCTGCTGCTGTCAAACTACGGGTCTACATGCGGCATGAAGAGAAAAAGTGAGAAAAAGAGAAAACACGGCTCCCAATAAGAAGCAGGCTCCCGTTGTTCGCTCTAAGAGCCGCTTCGATCGACCGACCCATAACTCCCAGCTAGTAAACTATCGCTATTAGCCTTTAGCCGTAAATGCTGCGCACCGCGGTAATTAATTATATGCATAAATGTGGATCATTCACACGTCTATTCACAGCTCATTTACATATCAATGCAGGTCCAGTAACAAATATACGGCCAATGTAGTCACTTTACAACAGACCAATAGAAAACAGCCTGTTTATGTGTGGGAGCTACAGCAGCTAACCGCTAACAAAACCTAAACTAGCTTCAAAGTCGATGTATTTCCAACACTCACCGCTCACCTCACATCACAAGTCTGCACTAATAAATGTCCTTTTAATCCAGACTCAAACCGATTGTCCGAAAAAGAATATAATCTCAATGTTGCGCACGGCTGCGGGTGTAAACAAACACACGCGAGTGAAGTGACGTCACTCTGGTGGTGTGTTCAGGGACAGTACGGACAAAGACAAATTACACCGCAGATAAATACTTATGCGGAGCCACATATTAGGACATTTATCTGTCTGTAAATTGGATTAAATGAACATAATGTAGAGAGTCTAAGCTTTATAACGAGGTATAACATGCCCACGTGAAATATCGGCCCATATCAGCAAGTATAACGGCCGATAGCCGATATGTCTCCAGGTGCCCATATTAGCCGATAATATCGGCCAGCCGATATATCGGTCGGGCTCTAATATCGTATGTATTGTTTTGATCATTTTTGATAGTTTTGTATAATTTTTATATCCCCAGTTAAACCCCTGCCTTGGTATCGGTATACTTGATTATGTTAAACTACCAAAAAAAAAAAAAAAAAAAAAAAAAAACTGCAAAACTTGACATCTAGACAGAATACAGTATAAACTAACAATTTTAGAAAATGTGGCAACCCCTTACTGATTTTTTACAATTTGTGTCTGTGTGAGAAACAGCTCTAAATTCATCTCCGAGACATGTACCTCCACAAGCTCTTATGTTTGTTTTCAGTTCTGTGTGTTTCATTTTTTATTTCTCATTATTTATATATAAAAAAAAAAATTGAGCTCTTTTGATCTTATACAATTTCAGTTGTAAATAGTAAAAATGCTATGATTAAAAAGGTGTTCTAAATCCTTAGAGTCTGTGTTTCAGTTTTCTGAAGCTAAAACCTGAAACAGTCTTCTTGAACATGTGAAACAGACTCTACTTTGACTCAGTTTTCTCTCATTTAATGTCTCTCTTTTAATTTTATGATTATTTATGTTTTGATTTGTTTGTATAGTGATTTTAATGTATTTCTTATTCTGTAAAGCACTTTGAATTACTTTGTGTATGAATTGTGCTACAAATAAACTTGCCTTGCTTTTGTTGTAAGCCAGTGTTTCCCTTTAATAAGAAACTATAGTGCCCCCCAGTCTAATTTTTGACCCCCTAAGTCTAAAAACAAGCAAAGCAAAACTTTGTTATTAAAATACCTTTTGCAAAACATACATAGAAGTAACTTCATCTTTAGCCAGTCCTTTTTTTAATTAGTAGAGACAATAAATTACATCTTTACCCCCCAAAATGTATTCTATAAAATTATTCAAATAATCAGAGTCAGTATGAATCTGTGGGAAACACTGTAACCTTAAGTAAGACTATTAGAAAGAGATTAGTACGTTTTTTTCATTAACACTTGTACATTATCAAGCTGACTTGCTGTACTGACTTTTTTTTCCCAGTTGTCTGTATTAGACAAACAATTCTACAGTTACCTTTTCAATAATCCAAAGTAAAATTATGGAAATTACTCTAATCTATTCTTGTAATTCACACAAACATTCACATCATGAATTGTACTTTTTAATACAGTTTCTTTGGCTTTACTAAACAGCTACAGCAGAGTTACTCACCGGTCCATGTTGCCTTCAGGTTCCATTCGTAAAAGAAAATGAGTTTGCCTTTACGGTTGTTGATTGAAGCCTCTCCATCACATTTACCGACTTCTGTGATCTCACACGTCCCCTCCTCGTTCTCCACGCTCAGACCCACCAGCAGCGACTTCAGCTTCTCTGATGACCAGTTTGTGGCGTCTCTCTCAGTCCTGAAAGTCAAACATCAGAGAAAATGGATTGATTGAAAGGTGCACTGCATAACTTGTTTGGTGGAGGATCTGTCAAATGCTTTTCTCCATGGTGACGTTATTTTGTCTTTGTCTGGATCTTTCACAGTATGGCATTAAATTTTCCACCTTCATGGAGCCCAAATCAGGTAAAGTTACAGGTCAGATCTGTGGAGAGGTGACCCCACTCACAGTCTGCCAGTTTTTGTAGGTATTTCTGAGTTATAATACCAGCTGTAATTAAATAAATGTAAAATAGAGCTGTTTAATGTCATACTGTGGGACATTCCAAACAGAACAATGACATTTCCATAGAAACAAGAAGGTGATGGACCCAAACAAAAAGATCTTTACTGGGCATATTTTGTTGTTATCTTAACAACAATAAATATACTCAGTTTCTCATTAAATATTTACATTTATACTTATTGAATGACAGTAAATAGTTGTAAGAATATTGCTACTTAAGAATAAATACAGTTCAGTTAGTGCTGGGGAAAAAAACAAAAACAAAAAAACACACAAAGGTTTTAAAGGTGCATGCCATGGAGATGCTATTGCTTTGCCTGCAATGTTCCACAATATGGTTTATTCAACTATGGGTGTTTTACTGCTCAAAAATGCCTTTAAAAACAAAAATTCTTACTGTAAGCAGGGTCACCGCTTCACACATCTCACCTGTAAATTAGCCTGGTGGCGTCTCCTGCTAGTCTCTATGGATATTGGTGAAGTTTAATGCCATATTTTGGAAAATTATAGACAAAGCAATAACATCTCCACAGACACAAGCAGTTAACAGGCCCTCCACCGGGAAAGTTACACATTTCACACAAAATACTGTCAAGTTTCTTCCACAAAACTCTGCTCCAAACCAGATGTTTTTACTGATAGAGGACTAACTATAAACCACAGTTAAAAGACAAATAAACTGAATCTCCATCTTGATTCAGATTCAATTAATATCAAATCTTCTGTTGCAATATTAACAGTTATGCGTGCCTTCAGTATTTTAAGCTAAATCTAAAAATGTCTTCTATAATCTAAAACAAAAAACCCTTGCTTATGTTTGCTTATTTCAAGTCTCAGTTAAACAAATATGTAATTTCAAAGTGTAACAGTAACACAGATAACAATGAGAGAACAGGAGAAGCACCTCTTATCTTCCAAAGCAAATAAACACACACAATTGAGTCTACTGTTGAATTCTTTTGTTGACATCAGCTATGTAAGTAATGGCCTCATGAAGATCTCACTAAGAAAAGAGCTGCTCCAGGGCATAAGGTGCAGTTAAGGACACATTTGAGAATTTACCGTCACTACCACTGTATTATTCAGCAGTTCAAAAGTGAAGCTATGGTGAAGGAAAGCGTGGTACTTTTTGGTACTTTTGTCATTTTTACAGCCAACGATACAATGGCTGTACAATAATGCATATTAGGAAGTGAGACTGTTTCCAATACACGTGCTGTTCTATTACTGAAACAAGAATAGGGTGACCAGGTTTTCAGAATTAAAAACTGGGACACACCCGGGTTGGGATGGTGGTTTAAATAAAATTATGAAAAAAACATATCATTGTCCATTCCTGACTCACTTGTGGGTCAGTATAGACTTTTGTTGGCGCATTTTTTCATTTCAGATGCTAAACAGATAGACAGATAGACAGACAGACAGACTCATCTCAAGCACACCCCTCTTTACTCTTGGTGAGAATTTAATAAATATTTTACTGATTAATTTTAATCTAATTTTGTCAGGGGTAACTGAGACATTTTTTGAATAAAACTAAATAAATGGTTTTGGATAACTCTGCTGGAACATGGGACACAGGGCTAAAAACTGGAACTGTTCCGTGAAAATAGGGACGTCTGGTCACTGTGAGCAAGATGCATAGATTTAATTTAGGCAAGCATCGAGAAAAAACAAACAAACAAAACAGAAAAAAAAACAAAAACGTTGCTTTTCAATTGTACACGTTTATAGCTTGAGATGATTAAAAACCAAAGCTCCAGCTCGATCATGTCGTATTGAGTAATATGGCATTGTGTTCCTGTGGAGAAGAGAACCATCTAGAACCGAACAGAAGACTGACCAAATATAGAATAAATAATTAATATACGCAATGACATCCACATAGACAATCTTTATAAACAAAAGCTCTACGTTATAAGCTTTTAATTACACTTTCATTTCTTCCACTGAGACACGTGCTGTAATAACTTTAGCCGCTATTCATTCCACTCAGCTGTAGTTAGCCGCCGGAGCTAACAGCAGACGAGGTTAGCTCATAAATGTTTACTTTCCACAAATCCATCCGGCGTAATTACAAACCTATTACCTGTCCAATGTTTTAATAGCTACGAGACAACGTGAACTAGGCACTGCGTAAAAAGATGCACGACAATGTACAGTTTAATTTACAGTAAAACGAGCCCAGACTGTACACTTAGCATTAGCCACAGTGCTAACATCCCGTGTCCTTTTTTCCATGTTCTCACCAGTGCCAGTTGTTGACATTTGTGGCATCGGCTCTTTCCTCCACAATCCACCGCGGGTCTCCTTCTCCCCATTTCGCCATGGTGTTGGGTGAGTAAATACAGCAGATCGGTGGCAGGTGGGCCGCTCGGGGCAGGTCTGTCGCCGGTGGATGTCGGTGCACGCTGCTTCCAGAAGCGTCGGCTCCTCCGGTATTTGCACAGCGCAGAAAATGCTCGAAAGGAACGGAACTTTGTGGAAACAGGCTGCTGAAATATGTCCGGCCAGAAACACGAAAGAACTGAAGAAGGGTTCCATAAATGACTTAACTTTAAAATAATAAATAAAGCTTCAAGGTTCAGCGGTCTTTATTTGTCATTCAAGCATGCGAGAGAAACACATGACAGAACGAAATGTGTTCCTCGAGGTCCAGTGATGAAGAGAGATAAAAACATAAATAATAAATAAGCAATATAATAAAAACCACTTCAAGAGCATTTAGCAGTTCCAACAGACAAGTACTAGTAGAACATGTGGCAAGATAGAGAGGCAGTTTAAGCAGGACGTCAGTGTGCACTGTTCAAATGTCTGACAACCTCAAGAAAAAAGCTGGACCTCAACCGGGTTGTTCTAGCTTTGATGCTCCTCAGCCTCCTCCCAGAGGGCAAAAGGACAAACAGGGTGCGAAGGGTCCACTATGATCCTGGAGGCCCGTTTTCTCCAGCACCTCCTAAATGTCACTGATGGGTGTAAAGTCACATCCAGTAGCAGTGTTTTTCATTAATAGATTAGTTTATTCTATAAATTACTTATTACTGTATTTTTAGGCATTGATTAAAGTGCTGTTTCATTTGAGAGAAAACACCACATATTTATTTTTCATAATGAACAATGGACACTATCTATTCAATATTTTCTTTGGTTAATGTTCCTGTAAAAGGTCCCTTTAAAAAAATAAACTCAACTTTTTGGGACAACATTGTATTATTATAGAGATGGATGGATGGATGGTTATAGTACAGCTATTTAACTAAATTAGAAGAGTAATTTAGTGTTTGGCTTCCATTTGTTTTTATATATGTTATTATAGGTGCTGTTGGAGTTTCATTATCTGCTTGTCTCCATATAGATATTATTGTTTTCAATGTTTCCAAGTATGGCATTAAAAATAATCTATCTACATGGAGACAAGCACATGACCCCACCAGGCCAAGTTACGAATCAGAGCTGTGGAGAGGTAACCTGTAAGAATGTATATTTTTAGCATGAAAAAACCTAAACACTTGTAACTGAATACATACTGGACTGCATGTAACTGGCAGTGAATTGCATTAAACAGAACAGCCTGCCAGTGTTCTCAAAATCTGTGTTTGAACATCATCATTATGTATCATATAAGTCCTAACTGTACTTTTTGAAGTCTCATTTTAATTTAAATCCATTTCTAGGAAAACACAAAAATAGGTGTTTGAGCACAGACTGTATTTTATGTATACGTGTGTTTGAGAGAAATCATTGAGGTTGCAACAGCTTCATCTGGTGGTATAAATGAGATACAATAGTAAACAAAGTTTTACTTCCTTTTAACAACTGCGTATGATTATTGAATTTATAATAAGATACCCATGTGAGTGCTGTTCCTCATGTGAATGCACTGTTTGTGCTATGCTTATTGTACATGAGTAACTGACTTGATTCAATTTGGATTCTATTACAACATCTTTCCCAGTGTTCCTTTTCAGAGTTTTATTTTACATTGAAGCATCACTTTGTACATTTTTAAGGTGGCAAGTCCGAAAACTTATTTTCTGCATGTTGTTTTGTCCGGTATGTTCCACAACATGGCATAAAGCTTATCACTCTCCATGGAGACAAGCAGGTGACTGCACCAAAAGCCTTTTTGGCAATAAGCATACATGTAATTGAATAAATTTGGCCAAATCTCTTTGTCAAAGTATGTCCTTAGGCAAGGCACTTCATCCACTTTGTCTAGTGTGTGTATGTGTGTGCGTGTGTTTGTGTGTTTGTGTTCAGATGTTGCAGATTTGCAGTCTTGCTCCCGTCAGGCTACAAGAGTATCTTACCAGTGAATAAATAATGCACAAAATTGTGAAGTAACTTTTAGCATCTAGAAAAGCGCTACATAGAATTATTATTATTATTATTATTATTATTATTATTATTATTATTATTATTATTATTATTATTATTAAATGAAAGATAGACAAATAAATAAATATCATACAATGGGAAATTCAAGACAGTTTGGTAATTTGTTATTTTTTGTCAAGGTGTGGTTGAGATTTTGACATGATTTAGTTTACTTAAGATAAATTTAATTTTGCAATAATTCACCTGGCTATTAGTCAGACATTAGTCAGAAATGAATTGGCCATTCTTTCCCTGTTAATTTACACTTATTTCTTGAAAGCCATAAACTGCACAAATCATGTTATTTATTTTCTGTTTGAGAATGTATATGTGTTTTTAATTAGCTATTTTACAATTTTTCTTTGGGGCCCCCTGCCTCTCCTCTGCTGTGTGCTCGGCTCCTGTGCAGCTGCAGTCCCGGCCCTGGTAGAGGAATCCCAGTCAGAAGCGCACTACAGTCTGTGCGTACGTGTGTGTGCGCGTGTGTGTGTATGTGTGTGTGTCTATGTTTGTGTGTGTGTGTGCGCGCGTGCGCCTCCCCTCCCCCTCCCGTTTCCTCCGGAGCTCTGAGCCCAGCGCCTCCTCCCTCCACACCGCTCCTCACAGCCCTCCGCACCGCAGCAGCAGCAGCAGCACACGGCGGCCGCAGCTCCCTGTCTGAAGCCGTGGCGTGAATGATCTCATCCGAACACGATCAGCGCTTCTTTCCCTATGACCGAACCGGGAATAAAATAACACAACACACGCGAGGTGAGTTGAGAATACGTTTTTGTAATAATCTGAAGCTCAGTGTTTGTCTGGAAGGAGACGGAGGGAACTTTACGAAGCCCCCCCAAAAAACCGCGGTGAAAAGTCGTGTTTTTGGGGCAGGGGAGGAGGAGGCTGCCCGGTGGCGCGGTGGATGCTCGCTAAAGACTAATTAGCTCTGTAACATACATACATTTAGAGACATAAGTAACTATATAAAACATAATCATTAACAATCTTTTTAACCATTAAAAGCGGACTTTTAAACCCAGGGATATGTCTGAACTAGTCTACTCTTCCCATTCACATAAATAGGCTGGCATTTCCTGCATGACTTCACATGGAGCTCTCTAAAATGGCTTACATTTTTCTTATAAATCTTTTTCTTTTTTTACTTTTAATACTTGTGCCGGACATTTAACCATAAAACATTACTTTTGATTTAAATAGTCTAATTTAAAATAGTGATTATGAAATTACGCCTCTAAAAGCTGTTATAAACTACATGTTCAAATGTGCTGTTATGGTTTTACAAAGGGTTATGCTAACGTTCTGTCAAAAAATGTAGTTTTTTTGGCTCTCGGTAGTGCTAAAATACTAGCAGTGGTTGTTAGCTTCTAGCGCAAAATGGCCTCATTGTCGCTCGGTTTCTCAGATGCCGAAAAGA
>NW_026570971.1:35473254-35489826 GCF_026225935.1 Boleophthalmus pectinirostris | reverse complement strand
TGCTTAAAAATATTAGTCCATTAGCTTTTCTGTCAGGAAAAAGATGATCTTATAACTAATTCTTCCCATTTTAGATGATATAATAAGTGATATAATCTATTAGTGCAAGGATGGTCTGTCTGTTTGTTTGTTTGTTTGTTCCATGCATAACTCTCAAACCACTCATCTGACCGATCTCAAATTCAGAGGGTGTCGTCCTAATGGGGCGGGTGTGTGCAGGGCCAATTATCATGTTGTTAGGACAAAAAATGCCAAAGATCTGGTCAAATTAGTGATATATTTTAAATATAAATGACCACTTCCACATGGTGTCATGTGACCACCATGAAAAAAAAATTCAGGTAGAGTGGTTATGAAGAGCAGAGCATCTGCGGCTCTGCAACAGTTTATCAAAATACCACAGCTTCCATCCTCCAACCACTCGATGTTGATCTAGAACAATCTGTAGGTTTATTCTCCTCTGTCTCTTCAGAACTCACCTCTGTGTGATGTTCCAACTGTTCTGCTCACTCTGTTCTCACGACGCCAACTTCACTGGGTTTTCTTTCTATTTAAATGCTTCATCTCAGTTCTCCTGAATATCTCCAACAGGATTTATCTTCATTCAGATCCTCTTACAGTTTATGCCACACAGATCAGATATTTTTTGTTGCCCCAAGAGTCAAAAAACAAATTAAACAAACGGAAAACATTTAAATATAAATCTCCCTTTGATTGGAACGATCTTCCCTCATCAATTCACACTTGAACTTCTGTCCCTTGGTTTCAAAATGCTCTGGTGCAATATTTACAGAACTTGTGTCATTGTTTTTGATCATCTTGTTTTATTTTGTGACTCAATTTAAACTCTGTCTTAGTTTTTCTTCAACTTTGACTTATTCAGTGTCTAACAGTCGTGTGTGAGTGTGAGTGTCTGTGAGTGTGTGTGTGTGTGTGTGTTTGAGTGTGTGTGTGTATCAGAGGTGGGACCAAGTTGTTGTTTTGCAAGTCTCAAGTAAGTCTCAAGTCTTTGACCTCAAGTCCGAGTCAAGTCCCAAGTCAAATACAGACAAGTCCAAGTCGAGTCTCAAGTCACTGACCCATAAGTCCAAGTCAAGACCAAGTCAAGTCCAAGTCAAATCCAAGTCAAATCCAAGTCAAATCCAAGTCAAGACCAAGTCAAGACCAAGTCAAGACCAAGTCAAGACCAAGTCAAGACCAAGTCAAGTCCAAGTCAAGTCCAAGTCAAGACCAAGTCAAATCCAAGTCAAGACCAAGTCAAGTCCAAGTCAAATCCAAGTCAAGACCAAGTCAAGACCAAGTCAAGTCCAAGTCAAGTCCAAGTCGTCTGCTTTGAGCTTCAAGTGTTATTTCAAGTGTTTAAACAAAAGTACCAAATATAGCATAGATTTTCGTCATTTATATGAATTTTAAACTAAATTGTACTTCAAAAATCATGGTGTACGAGTATTTCTGTAAGAGTTGTAGAAATGCATATTTCTTCTTTTTAAACGTCTTGACAAAAGTGCAAATTATTACAGTGAGAAGAGTTTAAGCATGAGATTTAAGAATGTTTAATAACAGTTCATTTGTCAACGAGTCTAAGCATCAAGTCCGAAGTCTTAGTCTATTTGATCAAGTAGTTTATTGTATCTAGTTCCAAAAATAGTGACTCAGGTCTGACTTGAGTCCAAGTCACGACTTGCACATCCCCAGCACTGTTGTGTGTGGTAGTGTTGTTTTTGTTGTGTTGTTTTTCTGTTTCTTTGAGTGTCTCTTCATGTCTGCATGTGTCTTCTGCTCTTGTGTCTATGAGACATCTCCAGGAGCTTCTCCTCCAAACAAATACATTCGATTAAAGATCTGTGGAGAGGCGACTACACCTTTTTGAACAATAAAAATACCTGTAATTCACCTAGTGTAAACCACATACATCTTATGACATACTGTGGAACATTCCAGACAACACTGTCACCTCCATGGTATAGAGCACTTTAAAGTCATCTGTGTCATTTTAGCTCATAATTCAATCTTCTGCATCTCAAATCTTAATCAACCTTCATAATATCACAGAAAAAAATAACCACAAATCTCCCACTAGTACAAAGAAAAAATACCAGGATAAATACTGATGCCTAAAATGTAAAAAGCATTGTTCTGTTCATCACATATTGAAGGATAAGAGTGTGTAATATCAGCTGTGGGGATTGGACCTTCAGCTTAGTTGAGGAAACATCTTGTATATGGACTGAGCGGCCGCTGCCCCTATAGACACATTTCAGACTTTAAATTATGTATGATCAATAATAAAGATAATGTGTTGGATTTTTGCATGGAGCCTTTAAACGTACTCAGAGAGCTTTACATCGTCTTATTGATCCTGCTGTCGGAGAATTCACACACACACAACATCACACAACCTGTTTGACAAACTTTTACAGTTTATTTTAAAGGTGCACTGCGTAACATTTCTAGTGGAGGGTCCCACACCTGTTTGTCTCCTTGGAAATGTTATCGCTTTATCTAGAATCTTCCACAGTATAAATGATAAAATGTCACATTTTTTACAACACTTTTCCACCGTCAAAGCTCAGAGAACTTTACAACACACACACACACATACACATATACATACACACACACACACACATATACATACACACACTCACACTCACACGCACTCACACTCACACACACACTCACACGCACTCACACTCACACACACACACACACACACACACACACACTCACACACCACACACGCACACACACACACACACACACACACCCACATATACACGCACACACGCACTCACTCACACACACACACACATATACATACACACACACACACATATACATACACACACACACACACACTCACACGCACTCACACACGCACACACACACACACACACACACACTCGCACACACCACACACGCACACACACACACACGCACACGCACTCACTCACACACACACACACACACGCACTCACACACACACACACGCACGCACTCACACTCATACACACTCACACGCACTCACACTCACACACTCACACGCACTCACACTCACACACGCACACACACATACACACACACACACACACACACACACACTCACACGCACTCACACCACACACTCACACGCACACACACACACACACACACACACACACACACACACACACACACACACACACTCACACGCACACACACACTCGCACTCACACACACACACTCACACGCACACACACACTCGCACTCACACGCACACACACACACGCACACACACATACACACACGCACACACACACACGCACTCACACGCACTCACACACGCACACACACGCGCACTCACACCACACACACACACTCGCACTCACACACACACACGCACTCACACACTCGCACGCACTCACAGACACACTCACAGAGGGCATGGTGGGTTAAGTGTCTTGCCCAAGGACACAATAACAGCATTCATCTGTAGGCGCTGGAGTCGCAACTTCAATCTGTGGGTCAGTGGATCTGAACTCTCAACCACTGATGTTTTTTTGTTTAGTTTTTTTTTAAGTCGTGTGCGATTCAAACCACCAACCTTCTGAACAATGGACAAACACTTTACCACCTGAGCTCCAGCCGCCCCAGACAAACATTAAACTGATCTGTCAGGAGGGTTAGGGTGAGGTTACAGCACTAAGCTACATGACACGTCAGGTCTGTGGAGAGGCGCCCCTACTCACAGAAGGAATGATTGTGTTTTTGCACAACACAAACACCCGTAATGAATAAATGCTAGACTGATGTGTTTAATGTCACACCACGGAACATTCCAGGGAAAACAATAACATTTCCATTTAGACAAGCAGGTAGTGGACCCTCCACCAGAAAAGTTGCGCAGTGCCCCTTTAGTACAAGCCCAATTTTTTTATTTATTATAGCTTATATTTTCTATGATTTCTTCTTATTTCTTGTTTCTTGTTTTGTAAAGGGACAGTACATATTCATGAACAGTTCAAATATAAATATGTAAAGATTAAAGCAGCGTGAATCTTTTCCATCTTCAATCCCTCAGCAGGTTTGTGTGAAATCATCTACAGGACAGAGAAAAGTACAGCAACAATCACACACAAGTACACAACACACTCCCTATACAGACAACACACTTACCATACACACAACACCAGCACACTCACTATACACACACCACACGTTCCATACACACACTATACACACAACACACTCACTGTACATACAACACACTCGTACACTCTCTATACATACAATTCATTCCAGACAGTTCATTTGAAGTTTGAAGTCAATGGTTAAAAAGTTAAACTGACAACAACTAAAATCATTTAGTTAAACCTGGAGACGTATTTGAGGATTGAACATTGTGTTTTAAAGTTTTAGAAAACACTGCAGTGTTGAAAGTTTTCATACATGAGCTGCTCTGTTCATGTTTGACCTTCTCCAGAAGCAAAAGTGTCCAAAAGCACTTTTCCTAAACGCCACAGAGCAGTCGCCTCTAGAGCTGATCTTGTCCTTGTCACAAACTCCTCTAGAGGAGGTGCTGGAGGATTATTAAAAACTTTATATAACAAAATTACTATTTGATTGTGCATATTTGATTGTGTTGTCAAAATTATTATTATTTATCATTTTATGTTGCACCTTTCTGCTGCAGCAAGTGAATATTTGGGAATCTTTGGTCCAACTGTATGTCAAAAAACAAAAAAAAAGAGAACAAGCAAAACAACATCTCAACTAAACATCTCCCAGAGTCAAAGAGTTTTACTTACTTACTTACTTACTATTATGTCAGGTGCATTGTGTAACTTTTTGGTTTGGGTCTGTCACCTGTTTGTTTCTATGGAGATGTCATTGCTCTGTCTGGAATTTTCCACAGTGTGACATTAAACAAATCTACTTTACATTTATTTAATTACAAGTGGTTTTAAAGCTCCAAAATACCTAGAAAAACAGACATTGTGACTGTGAGCGGGGTCGCCTCTCCACAGATCTGATATGGAACTTAGTCTGGTTTGGTCTCCATGGAGATAGAAAGGTTTAATGCCATACTGTGAAACACCCTCCTCAAGAATGTTACACAATGTAGCTTTAAACTTCAGTTCAAAGTACAGTTCAACAAAATAATCTTATGTAATGTACTTTTCTGCCACCAGATGTCGCCAGCAGCTCCACACATAACCAAATGAAACTGTACTGTGAAACAATGGAATAATGAAAATTAATTCAAATTAAAATTAAGATTATGATTAAGCAAAGATATATTTCTGGCCCAGCACAAACACAAAAGGCATATCCCCCTTTGGAGTCATATTAGGAGATCTTCTAAATACACAGTTTTAACAGGTTTGTCCTTCAAATTGCACTTCTTATGTCAGAGTTGTGGGAGCGATGAACAATCACCTGTCCATTTCAAACCAATACCAGACAAGACAATTATATTTAAGAGTACAAGCAATTTAGATTCTGTGTTCCCAGGTTCACAGCAGCAGAGTCAGAGAGTAATCATCCTGCCTTATGTAACAGCTCAGGCCCTCACCTTTGTACAACAGATAATTGCTTTTCCTTCTTACATTCAAGATGGTCACCTCCTCACATTTCATACACCCACATAGTCCATAAACGTATAATGTGCACAGAAAAGATAAAATATAATCCAATATATATATAAAACGCTGCTAGATGGTACAGGAGGGAGTTGAAATATGGAAATATGTAAATGTGAATCGAATAAGCACCAAAGCAGAGTGTCATCTGATTTTAGAGGTGGACTGTGGAACTGACAGCTCCAGTATTTACTTATTTCACAACAAAAAGTGGAGTGTTAAAAAATTGACTCTCACAGAATTAATTTGAACATTTTCTCAGGGTTTATATGAATCCAATCTGTTCTAGAGTTAATTTAATATTTTTGTAAATGTTGATGAAGTAAAACTGGACCAAAGTTTCTGTTCAACCGCGAAATCAAGAGTTATATTCACATTTTGAGAGTAAACAGATAACACTTTGTAGAGTTATCCTGATTTAGCAAAACAACACACAGAGGTGTTTTAATTTTACACTTTATTTGAGTTAACTTAAGATGAAATTCTGAACAAAACTGGTTCAAACTGGTCTACTCTCGTGGGAATTTGAAGTGGTGGTGGGAGGAGCCATATTAACACTAGGGGAAGTTGAATTAATTCAAGCCATATCAATTTTGGTAAATAACTCCAACCCGAACTTTAACTTTTAACTTTCAAATAGTTAAAATAACACTTTTTGTGTTAAAAACAACTGTGTTTTTAAACTCTGTTCACCTTCACTAGAATCATCTGGATCATTTCAGTCCAGGAAATGTTGTTCTCTACTGAGCTAAAGATAAACAACTCCATAACAACTCCAGTTCTGTTTTTGAGCAGGGAACAACATTCTAAGAGTCACTTCTGTGTAATTTAGGATCTTTAAAAGTTAAATTATACTCCACCATTGTTCACGTCTACAAAACAAAACTGTATGAACTTAACTTCAACCATGTCAAATAAGCCCAACTCCAACCCCTATTGAACTTTCAAAGAGTTTTTGTGTTAAAAACAACTCCCTGAACCTTGAACCTGTGCACAGATGTTACACATGTTCCGCAGTACGACAACAAACTTATCCATCTTTCATTCATTCAATGACGTGTGATTTTATTGCTCAAAAACATGCATGTTTAAACTGTGAGCAGGCTCGCCTCTCCACAGATCTGACCTGTAACATGGCCTGGTGCTGTTACCAGCTTGTCTCAATGGAGATAGATGAGTTTAATGCCATACTGTGGAATATTTCAACTAAAGTGATAACATGTCCATGAAGACAAACTAGTGTCATACACAGCAAAAAGTGAAGTGTTAAAACTGACTTTCACAGAATCAACTTGAACATTTTCTCAGGGTTTATATGAGTTCAATCTGTTCTAGAGTTAAATTTAACATTTTTGGAAATGTTAATGAAGTAACACTAGACCAAAGTTTCTGTTTAACCCCCAAATCTAGAGTTATATGAACATTTTGAGAGTAAACAGATAACACTTTTTAGAGTTATTCTGATTTAGCTAAACAACACACAGAGGTGTTTTATTTTATTTTTACTTTATTTGAGTTAATTTAAGAAGAAATTATGTACAAAACTGGTTCAAACTGGTCTTCTCTTACTAGAGTTTGAAGTGGTGAATGGGAGGAGCCAAATTAACACTAAGAGAAGTTGAATTAACCTCAACCAACTCAATCAACTCTGACAAATAACCCCAGCTCAAACCCCCACTTAGTGTTAAAGTGTTAACGTTTGGTGTTAAAAACAAATCTGAAATATTTTACCCTAAAATATTAACCCTCCAGTTTTTGCTGTGTACCCTTCTAAGTGAAGTCTAAGTTCACCAGAAAAGTGACAAAGTGCAGCTTTAATCCAGAGTGTACAGGGTTCAGTTGGTCCTTGTTTAAGCCCAAAATAGTTCTGGTTTAGTCTCAGTTAAGATCCACTCTTGTCTAAGGTGACCAGATGTCCCAGTTTTGAGCCTGTGTCCTCTGTCCCTGCACATTTATATAAAACTATTGATTTGTCCCAGATTTACACAAGAAATGTCCCAAGTGTCTCTATTTTTGACCAATCTGATCCCTGCCAGCAGTAAAAAGTGGCAGAACTTGACATTTGTGGAGGTAAAATACAGAAAACCTGCTTGAAAAATGACCAAACCTCAAAGAAAATGTGACTATACTGACTCATGTTGCTCATGAATGGGCCAAGAGCAGAACATTTTCCCTTAATTACACACTAATGTCACAATTTTATTATGACCAACCACCACAAACCGAGAGTGTCCCAGTTTTTGATTTTGAAATTCTGCTCAGCCTGCTCTGGTCCCATATTAGTCCTGGTTTAGTTTATTATATTTAGCTAGATGGTCTCACAATGAAACTCAGGGCTCTTATTGCACCATCTTCCTGTGCAGTGAAAAGCAGGTCTCTGGCTCCCTCTGGTGGTCACATCCTTGAAGAGCACGTTGGCAGAGACGAGCGTGACTCTGCAAATTCAGAGGTGCAACTTTTGAGTCCTGGTCTGAGCATCTCCAACACCAGAAGAGAGGAAAGCGCTGCACTTTATCTCTGTGGTAAACCAACAGTGGGTCTGCAGCTTTTAAAGTGCACAGACAGGTTTTCACGCTTGATAAAGTGACCAGAATTTCAAAATAAACCGTGACATCCCCATTTTTAGTGGCTGGTAATAATAAAATTGTGAAATGAGTGCGTAATTAAGGAGAATTTTTATGCAGGGATGATTCATGACTAACACGTGAGTCAGTATAGTCACGATTTCTTTGTGTTTTAGTCGTTTTTATGCTGATTTTTTTGTATTTTACCTCAACAAATGACAGTTTATGTCTCTCTTTACTGTTGGCAGAAGTCAAAATGGTCAAAAATAGGGACATCTGGGACATTTCTTGTATAAAACTTGGACAAATCAGTGGTTTTGTGTAAATTTGCAGGAACACAGGGGACACAGGACTCAAAACTGGGACTGTCACCTTAAAGTTTGTCTAATTCTGACTTTGGAGGTCAATATCAGGATAATTTTTCATAGTTTTACTTCAGCTTAGCGGCAAATTGTGGGGAGAAAAGTAAAGAAAAAGAAAAGCACATGAATATTAGGAAGTAGGGATGAGTTGTAAAAGGAAATCCCTCCACATATGTCATCAACACGGAACACTCCATCCAAAATCCAACAATTTAAGGCATTTTTCTGGCAGTTTAAACACTGATTTAACAAAATAAATGTGTATAATGAGTTTAATTGTAAGCATTGTGTCATTTAGAAAACATTTGGCTCTTTTTAACATTAAGGTTGCTATGTAAAAGCTTTATAATTTAGTTGAAAAAGCTGAAATGAAATGGTGGTGAGTGTGTTGGAGTGTACTGAGCAGTCGGACCTGTCATGTGCACTTTAAAGGTGAGGAATGCCTGCTGGAAACTCTGACAGTAATGGAAAGCAGAGGTCTCAGGTTTCAGCCTCCTCCTCCTCTGCAGCAAACACATCTGCAGTGCCACAGGGACGAGCCCCAATAAAAGCACCGGCTGAGAGCTCATCGCCACGGCAACACTCAGCCGGTCCAGAGCATGAGTCCAGGGAGAAGAGGACGGTGTTTTGGTCCAGGATCTAATTGGATTCTAACAGCAATTTAGCTCAAAGTAAAAGCCGGATAATAAAATGACGATGTAGGGAAAAGAAAGAGCACGTTCATCTGAAAGAGTGTGCAGGATCCAAAAAGGTCACTCAAAAAATGAAACAAAAAACAACTCATAGGCTCTAATACATCCCTTCTTTATAAAGAAAGAAAACATTTTGAGGGAATGGTCCATTTTGTCACCAAATGAAACACCAGAGCAGAGTAAGAGTGAGGCCTTTCCTGTTGTGTTCAGCTGGCGCCCCCTGGAGGCGGCTGTGATGCTGCAAGACACAGAGGGGGAACACTTTTGTCTCTTCCTCTCCTCAAACGTCCCTGACACAGATCTGACCCCCCCCGACCAGTCCTCCTGTGAAACTCACCTGAGACCTCTGACTGAGACACACAGCGACGCAATTGCAACAGTTTGCGGCACGTGCAGATGTAGCAGCCTCTCACTCTCCCAGTCGTTGTCTACACACGGGACAGAGAGAAACGTCATTTCAACTCCTCTGTTTGTCTAGCACATGTGAAGAAATTGACAATAAAGCAAACTTTGAACTTTGAACTGACTCTTAGAATGTTGTTCCCTCCTCAGAAACAGAGCTGGACTTGTGTTTTGTTTCATTCACACATGTTTAGTTCTGTAGACAACAGCAGTTCCAGGGCTGAAATGATCCAAATGATTCTAGGGAAGTGTATATGGAGTTTAAAAACACAGTGGAGCATTTCTTATATTACCATACGCAGCAAAAACTGGAGGGTTATAATTTCAGGGTAAAATATTTCAGAGTTGGTGTTATTTGCCAGAGTTGATATGGTTGGAGTTAATGTTAGTGCTACAAGGTCAAACTAAATGTTTAGTGTTTGAGAGAAGAAGTGAGTCTAAATGTGCAGGTTTGTGTGTTAAACATGTGAATGAAACAAAACACAACTCCAGCTCTGTGTGTGTGATGAGGAAATCACATAAATCTGAAAATAGTGTGATATGGGCCATTTAAATGTGAAGAGGAAAACAACAACTGGCAAATGTATCGTCAGCTCATTTACATTGTTACAAGTTTTATTATTTTTTAATGTGATAACTTTAATGGTAAAACTTGTTCTGATTCTTCTTCTTTCACCCACACAGGTCTAAAGTCTCCGATCGATGGGCCTGTCCTGAGGTGACACCGCGGAGGGAGGTGTGGAGTTACAAGGTGCAGATCTGAGGTGTGTCCTGAGCTCAGAGCCAAACACACATCTGCTCTGCTCTGCTCACAGTGATGTAACAGTGTGTGTAGACCTGCAGTTTAATCAC
Source organism: Boleophthalmus pectinirostris (assembly GCF_026225935.1). Classification (NCBI taxonomy): domain Eukaryota; kingdom Metazoa; phylum Chordata; class Actinopteri; order Gobiiformes; family Gobiidae; genus Boleophthalmus; species Boleophthalmus pectinirostris. Next base: position 35,479,333 of record NW_026570971.1, on the reverse strand, counting down.
ATAAGGCAAACACACACATGTGAATGTGCTGATCATGTTTGAATCATAATCACTATAGAGTCAGGACAGTGCAACAGGGCATTTTCTCACTTTTAAGTCATTTTTAACATTCCTGCATGTGACATTGTATTTCATTTCACATCCCTAATGTACATATAACTGTACTTCAATGTAATATATATATCCTTAAAGGTCCTGGCTTACACAAAGATGACTCTGGTGAGCTTTAAAAGATGTTAGAATATTGTTTTCTTTTCACAAACGGACTGTACCTAGAGTTGTGTTTTTTTTCACTCAGAGAGGTGGACAGGTGGATCGGTGCAGCGTTGGCAGTGATGCAGTCGCTGTATCAGACTGTTGAGGTGAAGAAAAAAACTAAGCCCAAAGGCAAAGCTCTCAATTTACTGTCAATCTACATTCCTCCCCTCACCTCTGGCCATGAGCTCTGGGAAAGAACACGATTTCAGAAACAATCAGCAGAAATGAGTTTCCTCTGCAGGGTGGCTGGGTGCTCCCTTAGAGATAGGAGTGAGTGAGGAGCTCAGTCACATGGCAGGAGCTCAGAGTAGAGCTGCTGCTCCTCCATGTGGAGAGGAGCAGCTGAGGGGAGGAGCATCTGTTCTGATGCCTCCTGAGCATCTCCCTCGGGAGGTGTTCATGTCCCACCGGGAGGAGACCCCGGGGAAGACCCAGAACACGCTGGCAGGACTATGTCTCTGGGCTGATCTGGGGACACCTCGGAGTCCCCTGGAGGAGCTGAAGGAAGTGTCTGGGGTGAGGGAAGTCTGGGAGTCCTTGTTTAGACTGTTGCCCCGTGACTTGGCCCTGGATAAGAGAATTAAGAAAATGGATGGATGTTTGAGTTACTCTTTATTAGTATTCTACATCACCAAAGCTCAAAATGCTCTGTTCCACCTTGTGATGTCATGAAGTTGTTGAAGTTCTAGGGCTGGAGGAAAATCCACAAATGTTGATGAACCTGATTAAAAATGTTCTGTATCCCTTTACATGTACAGTGTATCCAACCATAAAACCTGCAACACAACAACATGTGTCCCAGTGTGTCACACTGCACCTGCCTCACACTCATGCTCTGATGTCATCTCACACTATTTCACTACATCTTCATATTCTGGCTTTTTATGTTAATAGTCTAATTTCTTGTTTTACTTTTGATGTTGTGACTTGCACCTTTTTCCAACAATTGATACTTTTATCAACTTTATTTTGATGAATTATTAAGAATTTCAATACAAATGAGTACAGTTCTTTCCTCATGTCGTCCCTGTTCCCCATCACTATCCACAGTTAGACGCACTCTACTCTACTCTACTGTACTCTACTCTACTCTACTCTACTCTACTCTACTCTACTGTACTCTACTGTACTCTACTCTACTCTACTCTACTCTACTCTACTCTACTGTACTCTACTCTACTCTACTCTACTCTACTCTACTGTACTCTACTCTACTCTACTCTACTCTACTCTACTCTACTCTACTCTACTCTACTCTACTGTACTCTACTCTACTCTACTCTACTCTACTCTACTCTACTCTACTCTACTGTACTCTACTCTACTCTACTGTACTCTACTCTACTCTACTACTCTACTCTACTCTACTGTACTCTACTCTACTCTACTCTACTCTACTCTACTCTACTCTACTCTACTCTACTCTACTCTACTCTACTCTACTCTACTACTCTACTGTACTCTACTGTACTCTACTGTACTCTACTCTACTCACTCTACTCTACTCTCCTCTACTGTACTGTACTGTACTCTACTCTACTTCACTCTACTCTACTCTACTCTACTCTACCGTACTCTACTTCACTCTACTCTACTTCACTCTACTCTACTCTACTGTACTCTACTCTACTCTACTTCACTCTACTCTACTCTACTCTACTTCACTCTACTCTACTCTACTCTACTCTACTCTACTCTACTCTACTGTACTACTCTACTGTACTGTACTCTACTCTACTCTACTCTACTACTCTACTGTACTCTACTGTACTCTACTGTACTGTACTGTACTCTACTTTACTCTACTGTACTCTACTGTACTGTACTGTCTACTGTACTGTACTGTACTCTTCTGTACTCTACTCTTCTGTACTGTACTCTACTGTACTCTACTGTACTGTACTCTGCTGTACTGTACTGTACTCTACTGTACTGTACTCTACTGTACTGTACTCTACTGTACTCTACTGTACTGTACTCTGCTGTACTGTACTGTACTCTACTGTACTGTACTCTACTGTACTGTACTCTACTGTACTGTACTCTACTCTACTCTACTCTACTCCACTCCACGCCACTCTACTCCACTCTACTCCACTCTACTCCACTCCACTCTACACTACTCTTCTGTACTCTACTGTACTCTACTGTACTTTACTCTACTGTACTCTACTGTACTGTACTCTATCGTACTTTACTGTATGTCTGTATGTCTGTGTGTCTGTACTGTACTGTGTGTCTGAGAGCATGTATCGTCAGCCCATTGTACATTATGTGTGTGTGTGTGCATGTGCATGTGTATGTGTGTATATGTGTATATATGTGTGTGTATTTTTGTGTATATTTTTGTGTGTATGTGTGCGTGTGCATGTGTATATATGTGTGTGTGTATTTTTGTGTATATATTTGTGTGTGTCTATATATTTATGTGTGTATGTGTGTGTCTGTGTGTGTTCATGTGTGTGTGTGTGTGTGTGTGCGTGTTTGTGTGCGTGCCTGTGTATGTGTGCATATGTACTGTATATGTATATATGTGTGTGTGTATTTTTGTGTATATATGTGTGTGTGCGCGTGTGTGTGTGTATATGTATATGTGTGTGTGTATTTTTGTGTATATATGTGTGTGTGTGCGTGTGTGTGTGCGTGCGTGGTACAGAGGAGGCCTGTGTGTGGTGTGTATTGGTCTAATGTTACTGCAGACATCAGTCACTGCGGCGCTGGAGGATCTGAGTCAGCACCATCTCAACAAACACTGCTCCACAAACAACACTGCACTACTGACAACACAGCAGCTGACACACAACTACACACAACTATACATGCAACTACACACAACTACACACAACTACACACAACTATACATGCAACTACACACAACTACACACAACTACATGCAACTACACACAACTACACACACAACTACACACAACTATACATGCAACTACACACAACTACACACAACTACACACAACTATACATGCAACTACACACAACTACACACAACTATACATGCAACTACACACAACTACACACAACTATACATGCAACTACACACAACTACACACAACTATACATGCAACTACACACAACTACACACAACTATACATGCAACTACACACAACTATACATGCAACTATACATGCAACTATACATGCAACTACACACAACTATACATACAACTACACACAACTACACACAACTATACATGCAACTATACATGCAACTACACACAACTACACACAACTATACATGCAACTACACACAACTACACACAACTATACATGCAACTACACACAACTACACACAACTATACATGCAACTACACACAACTACACATACAACTACACACAACTACACACAACTATACATACAACTACACACAACTACACACAACTATACATGCAACTACACACAACTACACACAACTATACATGCAACTACAGACAACTACACACAACTATACATGCAACTATACAACTACACAACTACACACAACTACACACAACTATACATGCAACTATACATGCAACTACACACAACTACACACAACTATACATGCAACTACACACAACTATACATGCAACTACACACAACTACACACAACTATACACAACTATACATGCAACTACACACAACTACACACAACTATACATACAACTACACACAACTACACACAACTATACATACAACTACACACAACTATACATACAACTACACACAACTACACACAACTATACATGCAACTACACACAACTACACACAACTATACATGCAACTACACACAACTACACACAACTACACACAACTATACATGCAACTACACACAACTACACACAACTACACACAACTATACATGCAACTACACACAACTATACATGCAACTACACACAACTACACACAACTATACATGCAACTACACACAACTACACACAACTATACATGCAACTACACACAACTACACACAACTACACACAACTATACAACTATACATGCAACTATACATGCAACTACACACAACTATACACAACTACACTACACTACACAACTACACACAACTACACACAACTACACACAACTACACACAACTACACACACAACTATACATGCAACTACACACAACTACACACAACTATACATGCAACTACACACAACTACACACAACACTACAACTACACACAACTACACACAACTATACACACAACTACAAAACTACACACAACTACACACAACTATACATGCAACTACACACAACTACACACAACTATACATGCAACTATACACAACTACACACAACTATACATGCAACTACACACAACTACACACAACTATACATACAACTACACACAACTACACAAGCAACTATACATACAACTACACACAACTACACACAACTATACATGCAACTACACACAACTACACACAACTATACACAACTACACACAACTACACAAACTACACACACAACTACTACACACAACTACACACAACTATACATGCAACTACAGACAACTACACACAACTATACATGCAACTATACATGCAACTACACACAACTACACACAACTATACATGCAACTATACATGCAACTACACACAACTACACACAACTATACATGCAACTACACACAACTATACATGCAACTACACACAACTACACACAACTATACACAACTATACATGCAACTACACACAACTACACACAACTATACACTATACAACAACTACACACAACTACACACAACTATACATACAACTACACACAACTATACATACAACTACACACAACTACACACAACTATACATGCAACTACACACAACTACACACAACTATACATGCAACTACAGACAACTACACACAACTATACATGCAACTACAGACAACTACACACAACTACACACAACTATACATACAACTACAGACAACTACGCTTAACTACAGACAACTATACATACAACTACAGACAACTATACACAACTACACTTAACTACAGACAACTATACACAACTACAGACAACTATGCTTAACTACAGACAACTATACATACAACTACAGACAACTACAAACAACTACACACAACTACAGACAACTATACACAACTACACTTAACTACAGACAACTATACATACAACTACACACAACTACAAACAACTACACACAACTACAGACAACTATACACAACTACACTTAACTACAGACAACTATACATACAACTACACACAACTACAGTCAACTACAGACAACTACAGACAGCTACACACAACTATACAGAGAGGTATAGACAACTATACACACAACTACAGACAATTACACTGTTGTTGACATTACAATTGTTGTTTTGTCGTCACAAACAGACCTAGAGTTGTGTTTTTTTTCGACATGTTTAACACACAAACTCTGCATAGGCTGAGTTCTTCTCTCAAACACAAAACACTGAGTAATACAAGAAATGCTCCACTGTGTTTTTAAATTCCACACACCTCCATTAGATTCTTTTGGATAATGTCAACCCTGGAGTTGTTGCTCTCTACTTCTACCACTTCATGACATCACAAGGTGGAGCAGAGCATTTGGAGCTGTGGAGATGTAGACAGACTAATAATAAAGTGTTACTCAAACATGTGGGAATGAAACAAAACACAACTCCAGGTCTGTTTTTGAGGAGGGAACAACATTTTAACACGGCTTAAAGCTCAAAAGTGTAAATTTTGCATAATATAAGAACTTTAAAATAGAATAACAATAGTTAACATAGAAATAATAAAGTCATTATTTAGTGTTAGATTAGTTCGGTGATATTACTCAACTAAAATAAACAGATAA
>NW_026570971.1:35403254-35468254 GCF_026225935.1 Boleophthalmus pectinirostris | reverse complement strand
GATAAAACACAGTGTAATCAATAGGAAAGTCTGTCTTTGCCTCCATCTGGGAGTATGACCAATTGCACTCCTACTAATATTATTAGTATTGTTACAAATGGTCTGAAAAATGCAAGTAAAAAGAAATCATGGGACTTCCAAGGTCATGTCCAGAGTCATGAAGCTTTAATCACATTAAACTTGAATTCACAAGCATCCAAAAAGTTACAGAGGACACATCTTAGTTCACTTCTGTGTTACAAGTTCATAGTAGATTTCATTATGAGCAGCAGCATGTCTGATGTGAAAGAGAAAACTCTGGCAGTGTCATGAGCAGCTCTTGTGTGGCCACAGAGGGATGATACAAGTGTTAAGAGTGGATGCACATGGCTCCATTTACATGTGACTCATGAGTTAATTTGTGACTCGTTTCCTCCTCAGAGGTGTCTACCACCACCTGCCTCCCTCCTGAGCCTCTCCTCTGCACATGAACCATCTTCTCTTCAACTAACAACTAACTTTCACCATGTACAGGATTTTCTGCTCTAAGTGATACTTTGCAGTGACATCACACTGAGGGGTCTACGTGTATGTTTATGGCAAAATGTTCAGCAGTTTCCATGGTGACACAAAGCAAAGAGTTAAGATTGTTTGAAAACTTAAGAAAGAATACAAAATGGATTTTAGCAACACATTTTCAGGAGTGTGTGATGAGTCTGAATGTTCATGCTCCTGTTTAGAAGTTTGATGTTCACTAAAAGGTGAGACCGACTCACTGAAATACTGTTGCCTAATGTTTGTGACTGTCATATTTGATAGAAAAAAAAACATCTCACCTGTTGTAGTTCCAAATACCTCAGTGCTTTATGGCCAGATAAAGATCAGTTCAAATAAAAATCAGATTAAAGTCTAACTTGAGTAACAGAGCTTCAGACAGAGTAGATCCTGCAGTTAGCTTTCACAAACCGGGGAATGTTGATGACATCAGCTGCAAAGTGAGAGTTGTATCATACTCCCAGAAGGGGCAAGAGCTGCTTTTCTAATGGATCACACTCTATTCATAAATGTGAACACAATCCTTCATAAACCCTAACTCACTATATTACAACAAAAATCTGCAGTTTGTCACACATTTCCCTGCCTCCTGCACTTATGCTTTTCTTTTGACATATAGAATGTTGTGATGTAATGTGAAACCCAGCAATAAAATGTCAGATCCATTCAGGAGAATGCTCAGTTTAGTTCAAATTCATGTCAAAATAATGGCCTCTAAAGAATGAACGCTTTTCACAAACTGCCAAACTGATAAAACTCTTCGACTACACAGAATAAGTTGCAGGATAGAGTCTATAGCCTATAACAGCATTAAAGAAATCTGCACTCAGCAGCAGGTGCATTACGGGGAGGTTTGGGAGCACTCTTCCTGATTACACACACTCCTCAGGACTCACCTAAAACATTTGTGGTACAATATAATCAATGTAAAAGCTCCAGGAAGTCTGTCCTTCAAACACACAAAAATCAGCACTAATGTAAGATCAGAGTCACAGATGTGTAAGAAATGTGTAACTGCTCAAACATAATACAATAACACAGCTCGGTGAACTGTCCACCCAACCCACTGACAAGAGAATGTCAGACTGAAGCAACATTTTGAATGTGCTGTTTGTTTTGATTTGTGTGGAGAGAGAAATGTGAGTGAATGCGTGACGTTCTAATTCATTCTTCACACTGTCAGTGTAATGTTTACGGTACAACTGTGCTTCACAAAGACTGAGATAACATCAAACTCCATTCAGACATCTGAAGTTTTTCTACAGGAAAAACTAAAAAGCACTAAATATGATTGAATACTGGCTGAAGTCAAATCCAGAGGCTTTTACCAGATCCACATCATGTGTCTGACTCCAGCTGCAGCTGGATATGTCTGTGAAAAAGTCACTTTTGATCTTTTTTTTTTAATTTTTTTTTTTATAAAACTTGGTTGTGATTATTTAAAGGTGCACTATGTCACTTTCTGGTTGGGGGTTTGTCACCTTGTTTCTATGGAGATGTCATTGCTCTGCCTGGAATATTCCACAGTGTGACATTAAACAGTTCTACTTTCAGCTCTACTTCAAGTACAGTTGGTTTTACAGCTCAAAACCTAGAAAAACAGACATTCTGAGTGTGAGCGGAGTCGCCTCTCCACAGATCTGACCTGGAACTTGGTCTGGTTTGGTCTCCATGAAGATAGAAAGGTTTATACTTGATGTTTTATACATAAAATGTTTTATACATGTTTTATACATAAGATAGAAAGGGTTAGAGAGTGTGTTTCATACTGTGGAACATTCCAGACAAAAGCAATAACATCTCCATAGAGAAAAGCTTTTGATGCAGCTTTAAGATCAAATAAATCTTCATGGTCTCCTGAAAAGAAACTCATGTAATCTGAGACACAAATACATTTTTAAAACATACTCTGCACAGTACATGTCTAAAGAATAATAAACAATATTTCACATTAAATCCCACTAAAAACACAAATTCGCTGGCAGAACTCCTGCACTAGTATTGAGCACGAAGCTTTTTCTTATTGTGACATTGGCTGTGGTAACAAGCCCTCCAAAATGTGATCAATATCTGATTTATAGACTTTCAAAATGACTTTAAGGACATGAAAACGGCACATTTTGTCAGTAATACGATGATTTTGCTGTTTACATGTTATTTTAAAGATGTTTTATGTAACTTTTCTGGTGGAAATGTAGTTACTCTGTCTGGAATGTTCCACAGTATGGCATTAAACCTTTCTATCTTCATGGAGACCAAACCAGGTCAGATCTGTGGAGACGTGACCCCGCTCACAGTCAGAATGTTTGTTTATCTTGGTATTTTTGAGCTATAAAACCACCTGTAATTGAATCCATGTAAAGTAGAGCTGTTTAATGTCACACTGTGGAACTTTCCAGTCACAGCAATGACATCTCCAAGCAGGTGGTGAACAGTCCACCAGAAAAGTTACACAATACACCTTTAATAATCTGTTAGCTCCAACAATCAGATACGTGGGTATCTGATAATTGAGTATTTGACGACTGACGGCCGCTGGTCTCTCCGCTCTGAGTCTGAGCTGTTGTGTCGCTGCAGACATGTGACAGGGGCATCAGCAGGTCTGCTTTTCACGCTGACTTTGAGTGGAACACATCGGCGCTCTCTGCTCTGGGAACTCCACTCACAGCCAGGCTCCAAACTGCACCCAACATTGCTCACCTTCACCAGCCGTTCCCACACAAGTTACCTCCTTAAAATCCATCCGCCGTGCCTCCGAGCGCTCACAACCCTCCCGATACAAGAGGGGTCAACACGGAAACACACACGGGTCTGTATGATGGGTTCACATGCGTCCGTACAGCTTTTATCTTCGTATGGAGGATTTTCAGAGGGTTTAACATCTATACTGTAAGATAAGAACATTCAGGAAACTCCAGTAATGCAGGCAGGATGCTGCTGATGCCCTTGTCAAAATGCAATGTCACACACACAAAACAATGAACAGAGCAGAGAACTTTCTCATGGACAGTGTGGAAAGATAAATGCAAACATATTTTGTGCTTATCTGTTTGTAATAAACTGATATTAATTTTTTTTTTAAAGACTGATGCCCTGGCAGAGCAGACACATGAACTGTCCACACACTGTGACTGGACTGAGAGTGAAGTGTCTAGAGCAGGGGTCTCCAACCTCTTTCCTCTCGTGAGCTACTTTTAGAAAACATAAATGTCAGAGAGCTACTTGTTTTAGCCGTCACAAAAAATGGAGAAAGTAGAAGAGGCATGGTGAGCTTCTGATGGGCTACAGCTGGATGCTTATAAAAACATAAACAATTATCTATTTATTAGTGCACAAGTGAGGCCTCAAAATGATTCATTTACAATGGGAATGAATCAGATTTTAGTAATTAAGTGCAATACACATAATTCATAAATCCCTTGTCGAGCTGCTTGAAAGGAGGTGGAGAGTTACTGGGAGCTTCTGAGCTACAGGTTGGAGACTCCTGGTCTAGAGGCTCAAACTGGCCACTCTCTGGTTGGTGGGTGTCTCCTTGAACAGGCTCTAAGTAAAACTGTGACAACTGAATTTGTATTTTTTATTATATAAAACTAAAATAAACATCTGTTAAAAATATGTGTAAAAATAGAAGAAGGATAAGTTTTGCCCTGGAATGAAATGCTGAACATTGAAGGTGCTGCATGTGTAAAGACATGATGCACTTCCACCAGACGTGGGCACGTGCAAGTCATGACTGGACTCGAGTCAGACTTGAGTCACTATTTTTAGGACTTGAGACTTGACTTAATAAAATGGACTAAGACTTGGGACTTCTGTTTGGTACTTTGGATGGAACTGAAGTACTGTGATATGGTATCATCAAATGTACTACAGTAATATACAGTACAATATAGTAATATACAGTACAATACAGTAAATCAGAGGGAATGACATAGAACGTGATCATTCCATTTCAGTGCAGACAAAGTATGTCTTACTTAGCACTTTTAAATCACTTTTAAATTCAAATAAGTCTTATAAACTTTTGTGAATTCAACTTTCATGTAGTAAAATACAGTGTAATCAATAAGATATTCTGTCTTTTGCCCCCGTCTGGGAGTATGACCAATCACACTCCTACTATTATTCTTAGTATAGTTAAATAAAATAAGTACAATTGTGAAAAGTGAAATTGTATTTTTGTGTGTTCTAAACGACAGACGTATGATGTGGACCTCATGCATGTCCCTGTCACTAAACCATTCACAACATACAGAATGTTCTCATGTGTCTGAAGGGTCCAGTAACAAAAAGTGACATAATCTGAGTCCATTTCAAACACTGTGTCCAAACAAACATGTGAGCGCAACAAACAGAGTCAAATCTGACCAGTAGAATGTGGCAGTGTCTGGTCTGCAGTGAAACATGAAGCACAAGACACAATGCATTCTCAAGTACTTCATATTAACAGTCAAACACTCCAAGAATTTTGCTTGAAAACATGTACAGATTGATAAGGACAGAGAGTAGGTTTGTCAGAAGTATTGAAAATGAGATACTAATCAATACTAAAACTAGAATGAATCATTTGAGCAGGTTTCACATTAACAGGACAGAGCAGAGTCTTTCCTGAATGTGTTTAGAACGATGTGGAGCTGGATCAGAACAAGTGTCAGAGCACATAGACTAATATACACACACATGGACCAACATGAACCTACTGCACCACTGACCATTACACACATATAACACACATGGGAAGAGAAAAGAAAGTTCTACCATTTAATGTGGAAAGTCACATTCTACTGTCTAAAGAAAGAGCGTCTTTATTTTCATCATGGAATCAGGATCAGTATTGAGTAAAGACCAGATCTGGGCATTGTCCAGCTCCAGGGACACACAGTTGGACTATATACAGTGTTGGGAAGGTGACTTTTAAAATGTATTCCCCTACAGATTACAGATTACATACACCAAAATGTAGTTTGTAACGTAATCCATTAAATTACTTAAAGTGAGTAACGTAATCTGAATACTTTGGATTACTTGAGAAGCAAAGACGAGGATATCGTAACGTAAGAAGTTTTATCTGCTAAAAGAAAATAAAAAGCCCAGACTTTACTGAACTGTATTAAAAATATTACTGATAGAAGACAGCATGGTTTAGTCCTGTTAAATCCTGTTTTAGTCCTAGTTTAGTCCTGATTTAGACCTGGTTTAGTCCTGGTTTTGACCTGGTTTAGACCTGGTTTAGACCTAGTTTAGTCCTGGTTTTAGACCTGGTTTAGACCTGGTTAAGTCCTGGTTTAGTCCTGGTTTTAGACCTGGTTTAGACCTGGTTTAGTGTCCAGTAATGAGTGGAATTACCGAGAGAGAAAAAAAAAAAAGGGGATATAGCCCAAAATGTGAAAACAGGAAAATCCTGCCATGTAATCCATTTGTTTCAACCAAGTAACTGTAATCCAATTACCACTCACTGAAACAGTAACTGTAACTGAATACAGTTACTCATAATTTATACTCTGATTATGTAACTCCGGTACATGTAATCTGTTACTCCCCAACACTGACTATATATGACTCGATCTTTTAAACTCATTTAGAATTACAAGATCAACATATTTTATCATTTGACCTCATGCTTGGACTAAAGCTGCGTTGTTATTCTTTTAAAGACATTATTTTTAAGGCAGTCTCACTTTTTCATCACTTAGTCAGAACAGAAACTCTTCCCAGTCTGAGCAGCTCATCAAAACAATGATATTTACTGCTTTTTATAAAGAAATACAATTAATATGATGCAGAACTGAGTTAAGCATTTTGGTCTCCACAATATTTTCTGGTTTTCATGTGGCTCCATGGAAAAAAGAATTGCCCACCCCTGGTTTACAGTCTATTCCTTAGTATTGAAATCAAACTTGACATTTTAGTATTGCAACAAGAAGTATTGATCCAAATCTCATCCAGACAGAGTGCATTTTTGCTTCTCCACAAAAAAGAAAAAAAAAAAAAAGAAATTCAATTCAGGCGGGACATTGAACTGGTTACTGGTAAGAAGCCTGAGCGAAATTCTGCACACAAAAACTGCATCAAAATTAATGAAAAAAAGCAAAGGGACACCACAAAATATCCAGTATAATCTAAATGTTAACATGCTATAAGTGTTATGTTGTTTGAAAATGTCTTAGAGTGTCCAGATTTGTAGTAGTAGTATTATATTCTACAAAATAATAGTATAAATGACGTAGTGGTTTCCAAATGTGCAGGTCACTGCTGTTGTTTTTGAATCCTGTTCTTTTGTTGTGCACTAAATGTTCTGTGTTTGTGAAGGGCACAGAGACACTTGAGAAGCAGAACACACACACACACACACACACACACACACACACACACACACACACACAGACACACACACACACACACACACACACACACACACACACACACACACACACACACACACACACACACACACACACAGACACACAGAAACACAGACACACACACCTGCCTCTCACAGACACATGTCCTGTGTGTTCTGGGGGATCAGAATTCACACGCAGCATCACGAGAGTTTGTTCATTTGTCTGGATGGAGCAGCGCTGTGTGAAATGGACACTCACTGTATTTTGGTTTGAGCTCAGATTTGGAAATGCGTCTTTGAACTGAAGCCAGAGTTTAATGCTTTGTCATTCTGGAAACTGGCCAAAAACAAAATAATAAAATAAAACAGATGAAGTCATTATCTCATCTGTCTGCCTCCATTTCAACATGAATATTCAACTTTAGAGCTACTGTAATAAAATGTATGACAGGTTTTTGTAATTATTACATTTTATTGGATTGTATTTGGAGTAAAAGATATTGTAGATATGCATCAGTTATGTGACAATTTGTCAAGAAAAATGTTAAGAAAAAAGGTAAAAAACACATGAAGTAGAGCTCAGGAATAATCTCTAACAATGTGATTAATGCACACAGTTCCAGCCAAAATTCAATTCAGCTGCAAAGAAGACATTCTTCTGACAATTTAAAAATAGAGTGAGGAAAATAAAGGTGCTGTCAAGCATTTTAATGAGTCAAATCATAACTATCGTGTAAATGACACATGTACAGTATGGTTTCTATGTAACAGAACAGAATTACCTCGACATGATTATGTCATATCCATGGATCTAGAATCAAAAAACACATATATCATATCTGATGTCCAAGTCCAACCAAGACACAACAAACAAACTGATCAACACAGTCTGACAAAATGGTCAAAAGAAAACTAAGTACATCATTGTTTTGCAAAAGCTTAAATATAACTGCATTAGTACAGTGAACATGTACTTGAAGTTTGGAGGAGCATCACCGGGGCACAGAGACACACAAATACACAAATACACAAATACACAGACACACAGATACACAAATACACAGACACAGATACACAAATACACAGATACACAGATACACAAATACACAAATACACAGACACACAGATACACAGATACACAAATACACAGACACACAGATACACAGATACACAATACACAAATACACAGATACACAAATACACAGACACACAGACACACAGATACACAGATACACAAATACACAATACACAATACACAGACACACAGATACACAAATACACAGATACACAGATACACAAATACACAGATACACAGATACACAAATACACAGACACACAGATACACAGATACACAAATACACAGACACACAATACACAAATACACAGACACACAGATACACAAATACACAGACACACAGATACACAAATACACAATACACAGATACACAGATACACAGACACACAAATACACAAATACACAGACACACAGACACACAGATACACAAATACACAAATACACAGACACAGACACACAGATACACAGATACACAAATACACAGACACACAGATACACAGATACACAAATACACAAATACACAGATACACAGATACACAGATACACAGATACACAGACACACAGATACACAAATACACAAATACACAGACACACAAATACACAGACACACACAGACACACAAATACACAAATACACAGACATACACAGATACACAGATACACAATACACATACACAGATACACAGATACACAAATACACACAAATACACAGATACACAAATACACAGACACAATACACAGATACACAGATACACAAATACACAAACACACACAGAACACAGATACACACAATACACAGACACACAGATACACAAATACACAGACACACAGATACACAGATACACAAATACACAAATACAAATACACAGATACACACACAGATACACAAATACACAAATACACAAATACACAGAATACACAGATACACAAATACACAGATACACAGACACACAGATACACAAATACACAAATACACAGACACACAGATACACAGATACACAAATACACAGACACACAGATACACAAATACACAGACACACAGATACACAGATACACAAATACACAGACACACAGATACACAAATACACAGACACACAGATACACAGATACACATACACAGATACACAATACACAAACACACAGATACACAGAATACACAAATACACAGACACACAGATACACAGATACACAAATACACAGACACACAGATACACAGATACACAAATACACAGACACACAGATACACAGATACACAAATACACACACAGATACACAGATACACACACAATACACACACAATACACAGATACACAGATACACACAAATACACAGATACACAGATACACAGATACACAAATACACAGATACACAAGATACACACAGACACACAGATACACAGATACACAAATACACAACACAGACACACAGATACACAGATACACAGATACACAGATACACACAATACACAGACACAGATACACAGATACACAAATACACAGATACACAGACACAGAATACACACACAGACACAGACACAGAGACACAAATACACAGACACACAGATACACAGATACACAAATACACAGATACACAAATACACACAGATACACAAATACACAGACACACACAATACACAGATACACAGATACACAAATACACAGATACACAAATACACAATACACAGATACAGATACACAAATACACAGAGACACAGACACACAGAGACACAGAGACACAGACACACAGACACACACAGAGACACACAGACACACACAGAGATACAGCTCTGTGTTCTACTAAGATTTGGCTAATTGTGTTTGATCAGATCATGTTTCTTGATTAGAGGAAGATAGTCCTGGGCATCTGAGGCTGAGGCTAAAAATATCTGCACTGAGATCTGATACAACAGAAGACAAATACAGATTTACTTTGGAACAGTTCGACCACTCGCCATTCTCAACGACAAAACTCTTCAGCTGAATACAACACAACGAAAATAAAACAATGAAGTCAAACACACTCATTATAACTTTAGTAGTCATTAAACATGACTTCTATAGCCATAGCTGCCCTAGGACAAAGAGACTGAGATGTGGCTGCCATTCCACCTGTCCAGTGTCGACCAACTACACAATCACACAAGTGCAGTGAAGAAGGTTAAAGTGTCTTGCTCAAGGACATGTTAATAGAAATGAATAGAAACGACTTATTTGTTGTTGTGGAAAACAACTATTTACAACAATATTTAAAAAGTGATAAAATGCTTTTGAGAAATAAATTCTCAAATTTTTCTTCATCTTAACCTTCCTCCTGCATTAGCTTTCCATCACCATCTATTGTGTTACGGGTCGGTTTTGACCCGTGTCCTAAATCAGCTGTAAAATACACTTAAAGTAATTATCTATCATCACATTAGTTTCTCATCTCTTGGTTACCTTGTTAGGCTTCCTTTTCCATGAAAATGTTGGTTTTAATGTCTTTGGTGGGGGCTTCAGCTCCTATTTTTGTCAGTATAACTCTCTATTTCAATACAAAGAAAATGGTAAAATGAACCTCAAGAGAATAATTTAACTACATGAAAGTTTTTTAGTGTTACTTGACTTTTACTGAGGGGTATTAGAACACATCTCTAAAATAAATTTGTTTTATTTTTTTTTTCATTTTGATGTTCTTAACTATAGTAACATCTATGATGTTACGGGTCGATTTTGACCCGTATATATTTACAATGAGAAAGAGGCTAAAAAGGTATTTTTTTAAACGATTGAACTTCATTATCAACTGCTATTAATACTTGGGCAAACCTGACACCTCTTCCCTTTACAGTCAGGTGAATTGAGTGGGGTTGTGGCTGTGGTTGTTGTGGTTGGTGTTGAGGCACGGCTGGCTGAGGAGGACGCTGGTGTGGATGGTCTTTGTGGTGTGGATGGAGCTAGGGGAGCCCCACAGTTGTCTGACCAAGGCCTTAAGGCCTTCTGGATCTCAGGACACCGTCTCTCTTTGCTCAGCATGCACCCTGAATTTCCCAGGTCCTCATGAAAAATTCTCTGCTTGTATTTTTTGTTTGAGTTCCACCCTTGGTCGATGTGGGTCCACAACACAAATGCATTATATACAGACACATCAACCATGTTGTTGAACACAACCATGGCCATCTTCTGGTCATTCGCTGGCAAGTGTAGGTGACAGTCAGCTTGTCCATGTTGTCCACTCCGCCTTTGTTTTTGTTATAGTCGAGGATAATTGTGGGCTTTCTTGATGACACGGCTGCATCTTTTTGGAGAGAAGACAAAAGTACCACACTCAGTTTTTTCTTTGGACAATAGGAGACAACAGTGGTGGTGTCTGTAAAAGTAAATCTTGAGGAAAGTGAAGCCCTGCCTTTCCCCTGCGAGATTTCATCAGGCAGCTCAGGTTTATTTTTCTTTACCATGCCCACTATGGTAAGTTTCCTCCTAAGAACCTCTTGTCCAAGGTCATAGCTGGTAAAAACATTGTCACAAGTGATATTGTGATCCTGCAGTCCAGTATTCATATCAAAGACCACACATTTTCCTTGTTTTCTTCTGAGGGATGCCACTAACAGCACTGCCTGTGTGTGTGCAGGTAAACAGGAAAACAAGACAAAATGAGACTCCCCCAAAGCTCAAATTATTGGAAGAGGAGCTGGTTATCACTGTTTTGACTGACAGTTCATTTATGATTTCAGTTTTGGTTATAATTATTGCTTTTTAATCAAATTTTTATAACCGGGTCGAAACCGACCCTAACACCACAAAGGGTATATTTTTAACCAGAGCAATTTAGAATAAAAAAAAAATTTTTTTTTTGATTATTTTGTTGAAATAGAGATTCCCGACAAAGTCAAAAAGCCTTGATGCAATAAACTAACCCTGTGTGGTTCTTTTATACAATTTAAAACTAAAACGGGTCGGTGGCGACCCTAACACAAGAGGAAGGTTAAACTGAGGCGAAGGGTCAAAACAATAAAACATTTTGTCTTTAACTTGATTCACTTGATCCGGGCATGTCCCACTGGGAGGAGGCCCCGGGGAAGACCCAGGACACACTGGAGGGACTATGTCTCTGGGCTGGACTGGGAACACCTCGGGGTCCCCCAGAGGAGCTGGAGGACGTGTCTGGGGTGAAGGAAGTCTGGGAGTCCCTTCTCAGACTGCTGCCCCCTCGACCCGGCCCCGGATAAGAGGAAGAATATGGATGGATGGAACTTGATTATTTAGTCAGATATTAGGGGTGTAACAGTAAATGTTTCGTTGTGTTCGGTGCAGGTCTGTGCATGAGTGAGTTCATATAATTTGTGTGTGTTTACATTCGGCCACTACATGTGCAGACGCTCGGCTCTTTAATATTCAAGAGGAAACTCGTCTGTGATTGGGACAGTGTTTCCTGCAGCGCTTTATAGTTAGAGCGGCCACCTTCAAAACAACTGCCCCCCGCCTGGACTACGTCCCCCTGAACCACGTGAATCCTGCAAAACTACAGTTGTCACGCCCCCGTCCTCACTTTTACCCCCCCGTTGCTTATTTGAGAGTATTTGATTTAACTTATTAGTTTTTACAAGCAGCACTTTGCATTTATTTGATTTTCCCATTTGTATAATGTTAAAACAAATGAACAACAAGAAAATGGTTTTGCATTTTGTTCTCATACTGTACAGAAAATGAACTGAACCGTGACCTC
This sequence comes from Boleophthalmus pectinirostris, assembly GCF_026225935.1. Lineage (NCBI taxonomy): Eukaryota > Metazoa > Chordata > Actinopteri > Gobiiformes > Gobiidae > Boleophthalmus > Boleophthalmus pectinirostris. Next base: position 35,455,602 of record NW_026570971.1, on the reverse strand, counting down.
AAAACTGAGGTACATACTGAACTGTGATTATTTGTGTACAGTTACACCCCCAGTTACATCAGATACAATTCTCATCAGTATTCTGTGTGTGTCGTCATTATTTCAACACACACAATGCTCTACCCATGTTCAATCCTGTTCTGAAACACTTCAAACCACCTTTACTTTATAAAGTACAGTAAACAGACCGACTGGACCAGTCCTTGCTCCCAAAAAAGCTGTTTCCTGTGCATCTTGTGAAACGATAATGCAGCCTGGCATCCCTGAAGTATTGATCTGAGTCCAGTCTCTTTAATGTCTCCTTGGTCCAAACACCACTTAGCACTCAGTGTCCGACATTTTCATAACAGAAGCTGCAGCGCTGGGCTCCTGTGGCATGTGAGGTGAACCGTCTGAGAGGCAGGTAGAGCAGACGAGCAGCTGGAGGACGCTGGACGTCTGGATAAAAGCCACGTCTTAATTGCATGATTTTAAAAAGCTCTTAACCTGTGTTTCGGTGGTGTGCTCCTCTCTGACCTTCAGGACGTTACAGACGCTAGTTCAATGCTAAGTGATGTCTGCTCCCACATAAGTCACATGACCAGATTGTTTCAGGGAAAGAGTGGGAGGTCAAATATAACATCTCATAATGGGAAATGTATCTGTTAAAGCTCTGAAAGTCCTCTGCTCTTCTGAGCCACAAAACAGTTTATGTTCATTCTTATACAGCTCTGATCTCACCAGATCCAGCCTCATTTAATGTTACATCAGGACAAATGCAAGGACAAAAACACACACGTCCACTAGAATCATTTGGAACAATTTGGTCCTGGAATGGCTAATCTCTACTGAACTAAAGGTAAAAGGAGCTTCTGGATTTTACAGAATGTACAGATTGCCAGTCCACCCCTGCACAGCAACATGACGTGACCCTCAGGAAAACCTTGAGTGAACAGTCCAAACTGTCAGGATGAAAACAAACTCTGTTAAAACAAAACCCTAATAACAAAAATGATCAGAAAACCAAATGAACCTCATTGGACCAAGAAGATGGATTTAATTTATTTTAAAATATCAAAATATAGATTTTTTCAAATCTAAAATTCAAGTTTCACATTTCATTTATAATTCAGTACTAGTCTGGTAAAAGGTTCAGTAAGTGACTGTCTGGAGGTGATACATCACCTGCAAAGTTAAAATCAAACTTCAACATTTTCCATGGACACAGATGTGTTTGATGTCAGATTGTGGAAGAGGCTCTCGTCAAGACCAAAATAAGTCAGGATCATGGAGATGCAAAACCCTCTCACAGTAAAGATGCATGTTTTTAAAACACAGTAAACATACATAAGTAAATCTATTTTTTTGCTAAAAAATCACATATTGTGGCTTTAAGTCAGGAGTCTCCAGCCTGTAGCGTGGGAACTACCAGTAGCTCTGTACCCCCTTTCAAGTATCTCACCAAGGGACTTCTGAATTACACGAAGTGTGCTGAAGTTCCCGACACTGCACATGTGATAAAACTGTAGATTCAGCAGCAGCTTCTTCACAACCTGACAAAGCTTTTCATGGGAGACGAGACTCTAAACGCAGATTCAGTGTCAGTCACAGACAGCAGGTTGGAACTGTGGATCTGCCCAATGTAACTACAAAGACATCTTTCATTTTTTATTAGACAAATCATAATACACAAATTAATCGATTTTGTAAGAGCTCCTATCGCCTTCTGGGTTTGTGATGTAAGTGTGAACAGTGTCCATACAAACATGCATCATAAGTAACATCATTTGTATCAGACATGTTACTGTTGACACTCTTGATGCTGTTTACCGTCAGTGTTTAATGTCAGTGTTTAATGTCAGTGTTTAATGTCAGTGTTTAATGTCAGTGTTCACTGTCAGTGTTTAATGTCAGTGTTTAATGTCAGTGTTCACTGTCAGTGTTTACTGTCAGTGTTTAATGTCAGTGTTCACTGTCAGTGTTTAATGTCAGTGTTTAGTGTCAGTGTTTAGTGTCAGTGGGATTTCTCCGTAGTGAACATACAGACAGAGGTTAGTCTCTGGGTCATTTTAGTGAGGAAAAACTTCCATGAGCTGGATTAGATTAGTTTAGATTCATTACTTAAATGTTATAAGTATAAAATGTAGTCTCATCAGCATAATTATATTAGTATTTTCTTGGTCTAGTTTCTTTCGTATTTTTTCATTTCAAGGCCTCTCTCGTTCTGTTTGTTTTTGCGTCATGAGGTCATCACATCACAACAAAGCAGACGCCTCCTTCTGTCTGGGATCCAGCTCTAATTTGGCCTGTCAGCACAAATCCACCGACTAAACCAGTGAGGATGGAAACTTCACTGTACAAAAGTGAGTCACCGATTAGACTTAATGTTATTGATCCACAACGGAAGTGACTTCTTCTTCTTAACCAGGCTAAGACTGAGCTATAGTTGAAATGGTAAACTTGAATTTTTAGATTACAAAATGTATATAATTTTGCAGATATTTTAAAATCGATTAACTGCATCTTCTTTTTTTTTTTTTACTTACTGTCTCTTTCTTTGAGTTTTGAAAAACATGATACAAGTGTGATGAAAATTTAAATTGTGAAAAGATTTCTCTCAATCTTTTTTTGTGTAAATGAATGTGATTTGTACCTTAGACCTAGACTAGAGTAAGAAAACTTTCAGAAATATTCATGTGCATAGGAAATCTGTGGATGTTTGTCTGTAGTTAAAGCATAAAATAAATATTCATAAAAATTAGTCCAGTTGTGCATAAAATGTATGGTTCAGTCCTGGTTTAGTCCTGGTTCAGTCCTGGTTCAGACTTGGTTCAGTCCTGGTTTAGTCTTGGTTCAGTCCTGGTTCAGACTTGGTTCAGTCCTGGTTTAGTCTTAGTTCAGTCCTGGTTCAGACTTGGTTCAGTCCTGGTTCAGTCCTGGTTCAGACTTGGTTCATTCCTGGTTTAGTCTTGGTTCAGTCCTGGTTCAGACTTGGTTCAGTCCTGGTTTAGTCTTGGTTCAGTCTGTATGTGGTGCAAAAGTCCAGCATCTCGTTCGATGTTTCTTCCGTTCAGTAAATGTAGTTCATTAAAAGTAATGTGAAGTGATGATGTATTTTTAACAGTCGAGTCGCGTCTGTGAATTCGTATTCGTACTGAAGAAAGCATAATAGTACATTTTCATTTGGTGATTGTAATTCTTGATGTCGTAACTTTTCAATTCATATTCTGATGAATAAAATACACACAACACATTTTATGTATGATTGAACTCATTCAAGAGTTTATGAATATTTATTTTATGCTCAACTCCAGACAAATATGCAGGGATTTCTAACCTATGCACACAAATATTTCTGAAAGCTTTTGTACTCCATATAAAGGAGTCATGAACATGTGTAAAGGTTCAGCACATACAACTGTCCCCAGAGGAAACTGTGTTGTCCTCAAATGTAAGTTAATGTTACATAATGTAATGTTAGTGGATTAGCATTAAAAGTCACTTTGCTTTGACATGTACATAACTCAGAGCTCAGATGCTCTGGAGGAGGTGCTCTGGGGGGAGGGGGCTCAGGTGCTCTGGGGAGGTGCTCTGGGGAGGTGCTCTGGGGAGGTGCTCTGGAGGAGGTGCTCTGGGGGAGGTGCTCTGGGGAGGTGCTCTGGAGGAGGTGCTCTGGGGGAGGTGCTCTGGGGGAGGTGCTCTGGGGGAGGTGCTCTGGGGGAGGTGCTCTGGGGGAGGTGGGGGAGGAGGTGCTCTGGGGAGGTGCTCTGCTCTGGAGGAGGTGCTCTGGAGGTGCTCTGGGGGAGGTGCTCGGGGAGGTGCTCTGGGGAGGTGCTCTGGGGGAGGTGCTCGGGAGGTGCTCTGGGGAGGTGCTCTGGGGGAGGTGCTCGAGGTGCTCTGGGGAGGTGCTCTGGGGGAGGTGCTCTGGGGGAGATTCTCGGGAGATGGAGAGGAGGGGTGAGTGGAGAGAGGAGACTGACGAGAGGTGGTTGGTCTGTGTTCAGGGCAGGACTAGACTCTGTCCATATCTGCTGTAACAAGAATAAACCTTTTTCTGTGTTCCAAAAACTCATCAGGGTTTGCAAATGGATTAGTTAATTATCAAGAGATGCATCATTTTTTCCACAACACAAGTGTTATGTAAATAATTATTTAAAGCTTCTTGTGAGCTTTAAGATATGTTTGAATGTTATTACCTCCTCAGCAACAGAGCTGGAGTTGTGTTTTGTTTCAGTCACAGATAATAGATTATTATTAGTCTGTCTGCATCTCCGAATCTCAAAATGCTATGTTCCACCAAGTGATGTCATGAAGTGGTAGTTTTCAAGCAGAGGTTGGACCCAGTTATTGTTTTGCAAGTCTCAAGTCTTTGACCCCAAGTCCGAGTCAAGTCCCAAGTCAAATACAGACAAGTTCAAGTCGAGTCTCGAGTCACTGGTCCATAAGTCCAAGTCAAGTCCAAGTCGTCTCCTTTGAGCTTCAAGTCATTTCAAGTCTTTAAACCAGTGCAGTTTATAGAACTTTAAACTAAATTGTACTTAAAAAAATCATAGTATGTTTATGTATGAGTATTTATGGAGTATGTAAAAATAAAATATAAAATAAAAGTAAAAATTTAAATGTCTTGACAAGATCTTAGTGTGAATTATTAAGTTCAGAAGAGAAAGAATTCAGATTTTAAAGGTCTTCTCAAGTCCGAATCAAGTCCCAAGTCAATGACCTTCAAGTCCAAGTCGAGTCTCAAGTCTTTTTTATCAAGTCAAGTCTCAAGTCCTAAAAATAGTGACTCAGGTCTTGCAAGTCCCCACCTCTGTTTTCAAGTGAGCAGCTCCTTTTACCTTCAGCTCAGTAGAGATGGGAAATTCCAGGACAAAAAATGATTCTAATGAAGGTGTGTGGAGTATAAAAAACACTTTGGAGCACTTCCTGTATTACCACATGACATCACAAGGGGGAACAGAGGACAGAAGAGTGTAAAAGTGCAGGGTTAGACACGGGTGAAAGAAACAACACAACTCCAAGTCTGTTTGTAATGAGTAAAACATTAGAACATAGATCAGAAAACAGCGTAACATGGGGCTTTTATTAGACTTTGTTGGGAATTTGAAAGTGTAAAATCCAAACTTTTTCACCTGTTCCTTGTCACTGCCTCTGTGTCGGTATGTTCCCTCACGTGTCGCATGCTTTAGTGATTTCCCCTTTAACTTTCCGAGCTAATCTCCCCATCATCTCCACTCTGCGCTTCACAATGAGCCGTTTTAACCGTGTGTACACAGCTCCAAATGAAATTATGAACCCCCCCGTCCCTGTCCTGCCCCTGTCCCTGTCCTGCCCCTGTCCCTGTCCTGCCCCTGTCCCTGCCCCTGTCCCTGTCCCTGTCTGTACTCGTGTTTACTCCACCCTCCCCTCGCCTCCCCTCTCCTCTGACAGCGTGATTGTCCTTGTGTCCGATTAGGCCAGATCAATGCTCTTCGACGGAGGAGAGGAGAGAGGGAGGAGGAGGAGGAGGAGTGGGCAGTGTCCTTATCTCGATGCGGGACGGAGAGCGAAGGGTGGAGAGGGTGGAGGGAGATGGGTGCAGCTCCTCCCATTATTAAGTTAGCGTGCGCTGCTGTAGGTCCATGTTTACTGGGACTTTTCTTCACTTGGTGGACGTCCTGCATCGGTGTGGTCTCGTCAATTTGTCTTTCTTCGTAAACTGAACCGGGGGACCAAGGACATTCAACACTACGTCTCTCTGTCTACCTCCTCCACCCTCTCCTCCATCCTTTTCCCGCCTCTCTGGCCGATGCTAGGACCGCATCCGAGGTTCCATCATGTGTGACTGCTTCCATATAGCGTTCCCGAACTGGCACGCTGCGTCTTCAGGACCCGGTGGGCAATATTTCTGTCTGTGTTTGTGTATTTCTTGATTTGTGTGCGTGCGTTTTGGAGCCGGGGCTGTCGCAGTTCTCGTTTCAGGCGCCAGGGTTCAGTAGCGGTTTGTGCAAAGCGGGTGCGTGCTGTTGCTGATGCAGAGTGAGGATGCTGACCTGCAGTGGGGATGGGTGTGTCTGCAGTCTCTCTCTCTCTTCGTCTTTCTCTCCTTCTCTCTCTCCTCCTGCTGTTGCTGCTGCTGCTGCTGCGAAGAGCTCAGGCAGAAGCTGTAAGCCATAAAAAGGTTGTGACATAAATCAAAGTGGAAAAAAATAGAAGAGGTGCCAGACTTGCCTTGGGGTAAAGAGGAAATATGATGATGCAAGAAAGTTTAAAATTAGAAATGTCTACGGAGAAATATATGGTGCATTTAAGTTTTGACAAGACACTTCTCATCCTGTTTCGCCTTTCTTTACAAAGTTACAGTTTCACACTCTACTGTTTGGCCTCAGTAACACAGTAACCGGATTACAGCGCTGAAACAAATGCACTTGTTGTTCGGGTAAATAGTTTTAAGCCAAAACAACTGAGAAACGTACTATATTTTTCACTATAATCACAGTTTAAGATCATCTATCAGAGCAAGAAGAGCAGGTTGAAGGTTTAATTGTAAAGATAAATCGAGGTTTTAGTCAAAGGTGCATTAAGTAACATTCTTGTCTTCACGGAAATAATATTGCTCTGCCTGTAATGTTCCATAGTACGGCATTCAGCTCATCGGTCCTGCAGGTATTCAGTTACAGGATTCTGAAGTCTAACGGCCAGCAGGGCGTCACCACCTTGTTTCCATGGAGACAGAAAACTTTAATGCCACAATATGAATCATTCCAGACAGAGTCCATGGAGACAAGCGGGTGACGTCGCTTTTCACCTGCAGAAAAGTTACATAGTGAGTCTTTATTAACAATGATAACATAAAATAGATGTTGGTGACCCCTTGAGAACTGCTTTGGATCTTTCACAATTGATTTAAACACATAGAAAATGCTTCATGTTTATGCTGGTATTTATGCAAAAGAAAAAAAAGACTTTATCCTATATTTGATCACATTTTAGTCTCATAAAACGTCCTCTTAAGGTTGATCTGTGGGTGGCTATAGTCTCTCAACATGTTGCTGTCAGAGGCGGCGCTACTATTAGGCAAAAGTAGGCGACTGCTTAGGGCCCACGAACATTGAGGGGCCCCCAAACAACTGCCCTCAGTGCCACTAATGGTCGAGGCCTCAGAGCAATTAGATTTTCTCTCAGTATGACCTTAAATGAGAGTAGTTTTACTTTTAAACCAAAAAAACTCCATCAAAATAGTCTCTGATTGTCAAATCTATTTTAACTGTCAAAGCATTCACCCTTTTCACATTAGAATGGACTCGTCTGCTTGACCCTGATTTGAACATAATCATAGCAAAATCATCTGTAATGGATGTAAACTAGTAATGGGCGACTGGAGCCTCGTGAAGCATTGACACCGCAGTCACAATATTGTCTCAAATGGTTGGACGTGTCTGAGGCCTCGGAGAAACACTGACCTCTAGTGGACAAATTTAACAATAAGAAAATACTTGTGTGCAGAGCGACACCATACATAACAACAACAATAATAATGATGATTTAAAATAATATGTAAAAAGCAACATAAATAACATGCTGTAAATAAGAAAATAGGTGTTACCTTCTTAGGTGGAATTAGATCAAAATGATCCCAAACCACGGATCACTTTTGTCCACTTGCCGATGCCATCGAAAATGAAACAAATGCCAAAAGTCGCCAAAATCACCACTAATGTCTAATACTGAAATATTGATATATCGTATCGTTTAATATGATGATACAGTATCGATATCATGGGCTGCTGTATCGATATATCGCCAAGAGTATTTTTTGGTTTATTTTACTAAAGGATTTTGTTACAGTGCCACAGTTTTGTTGCTTGTTTAGAGAAAGGAAACTCGTATATGCAACATATTTGACATTTTCATTGTTTTGGTGATTAAAATGTTTGTGTTTCATATGAACTTTGCACAAGAAATGGTTTAACAAAGACTATTAGTGTCACAGCCATGATTTAGCCTTTATTTTTTATTGTACCACATCGAATCGATTTGAAATATATCCTATCGAATCAAAAGCTCACTGTCTCAAGATATGTATTGTATCGTGGCCTATGTATCGAGGTGTGTATCGTATCGGCAACTTCTTAATGATACCCAGCCCTACTAACATCACACAATACTCCTCACTACCCAACATTTTTAAGAAATATTGGTGCATCTTTTATACTGTAGCAGTTTAGCGCTTGTCAAACCACGGAACTGTGCTGACCACTCTGAAGCACTCTGAACCAATCACAGAGCAGAACCTTCGCTGAGCTAATGAAACGCTTCGATACACTGAAGCGACTGACACGCAGAGTGAAGCAGAAGGGGGAGGGAGCGACACTTCCACACTTTGGTCACGTGAGCGGCTGCTGCGAGACGAGCTCCGAGGCAGAGCTTCAGAGCAATTTGTTTCAGAAAGAACAAGACGTGCTCCAGAGCTCCGTCTCATTCGCCCATCACTAATGTCAACAAAAAAGTAATTGTACTAGCAAAAAAATAAAACTTCTTTCAGCTCTGGTTATCTAGTAAGTGACCAAACTAATAAGACAAGTTTCCGGTCCACCCTAATTCAAATAGAAACGTGCATGTCTGAAGAACAATCAGGCAAAACAGACAATAAATATTTAAAAAAATACAAAAAATAAAAAACAAACAACAAAAGTGCATTATAGTGAGGGACCCAAACTCAAGTTCGCCTAAGGCCCCCAAATTGTTAACTCTGCCACTGGTTGCTGTGAGAGTCCACTTTCTTCTGTGACTAAGCGATTTTCAGATTTGCCGAGCAGCAGTTTGAATTTATTGCGGTCACATTAAACTTCAACATTAATGACGACAAACAAGGCTACAAACCAAAATTGATCTGATGCGATAACGATGATTTCATTGGCTTTAAACTTTGCATAGCAGCTTTAAAACACTAAAGTGAAACTCTCCAGAGTGTGATCGGGGAGAAGATGGATAGTCTCAGAGCCTTTTGTATTTTTGAGCCAGACGTGGTAAAAAACACTCGATAGTGATGGGAGAGCACGCCAGAAGCAGAGAAGTGATTGAAAACCTGAATGTTCTTGCCAAGTATTGATTTTCTGAACTGTTACAGGGAAGAAACTGTAATATTATGCAAATGGAGGGAATGAGTTTGCGAGTAGGTACTAAAAACACAATACATATTTTTGCACTTTTGAATAACTCTTGGGAGAAACAATAGATTTTTGTGCGAAGTGAATAAATATTTAATTTAAAAAGCTGTAGTGGTCAAAGATGCACCAGGAAGAGAGTGAGAGGGACAATGACTGTGCACAATCCTGCTAAAATGTAGTCAAATAATCTACTGTGCTAAAAGTATAATTGTTCATACAGAAAGTCTTCTCAACAACACTTACACCTGCTTGTCTCCATGGAGATGTTATTGCTTTGCCTGGAATGTTCCATGGTATGACTTTAAACATTTCCATCAAGTATTTTTTCATTATGTGTGTTTTTACCAGACGTGGGGACGTGCAAGTCGTGATTTGGACTCGAGTCAGACTTGAGTCACTATTTTTATGACTTTGACTTGAAGGTCATTGACTTGGGACTTGACTCAGACTTGAGACCTGTGACTTGAGAAGACTTGATGCTTTTCCAAAAAAATATTTTAGAAAATACTTTTCATTCGAAACATGTGGTGCTGAATTTTACAGGAACAAACTGGAACATGTCCCTCCCACTTCTGTTAGGTACTTTGGGTCTAACTGAAGTACTGGGAGATCATCAAATGTACTACAGTAACATACAGTACAACACAGTAATATACAGTACAATACAGTAATATACAGTACAATACAGTAAACAAACAATACTGTATACATGATCCTTCAGTGCAGACACATGACAAAATAACTGGATTTTTAAATCAGATTTCTTTCTGTTCTGACCATAATGATTCACACTCAGATCTTGTCAAGACGTTTAAAAAGGAAAAATTTGCATTTCTACATAAATACTCATATAGAAATATACCATGATTTTTTAAAGAACAATTTAATTTAAAATTAATATAAATTGCAAAAATCTAAGCTGTATTCAGTGCTTTTGTTTAAAGACTTGAAATGACTTGAAGCTCAAAGCAGACGACTTGGACTTGACTCAGACTCATGGGCCAGTGATTCAAGTGTCGATTTGGACTTGTCTGTATTTGAATCGGTCTTGGGGTCAAAGACTTGAGACTTAATTGAGACAATGACTTGGCCCCACCTCTAGTTTCTGTGGCTCAAAAATACCATCATTCCTTCTGAAATATAAGATATAAACACTTAAATCTATCAGAAAACGATTTAAAAGTAGTTAAATGATGTGTCCATGCAGCAAGATCATTTTACTCAACAAGTTCTCTTAAAATAAACAACCTCTAGATGAGAATGAAGTGTCTCACAACTAGTAAGTAGATCATAAATCTGAAAACAAGATGAATAACCTGATAGAAGTTTTAAAATCTTGTCCAGATCAGGAAAATTTGTAGTGTAGGGGGCGACTCTCCACAGATCCAAACTGTAATGTAGCGTAATACTCTAACCTGCTTGTCTCCATTGTGATAGATCGGTTTAATCTATAGTGTGGAACATTCTAGATAAGGCGATAATATCTCCATGGAGACCAGCATTTACAGTGGCAGACCCTCCACTAGAAATGTTAAGCAATGCACCTTTAAACAAAAAAAAAAGTTCTGTGTGGCCTATTTCATTCTTGAGTGCAATTAATAAGACATATTTAATTACACTTACAATCAATAACAAAATTACTGCAATAACATTAAAATACAAACATAAATCTTGTCTTGGATTATACAGACGTTGGCTCACACTGCCTCATAATGAAATCTACAGCGGCTTTACAAGAGCAATCACAGAACGTTACTAATGCTTGGATGATATTAGGTTTTTTCTGCTCACTCTGCTCTTCCTCTAGCCTGATTCATCAGCCAGTTTCACTTCATAGAAACCGTCTGACCTCGCAGTATTAGAATTCGTTCGCTCAACAGTAGACGGGTACTTTTTATCATTTAACCAACTGCTGATATTTGGTCGTGACGTATGTAATGAGCCGCCAACGGGGTTAACTGGTATATTAAGCTTTTCCCAAATCCCGTAGGAAGAAGGACAATAATGTCCCTTCCCCTTGATAAAATTCACCAAACATTCTCTTTGTTCCGGCTTTAAATCCTCGATCTCGAGAATCGTTGACAACACTGAATATATGGCTCTTCTCTGATTGGCTGGTGCCGAACTCACACTTCCAGGGTTTTTGCAAACTGTCTGTTGTATTCTGATTCCTGATCTAGTCACTGGAGAGAAATGAAATTGAGCAGAGGCACTAGGTGGCGCCAGCCTGACTACTCTTCCTCAGAGTCTTGTGATGTTGCTGATGATGTAAACAGGTTTTGGTGCTGTCTTCCTCTCGGTGGAGGCAGGACGATAGCGCCACCTGTAATCCCACTTCCTCAGGACAGTATCCCAGGTGTGTGAGAGTAAAAAAGCCCTGTACATCAGGGGCATAACAGAAATGAAATTGTACAGAAAAGTCAGGCAATTACTCGTCCACCCAAAAGACAAAATAGAACCGGAGCATAAATGTAATGTCATATACGAAACACCTGCAAGTCCTGTAATGAAACAGACATGGGGGAAACAGGGAGGGCGTTCAGTCCACGAAAAAAGGAACATAGAACAGAACGCAAGAAGGAAACAGGGAAGGCAAAACACGAGCAACAAAACACAAAGCAGAACAGGAACAACTCACATCGGCCATTTGTGACACTGTAAAAGAGAGAAGCACATTCTGGACTGAGACAAAGCAAACATTAGTCAGGCTGGCGCCACCTAGTGCCTCTGCTCAATTTCATTTCTCTCCAGCGACTAGATCAGGAATCAGAATACACTAGATGATTTGCAAAAACCCCAGAAGTGTGAGTTTGGGCACCAGCCAATCAGAGAAGAGCCATATATTCAGTGTTGGCAAGTCGAGGATTTAAAGCTGGAACAAAGAGAATGTTTGGTGAATTTTATCAAGGGGAAAGATGTTATTGTCCTTCTTCCTACGGGATTTGGAAAAAGCTTAATATACCAGTTAGCCCAGTTAGCGGCGCATTACATACATCATGACCAAATAGCAGTGATTGGTTAAATTAAAAAAATATCTGCCTAGCATCGAACAAAAGAATTCTAACACTGCGAGGTCAGACGGTTTCTATGAAATGAAACCAGCTGATGATTCAGGCTAAGCAAACATCATTCTGACAGAGGAAAACAAACATTGTCACTGGATTAAAGAGACAATCAAAATACAGAAACGTGCCCACAGGACGATAAATCAGGATGAGGGGCTTTTTCACTCTCACACACCTGGGATACTGTCCTAAGGAAGTGGAACTGCAGGTGGCGCTGTCGTCCTGCCTCCACTGAGAGGAAGACAGCACCAAAACCTGTTTAAATCAGCTGGGCGACATGTCACAGAAACATCACGAGACTGCGAGGAAGAACACAGGAGCAGAACAAACTGTCAGGGATGAAAAAAGAACCTAATAACATCAATTATGAGAGGACCAAATGAACCACACTGGACTGTTGCTCCTGCTTGATCATAGTAATAAAAGCTACTAGAATAATCACAGATTTTCACAGATTTGGGGTTTGGATTATGACCCGAATAGCCATGATTTCAGATTTTTCCATAATCAAGCAAGCCTACCAATCACCAATACATGAGAATAGTATTTATATTTAACCTTGGCGTGTTGAAGAGGGGAGAGGGTGGATGCAGTGTTCCAGTGAAGTGCCATTGAGTTACATCCACACTGATCACATATTCATAACTCGGCAGCAGCTCTTACTTTAATTACACGACTCTGGAGAAGACGGCCGGTTTGTGCTTTGAGAGGATTCAGGCGACACCCAAGGTCAAAAAAGAGGAGAGTGAATTAACCGTCTGGAAATAAGGTTTAGAGAAGAGGATTGTAAAAACAGAAGAAGGCCCATTTTAATTAGAATTACACTAATTAAACTGTGTGAAGCTGCTTTAGGTCGGTAATGTATTGTCATGAAAGATTAGGTTCCAATTTGCCAGGTGCAGATGGGTTTTTTGGCTCGGTGGATTTATTTTAAAGAGATTAAATCATTGGTTAAAGAAAAGTAATATTGAATTTATTGTTTTAATTTACCCTATTCTTATTTTGTAACTCACAAAACAGTGTGTGATGCTTTGCACTTGCAGAAATCAAAGTTGTAATGGATTAAACTGTCAGTAAGGATGGTTCAAGATCTTGTGCCACAAGATCTTGCAAAAAAGGCAAAATTGTACAAAAAAAAAAAGATTGTGCACAGATGAGAAAAATGATCTTGTGAGATTTTTTCCAAGTGTTCACATTTGGATTTGACAAAAATGGTTATGTGTTGGTGAGTTACATCTCTTGCAGTTCCAAAAATCAGGACTAGAATGAAAACAAAAAATATGAAATCAGATAAATCAAAACTGGACCTGTCAAATTTATATATTAGGAATTGTTAAAATCTTGTCTTGTCTCGTTCTCGTGGACCCGATCTCGTCTCTCGTCTCGTCTTGTGAAAATCACGTCTCGTCCCATCCCTAACGGTCAATATGTTACTTTAGTCTATGTAAAAAATATACAATAATTTCTAAAATAAAAATCAAATTCTCAAATTCTGAAATCATTAGTAGAGCTGCTGGATACTTGCTCTGGTTCATGTGAGACCAACAAATTCATTTTTTATAATTAACAAATTTTTGCCGGATATGATGAGCTGATTGACTAATTCTTAAATTAATTTAGGAAATAAATTAAATGTACTTAAATAAAACCTAATCATAGAGGAATTTGAAATAAAATCACAAGTACTGGTACTAATAAAACAGTTAACAAATGGATCATTTAAGGTTGATTTTCATGCTGAGAAAAGAACTTTGCTGAGAAAATGATTTGACCAATATCACCTATTTCAAATGTCATAAAAAGGTGAATAATTTGAAAAAATGTATCTCATCTCACTTGATGTACTGAAGTAAAACGAACCATTAACCATTGATTACAAAAAGGGTCTCCTGTCGAATTAGTCACTGAGATAATATCAGATACTATATTTTCTGTAGTAATATTTATAAAGTAAAAATATGTTGTACTTGGTTAGAATAACAGTGTAATTACAACAAATAGTTTATTAAAGGTGCACTTCTTGGTTCTTGTTTCTATGGATACGTCATTGCTCTACCTGGAATGTTCCACAGTGTGACATTAAACAGTTCTACTTTACATTTATTCAATAACAGTTGGTTTTATAGCTCAGAAATACCTAGAAAAACAGACATTGTGACTGTGAGCGGGTCGCCTCTCCACAGATCTGACCTATAACTTGGTCTGGTTTGGTCTCCATGAAGATAAAAAAAGGTTTAATGCAATATTGTGGAACATTCCAGACTAAGGAATAGCATCTGAATGGAGAAAAGCATTTGACAGAGAAAAATGACTCCGGCTTAGTTATTTGCTATTTAATGAATCCTCTAACCCTAACCTCTTAATGAAGTAGGTGCTAAGTCTCAATCTGTCTTAATAAACTCTTTGTTAATTATGAGTTAATGCTCTTTTAAAGGTGCATTGTGTAACTTTCCCGATGAAGAGTCTGTCAAATACTTCGAGACACAGTATGGCATTAACCCATTTTATCATCACGGAGACCCAACCAGACCAAGTTACAGGTCAGATCTGTGGAGAGGCCACGCCGCTCACAGTCACAATGTTTGTTTTTCTCTGTATTTTTGACACATATATCCACTTGCAATTGAATAAATGTAAAGTAGAGCTGTTTAATGTCACAGTGCGGAACATTCCAGGCAGAGCAGCGGTTGTTCCAGTGTTGCTGAGAGTATCGTTACATGTCTGTAGTTAATGTTGCGGTGCAGAGTCCATGTCCATGTGAAGGTGCACAGGTCTCATCTCTGTCCATTGTCAATTATTCATATGAGTGTATCGGCCCAGCAGCTCGATCACCTGCACACTCCTGATTTATTCATGCAAACGGCTCATTTGACATTTCCTCGCTCGCCATTTTGTGCATATTTTCTGAACATGAAGAGGCTAATATTATTAAAGCATATGATGTGTGTGGAGCGTTCAGCCGGGAGGTCATGGATGCCACTGCTTAAAGATTTCACCCTGGATAATGGATGTAATGTCCTTTATTTCTGCACTTCTCTCTCCTCTGTGGAGTGGCACGACACAGACGTTCTACATAGATTCTATATACAGGGTGTCCCCAAAAAAACTGACATAATTTAAAAGCAATTATCTTGAAAACTACTAAGTCCAGCTCAGTGAAATTGAAGAGTTTAAGTGTTGAACATTGAAGTGAAGTGTGTGTGAGCATGTTCCAAGACACAAAATGACTTCTCTTTGGGAGTGAACGGCTCAACATGAAAACAGAACAAAAATAAAACATTCAATAAAAAATCTCGATCTGTTTCTATACATTCTGTGAAAAATTTGAGGTTATTTTAACAAGAATTACAAAATGATTGGCCTGTGAAGTGACGTCACATTTTTTGGGACCCAATCTATATATAAGCATTTCTACATGACATTTTTAATCACTCAGTATCTCTGAGCTTTAAAACAGTCTCTGAGTTTGCATTATAATGAACTAAAATAAGGCATAGCATGCTCATTGATAACTACATTTTTTTCTAATATTTTACATTGTAGACGATACAATAGAATTACAGAGTGGACGTCTAACAAATGACTTTTTTTTTTACAAGACAAAACTGTTAAAAGCCTTAGGATTTAGAGCTTCTTGCAATATTTCTAATAATAATCAATAATATTAATAATATATAATCATTTTGCATTGTATTGTGAATAATTATTTTATATTATATTAAGTCTGAATTCATCTGTGTACACAAGGGCTGCAATTATTTAGTCAACAGTGATCATTTATAAGAACTACAGTCAACTAGTCAAACAATTACTTCTTTTCAAAACAAATTTTTCACCGAATAACGATTAAAATATGCTGAATGAAGGCTTTTAAATGTTGAATATTTACGAATAAAGTGTATTATTAATTAAAATAAAAAATAGTTATATATATATTTAACATTTTGATTGAGTAATGCCAGTGAGTTTGTAATAAAAAGGTCTCTTCGTGTGTGTTTTAGAGCGTGTACAGCTCAGAAAACTAAAGTACGACTGCAATTATTGTTAAAGTGGATGAATGGTAGAATGGTCGTGGTTCTAGTTTACACTAATGTTATTTCTCTGCATTGATTGGAGTTGCTTGGTTGTCACATGCAGCGTGGAGGTAATTCTACTCTCTGGGGGGGGGGGCTCTGTGCTGTTTGCTTCGGAGCTGCACATCGACACATGGACGTGTTTGCAAACATCTGAACAGCGCTGACCCTGGACTGAGCTGTGCATCTGCGCTCATGTCGTGGGAATCGACGCTAAACTGAGCTACGATGGGAAGTTTGTGTCACAGAGATAGATTGAAAGCATGCGCCTTCACAGTCCCACAGTCCCATGTTCATGTAATCCATGCAGAAAATCTAATAGTGTTTTTTCTCTCTCAAATCTCATTATAAATTTGGATCCGAACAAGCCGCCTTTTCAGTGGAAGGGGTGAGTCTGTGTATTACATAGAGGAGAATGAGGGGATTGCACGACTCACAGTCTTTCTTTCCAAAACTCAGAACAGATGAGTTTTGTGTTTTGTGTAAATATATTTTCTGACATGTCGTACTGTCTCTTCTATATGTGACAGTGCCTGTGACGGGTTAGACAACACATTTACAACACGGTTAAGATCATTATATTTAAGATTTTTGTAAAAACATTCACACTTGTTTTCCTAATTTGGACATTTTTTAGGTTTAAAATTTTAGCTTTGGGTTGAAAATCATGACATCACACGAGGGAATTCAAGCAAAACTCCTCTAATGTGCACAGAGATTATTTTCTGGCAAATATACAGGGTGTCCCAAAAATTTTTACAGCAAAGGCTTCAAAGGCTAATAATTTTGTCAGTTCTTGTTGAAATAAGCTCAAATTTTCACAGAATGTAAAGAAAACAATTAAGATTTTATATTTAGTGTTTTCTTTTTGTTCTGTTTTCAGGTTGAGCCGTTCACTGCCAAAGAGAAGTCATTTTGCATCTTGGAATCTACACACACACACACATATGTGATCCTTTAGTCCTGCATAAAATCATTCCTCTTTACATTTATGGTCCTAAGTCCAAATTTGTTTGCCAGTTGGTGAAGTTTTTTCCAAATGTTGTATTGAAGCTGCACAGTCTTGGGTGAGTGTGTGACTTCTCTTTGGGAGTGAATGGCTCAACCTGAAAACAGAACCAAAATAAAACATTACATATAAAATCTTGATCTGTTTCTTTATATTCTGTGAAAATTTGAGCTTATTTCAACGAGAATTGCCAAAATTATTGGCCTGTGAAAAGATGTAATATTTTTGGGACACCCTGTATATTTATAAAACACCTTTATTTTTTAAAAAAAAATCACATTTAAAGTATCAGATTTTTTTTCCTGATACTTTAAAAATGTTGTTGTTTCTTGATTAAATTGTGCCAAACTCTTTTGGATACTGTAATGTCAGCGTGATGTCATCAGTATGTTTGAATGCTCTATTTCCATTTTTTGTTTTATTTTTCTACTTTTCTTCACAAATGTTTTCTTCTTTGGAGTAAAACTATAATTTATATTTACAGTAATTATAATGCCACCACATGAAATCCAAATCAGAGAATCATACAAATTTGTCATGCACAAAATAAATGTTAAACTTCAGCCTAGAACCGTTCAGTCTGTAAAATAACTCAAGTGTTATGTGTAATTTTTGTGTTATTCTTAAATCACTGTAACATGATTAATGATTGTGCCAATGACCCAAGAAAACAAACGTACTAACCGGTGGGACGGAGGGAGCCATGTACGGGCCAGGTGCTTTAAACACAAAGTGGAGCAAAGTGCTTACATAAGGGAGCATCTGAGGACAGCATGCCGCTAATAAAACACATTTATGATACTTGGAAAGATGCTGAGTACATACAGATTCTATCAATGGCATAAGGACTACGGGAACTTTTTAATAATGATTTGCAATTTTAAACGCAACAGCGGCATTGAGGGAGGATGGGTCAAATACAGAGGACAAATTCCCTTATGGACACACCTAATCTTATGTACCTTACATAATAACTCAGTCTAACGAAATGTGTTCTTGTGTTTTGATTGTTAGGGTCTAATGTGTATTCAGTCTGTTTTCTTCATAAAACTAAACTGTATGTAGCTTACCTTCTCAGGACGTCTTATTGAGTCCAGACATTCCAGGATTCCAAAGAATCTGAAACAAAACATATGATTATTAATGCAAATTCATGTATGATCATTTCAAAATGCCTGCTTCTGAATCAATATAATTTTCCATTTTCTCTCCTTTCCTGTTGTAACTCTTTTGTGTTGATGGATTTGATCAGCTCTCATAAACTACAAGTATGAAGTTTGCACTGTTTTATCAGAGCCTTATGCATTTTCTATGAGTTTTTAGCAACCGTCTCTCACATTCTATTGCATAAACTATCTTATTCTGTATTTATTTATTTATTGTCAGTGAAAAAACGAAACTAAAAAGTAAATAGTTCAGTGGTGATTAAATTAAGCCGGGGGTACACTGTGCGATATTTTCAGTCCTTTTCCTCAGGTCCAGCTCCAACTGTACGACCAAATCACAGGGTTTAAAAGTTTATAGCTCACGATTCATACTCTCACACTGTACGAACGACTTCAGCAGTGAAACCCTCAGGAGAGGCGACTGAATTTCAAACAGGTCTGATATTCTTACGATCTACGATTGCTGATAATGAGCTGGTTGTGAGGTATTAATTGGTTCTCGTTACCCCATTTAAACTACACAAAGCACGACACAAGATTAAGACAAAACTCATCCCGATCTCAAAAACTGCATACGAGTGAAAAATCGTCTCAAAAAAGGGACAAATATCACACAGTGTACATCCGACTTTACTGGAACACTAAAATGTGTGTATTGTAAGTTAACACTGTCAAGTAATTGATGGCTAAAGCCGGGCGTACACTGTGTGATTTTTCGCCCCTTTTTGAGCCATTTTTTCACTCGGCGACTGTTTTTGGGATCAAGTTTTGTCTTAATCGTGTGTCGTGCTTCGTGTAGTAAACATGGGGTAACCAGAACCGACTAATACCTCACGACCAGCTCCCGACAATTGTTGGTTGCAAGAAAATTAAACCTGTTTGAAATCCAGTCGCCTCTCGTGAGTGTTTCACTGTTGAAGTCGTTCGTACAGTGTGAGAACATGAATCATGAATCACAACTTTTAAACCCTGTGATTTGGTCGAACAGTTTGATCTGGGGCTCAGTGAAATGATCAAAAATATCGCACAGCGTACACCCGGCTTTAGTGCAGAAATGTGATTTTACTGTTATTAATGATTAACAATCCAGTCAATTCCATTCACTTTTATATTCGCAATAATCAGCTTTATGAAATCAATCTTTCTGACTGAAAAAAATCAATGTTATTGTGATATAAACAGACAGATAAAAAGAGCACTTTGCATTTAGGTTTAGTTTTAGAATTTATTTTAGATTTTAAAATTCTCAGATTACAATATTTTTTAGTTCTAATTTCTTCTATTTTCTTCTAATTTCAATATGACTATATCCTTACTTTAATCTTGACATCCCTAAAATAAAACTGTCCTTACACAAGCAGCCTGTATAATTTGTCAAATAACATGTCAATTAAAAAAGTTTTATAATGACAAAGAGAAGCGTCTTAGTAATATAACATCTAACAATTAAAAAAGTGGTCTTAAGAGAAGTGTCAGCAATAAAACTAAGGAAGCTCAGTCGGACGTTTGAGTTTGCTCGTAAACGGTGGTGTGCAGGCGCGGGCGATGACTGGAGTTGTAATTTAAATGTTGTACAGCAATGTAATGGCCTCTTCCTCTCCTCATCGATGAGCCGACACAGACCACGCCCAAATGCAGCGCCGCAGTGAGTGTGCTCTGCTGAATATGCACCACCATCTGCTCCTTCAACTCTTCTGCCCCAATAATATGACTGGCATCAGCGTGAACTACCAAACAGGAAGTAATGAATATTTATGACATGTGATGTACTCAGTCAAACAGGATAATTACACTGGTTTGTATCCAGATTTCTTGAGCGGTGCAAATGCTTTTGAGCGCTCCTCAGCGCCCAGCGACAAATATTTGACAAAGGAGGACTGAGATGTTTAGTGTGCCGGACATCTGTGTGAGATAGAGATGTATTATTCAGTTCTGTGGAACAGCGTTTCATTCTGTTTAAAGCTCAGAGCGGCAGCAGCTGAGGCAGAACACGTGACGCAAACTCCAACACTTTAATTCAATCAATGTTTTTAAAATCTGGTTTGTTTCAACTTCCTGAAGGAATATAAGACAGGAAACTGATTTACTGTCAAATACTGAGTACTAAGAGTAAGCAGATTACCACAAAGTGCTTTGGGGATGGGTAAGACTTGTTTTATTTAAATGATTGAACAGTTAATTATACAGTCATACTTTTATTTTCATTGACAACTAAACATTTTACTTAAAGGTGCACTATGTAACTTTTTCTGATGAAGTGCCACCTGTTTGTAGGAGTGTGAGAGTGGAGTATGACATTAAACTTATCTCCATGGAGACAACTAGGTGACATTGTCAGGCCAGTTAAAGGTCAGGTCTGTGGAGAGGCAAGCTCGCTCACAGTAAGAATGCATGTTTTTCATGATCTTTTTGAGCAATAAAAACATGAATTTCATAAATGCAAGACGCCATGCTGAAAACCATTCCAGACAAAGCAATAAAATTTCCATAGAGACGAGCAGACGGCAGATGGCACATTAGCTCTAACTAATATTATGTAAGGAAGAATTTACTATATGCATATCAAACTCACAGTCCAAAATTTGCTTTAAAACTCAGTATTTCAATTTTGAATATACAAACTGTGATTAAAAAGGATGTTTTAAAAGTTGAATGAATAAATTAAGGATGACAGTAGCTCAACTGGTAGAACATTTGTCCACTAATCCAAAGGTTGGCGGTTTAAATCCCACTCTCGACATAAACATCACTGCAGAGGTCAGATCCACTGACCCACAGGTTGGCAGTGTGATTCCAGCCCCTATAGATGAATGCTGTTGTTGTGTCCTTGGGCAAGACACTTAACCCACCTCACCCCCAGTGTCTGTGTACAGTTGTTGTTCCTTGTTGTAAAGCGCTTTGAGACTTGATAGTGGAAAAGCGCTGAATAAAAATGTGAGCATTTACCATTTAAATTCGATGGATTACTTATTGATTAGTTGTAAATTGTCAGTCACCTATTTGCTGTTCTACCACTAGGTGAGACAACTGTGCTCACATGTGGAGGAGGAATGCATGGAGGGGCTGTCCACAGTCTGGTCCACAGTCTGGTCCAGGAGCCAGTCACCTTGAGTCTTTAAAAACACATTATTCACTTTGGGAGTGACACAGGCTCAGGCCAATTATGATGAGTACAAACCTAAAGGCAAAAGTGCACCGCCTTCTTTGTCCATCTCAGTCTATAGGTTTAGGCACAGTCACACTCAAACCAGGAAGGAGCAGCTAGGACACTGGGCAACACGGATGAGAACTGGTTTATATTAAGATTTACACAACAGGAGGTAAGTCCAATGAATAAGAGGAAGAAAAGACTGAGGGAGATAGTGTTTTGATTATTATTATTATTTTTTTGCATAATAGTGTTGTTCTTTATTATTGAATTATAGATGTTTGTAAGGTGATGGGGAGAAGTCCTAAATGAGAGCCCAACCTTTCACAACACGTCTAGCCTGTGGTGTGTTTGTCTTGTAAATATCTTGGGCTCAGACAAATGGTTTCTGGTGGTTTTTCTAATGTGATTACCGCAAAAACAGAGCTTGTGGTTAGTTTTATGCTTCACATGTTTTTAAAGAGAATATGTTGTTCAATATGCACTTTTATGAGTCTTTAACCATGTTATAATGGTGTTCCCTCATCTTTAGTTTGAGTTCTATTTTGATTCATGCATGTTTGAATAATCCTGTATTGTCCAGCAGTCGAGGTCTGAGTGCTCAAACAATTCCACTGTTTTCACCTATCCCAACAAAAACAAATCCGACTGCAAGTTATTCATGTTTTATTAAAAAAAAAATCCACTTTGACTTATTTCAACAATAAAAACTATGAAAATGTGCTGCCTGCCACAGTGAAATTTCACTATGAAGAGGTGGGGCCCATTAGTTGTGTGGTTTCAATCAGACCTCAGTCCTCAGACCTGTTTCAATTATTCAACTATTTTGGTATTATTATTGCAGTTTACAATGAACAAACTGTAAAGTGAAAAATACCATATCTTCTTTAAAGTCTATGTTGAAATGCCAAGAATCAACAACTCACTTATCCTTCCGTCTGCTGTTTTAACTGTGTTCTAATGCACTTAGGAGGCTGAGAGCTCTTCACATGACATGCATTAAGACAGAGGGCGGGGCTCTCAAGCGGTGGGACTCACATAAAGTACAGGTTCAGTCGACTGTAACTAAATAAACCTGATCTAGATGGAAAAGTACAAAGTGAAAGTTGATCTCACCATAATGTATGTCTCATTTACAAATACTCCAGTATCATCTCCAAGTTTGCCAAAATGAAACTTGCTCGGGGTAGTGAAAAGTAAAAGGTGGGTGTTTGGTAATAAAAGGTGGGAAGGTGAAAACACACACGGTTTCATGATGTTACAAATACAAACATTTTAGGAGATCCTCTAATAACTTGGGAATGACTTGATCCAGTTTTAAAGCAAACAATATTTAGAGCTTGTTTACTGAACAAGGCATTTGGATCCATTTGATACATTATTTAGCACAAGGTGTATTGCTCACTGACACTTTAGTACTATTGTACCTATGAAGAAAACCTCACTTTTTGCTTTAAATCTTTTTGTGCTCAAAACTAAATATAAGTTGTAATTGGCTCTATGCAGCAAACTGGCAAGTGAAATGTTCATTAATAGCCTTTTAAAAGCTCGTCTTTTTGGTTGCCAGTGCTAATATTATGAAGCAGTCTGGAGTCTGGGGCAGAGCCATCAGTTATTTGCAGTTCATGCTATTTTATCTGCTCTCGCAGTGATTCTTATCCACGTAATGTGCTATATAAAGTTAACCTACTTATAGAAATGAGCGTATAGATGTTTATTGATAGCACTTAGTAAATAGAGCTCCTGTTTAAAACAGATCTACATGTGTTCCTTCATTTATCTTGTCAAATCATTTGTGTAACAAGTTTAAAGGTGGAAGCATTAAAGCGCCCATATACGATATTTTCTGATCAATATTCTAATGTTGTTTCCTCATCACTAACCTACGCTAGACCTGGAGTTGTGGTTGTTTCATTCACATGTTTAACACATAAATCAAACTTTTCAGTTTGACACTCCACCTTTAAAAACACAGTGTGCTCCACTGTGTTTTTAAACACCACACACCTTCTCTAGAATCATTTGAATAATTTCAGCTCCTGAATTGCCAATCTGCTGAACAAAAGGTAAAATGTAGCTGTTAACATTTAAAGAGGTGGAACAGAGCATTTTGAGCTTTACAGTTGTAGACAGACTAATAAGAAACAGTTACTCAAACATGTGTGAATGAAACAAAGCTCCAGGTCTGTTTTTGACGAGGTAACATCATTCAAACACGACTTCAAGCTCAAAGAGTCAGTTTAGTGTCATATAAGACCTTTAAGTGGCAGAAGTAGTGAGGAGTCCCAAATCAAATGGCTGACACTGAGGGTGATGATGGTAATAGAGATGTGACTAACCAGGTTGATGGGAGGCAGATGTTGCTGTTTTGGGCGCTGCTCTGGGAGGCTGCAGCGGAGCCTAATGTGAGATCGATGCAGTGGATCACTTAACGGTGGACGCAGGCAGTCGGTCCCTGGAGGAATTACTGCCAGGAAGAACTCTAAATAGTCTCATCACTGGCTCCACTGTCTTCACAACAAGAGACAGGAGAGAGAGAGGGCTGCACGGTTCACTGGGGGCACAAGACACACAAATGAGATTAAAATTTAAAGTCACCTTTTATCTGAATTTAACCTCTGACAGAACAAAGTAATGCATATTGTACTCTATGTACACTGTGGTGTACAAAAATTGGTGTTAGTCTTTCAAACTAATTTATTTGAGTGATTCGATTTTTTAGAAGTGGAGGCAATATTTATAATTTTTTGTCCTAGTTTTAGCCCAGTTGGAGACAAAATGTAGACTTGATTTGGTCTTAGTCTACTGCTGGTTTAGTCCTGGTCTAGGCCAGATCTACTTGTGGGTTTTGTTCTAGTTTATTCCTAGTTTTGATGTGGTGATTGTTAGGGGTGTGTAAAAATACCAAAAATATCGATATATCGTATCGTTTAATGTGCCGATACAGTATTGATATTGTGGGCTGCTGTATTGATATATCACCAAGAGTATTTTTTGGTTTATTTTACTCAATAATTTTGTTACAGCTACAGTTTTGTTAACTGTTCAAAGGAAGAAAAATCATTTATGCAACACATTTGACATTTTCACTGTTTTAAGGATTAAAATAGTTGTTTCATTTTAACTTTGCACAGGAAGTGGTTTAACAAAGACTTTTAGTGTCTCAGCCAGGATTTAGCCTTTATTTTTTATGAATCGTATCGAATCAATTTGAAATATATCGTACTCAATCAAAAGCTCACTGTATGGAGATATGTATCGTATCGTGGCACATGTATCGATATATATCATATCAGCAACTTCTTAATGTTGCCCAGCCCTAGTGATTGTGCAAGAATGAACACATCCAAAGTTCCACAGTCCAGGAACTGAGCAAGGATCAATTTACTGTAAGACAAAAGTGCCAAGCTCACGGCTGTACCTTACTGCCCAGTCCCCAGGGATTACAGATATATATGTGATAATATTTCACTGATGTATGCGTTTGAGCGTCTTTGAAACATTTTGTTCAAATATCTGTCTGCTGTTTTTTGTGTTTTTGAACAGGTGCTGGCCGCAGACTGAGAGGTCCAGAGCCTGGAACAGAAGACAATTCAGTAAGAACTAACCTTTCCCCCCTAGTCAAAGTGTTCTTCTTGACAAATTTAATATTACAAATTTAATCTAATCAAATTCAATGATCAGTGAAGCGGCAGTATTCCACATCTTTGCTGCAGACCCCGGAATAGACCATATCTGACTCTGTATTTATCATTGTGCTGTCTCCTTTTACAGTTGAGCCTTGCATTTCATTAGGTGGCTGTCACTTGGAAAACACTGCTTCCTTCTGGCAGCGTCAAATGTGTTAGAATATTAAATCATTTAATCATTCGAAAAATACAATTCGCGTGTGTCTGAATCCCACTGCAGAACACTGAACAGTTGTTGGGATATTTTACTGTGAATCCACTGAACAACAGACAGGTCTGAGCTGCCAAACCTACCATTGATTTAAATGTGACGTTTATCGAGTGCCAGGCAGCGATTCTGTCTTTGGCTCCTCTCTGTGTTTCTGCACATTTATCAATCCAAATTTCAGTGAACTGTGGTTAGAGGAGATAGATAAACAGCTAAGAAAACTGGAAA
Organism: Boleophthalmus pectinirostris; assembly: GCF_026225935.1. Classification (NCBI taxonomy): domain Eukaryota; kingdom Metazoa; phylum Chordata; class Actinopteri; order Gobiiformes; family Gobiidae; genus Boleophthalmus; species Boleophthalmus pectinirostris. The sequence continues at coordinate 35,429,888 of NW_026570971.1, read as the reverse complement.
TCATAAAATGCAGGTACTGCCTCAAATCATTTTGCATAATTATGTTATGCATAGAAGGTCTCAGTCACTTTGCAAGTCAAGATCAAGTCAAGCTTCAATAGTTTGCTAAATGTTTCTTCCTGCTTCCTCCATTTCACACAGTTCACTATCCTGTTAAATTATTATTATTTTTAGTTCTAGAAGTGGTATAAGTTAAACACTAAGCTCTTCTTAAATTAGAAGTTCAGATGCCAGTGTGTACAAGGACAAATGTATGTTAGGTGTTAAGAAAACTGCAGTTGCTGATCATCTGGAAGAGGTGATGAAGATACATCTAGTTACATAATGATGATACACAGTGCCTATACACACGACCTACTCCTGTCACTGTTGGGAGGAAACAGTAATAAAAAGGAGAGTGTTGTAAATAAACCTGTTGTGGTTGCAGATATGTGACGAGGCGTCTCAGTTCACGGAGGGAGAGAGGCCACGCCCACAAGGATCGTCCCCTGTCGAAGAGTTTCCTGAATCCGACAAATACGACAGTGACAAAGAGGTAGCGAATTACAACACATACAAATTCTGAAAGTACTAATGGACTGACTGAAGTATACAGTATGTTGGCAGATCTATTTAGCATACTTTACTGAATTCACCTGCTACAATAAAAATAAATGTAACCTAAACTAACAAGATTTTTTTTGCATGTGCACACTATGAAGTTACATGTACATTCAAGAAATAATGTGACCAATTTTTCCCTATTCACCTGCAGTGTCTCGCTTTAAATTGTATTTTTGCACAGGATATATTATAACTGGACACACAGTCATTTGTATTCTATTGTTTAGCTCCCCTTTTTGAGTTTCACTACATAGCAAAAGTAATTTACATATTTCAATTTTTGCCGAATAACAATTGAGATTATCTTGTTGTTAGTGTGAAGCAGAGCATGACCCTTATCGAAAAAGTGGAAAGAAAGCGAAAAAGTCTGGGCTGGGATCCATCTTTGACAAACGCTCGACTCCGAAGATGAGCAAACTGAAGGTGAGACACTCCTCCGGGCTCCGCGTCTCCACAGAGCAGCTAAAGGTGACAGCAGGATGTGTGTGTGTAACTGCAGGAGGCCCCCAGCAGCCCTGAAGCAGGAGTCATAGTGAAAACAGCCAAAGATGGAGGAGCAGAGGGTCTGGTGTACAGCGGAGGAGGCAAAGATGGTATCTTTATTAAGGAAGTAGTACCAGAGTCACCAGCTTCCAAAAATCTGCATCTCAAAGAAGGTGAGTTATGTAACAAAAATAAAAGCAAAACGTTGTGTGATTGTTTGTGTCTGAGTGCTTTCGGAGGGTCACATTATCTGCATATTTATGGAAAAACTGTTTTTGAAGTGCTTAGTTTAACTTTGAAAACAAGAACACCATTTTCTTCCTTTGTTTTAGATGAAAACAAATGCAAATTATTTGAATCAATTTAAGCATCCCTTCAGCATTTTGTCAAGATTCTCTTTTTTACGTTTGTTTTGTACAATAGATAAATGTATTACAAATGCACTGCCTATCTGTGGGTTTTACAGTCATGTAAAATGAACACCGCTCCCCTGACAAATCTAAACTAAATATTTTATCATTTGAATGGTAAAGTTCTCAAAATGGTGTCTATAACTAGGGTTGTTATATTGAAAATCAGATACTAATCAATACTAAAACTAGTATTCAAACTAGATACTCTTTTGAGCAGATATTGATACTAAAAAAATCACATTGACAGGACAGAAATGAACCTTTCCTGAATGTCTTTAGAATGATGTTGCGCTGTATGAGAACTAGCAGAAGAGCACATAGACTAGTACACACACGGACACTATGAAACTACTGCACCACTGACCATTACACACATATAACACACATCATTCTGTTTTGCTTAGTGACAACACTACTATAAAAAGCTGAAATCCATGAATACTGCACACCTAAATGTATTGAATACACAATAACTGTGTATTCAAATGTGTCTGTTTCTTTTTTGCTTTTGCAGGTGACCAGGTGCTGAGTGCCACTGTGTATTTTGACAACATACCGTATGAAGATGCCATACAAATTCTGGAGCATGCCCAGGCTTACAAAGTCAAACTCTGCTTAAAACGCAAACCAGAAATCAGTGAGACCGAAGGAGCCATCGATTCAGACGCCATCCCTGTAACTATTCTTGTGTCTTCTTATATTCACTGAAAGTAGGGGTGGGCAATATTGACAAAAATATCATATCGTATCTCTCTCTCTCTTTTTTTTTTTTTTTGCATTATTGATCACAATATTCAAGTAATACTTTAACAACGCATCACGAATGTGCTAAAATGTGCTCTGGTTGGAGACAGTGTTGCCAGATTGGGCGTGTGCCTGCCCTGTTGGGCTTCTTTTGACTTTGTCGGTGGGGAGGGGGAGCCTTATGTACGCAGATAATATTTGGGCTACTTTCAACAAGTTTGATCTTTTTTTTATTTTCACACCAATCAACACAATCGCACAGATGAACGGACGTCCACTATGTTCAGACCTCCCTGGTGTTCAGCTGTTGCACAGATTCAGTTCTTCGACGTCTGAGTCTCAGGCTCTGTGTTTGCAGCTGTTCTTGCTGTAGCCGACAATTGATGATTTTCATTTTTATGCGTGATGAAAACACTGTTCTACATTTTACCAAATGGTTTACAGAACATGGTTTCTTAATACTGACAATGCTTTGAAAAGCCAGTAGATTACATTACAACATATTTGATCAAATATTAGGCTAAATGACTTTTTTTCTGTGATACATGAAAATACTGTTTTCTCAATGTTTCTCAATGTTTTTTAAAAACGTCACAATGGATTACATACATTTATTTAAAGATTACATGCTTTCGGTGACAAAACATTTGTTGGGTGTTTTTTTTGCTGAAGAGGACGGGTTTTTGAATGTGATTGGACAGAGATCACTAAACTCGATCTGGCAACACTGACTGGGGGTCAGTTACTGCACAAAATGTAAATAGATCATACAACCAGAAAAGTGCAGAAATATGATGCTATTTGGGAGCTTATACTAGATGTTTCTGCTCATTTTATTTTTATTCAGCTGTTTTTGCTGCAGTTTTTAGTGCTTTAATTTGTAAACAAAATCCTCAGTATTCTGATCACAATATTAACAACTTTTTTATATATTGCCCACCCGTAACTGAAAGCAATATTTCAAGATAATAATCCCATTGTACGTTTCTGTCTATAGGAAGATGAAGTACACCAACCAGAGATGAGGGAACCAGGGAAAAAACGAAGAGGAGACGCCCGTATATCATGGCCTAAGTTTCCAACACTGGGCAGAGGCAAAAAGTCACGGTTTACGAGGTCACACAGTTCATCAGAGGCCGATGAGCAAAGAAAACTTGAGCTGAGTCCAACCACAAGTGACACAGAATCTCCGATAAAAACTCAAGATGCTCTCAAGGGCAAGAAGAAGCATAAGATAAAACTCCCTGGGTTGAAGAGAGGGAGGATCAGTTCATCCGAGGACACAGATGCGCAAAATATTCAAACAGAGGAAATGATTTCACCCGAATGCCTGGAAAGCCCGTCAAGAGAAACACAAGATGCAGAAGAGGAGCTGAAAAAGGATGACGATGTAAAAGTCGAGGAAAGTGAAACCGAAACTCATAAAACAGAACTGGTTTGTTTAGACAGTACATTGAAAACTGCAGATATCACAGAAGCATTGGTGGAACAAGAGACTCCGTCTGCCACTGCGTCCCCAGATGGTAAGAAGAAGAAGAAAGAGCGTTCTGAGCTAAAGCTGAAGATTCTAGGAAGAGATAAAAAACACAAAGCAAAGTCTTCGCCTAAAAGGTTAAAAACTCTCGGAGCAAGTTTGGACAAAACAGATGATAAGGAAAATGAGAAAACAGAGGCAGTTCCCAGCGGTGCAACAGAAAACATTATGGATGCTGAAGTCCCAAAAATGACTTCGAGTAAATCAGGTCAGTTGGAGTTACGTCTTCCAAAAGTTGAAATTGATATCTCTGACGTCGGGATTATATGCAAATCTAATGACAAGAAAGGAAAAGGCACAGAGGAAAAGCAAGCAAAGACAGGATTCAAACTGCCTAAAGTTGGTCTAACTGACATTGCAACTGAAGACATCATAAAAATAGATATGAGTGTTGAAGGAAGCAAGACTAAGGACAAAAATGATGCATATGACAGGCTTTCAAAAGGCACTGAACTTCCAAAACGTGAAGACATTGAAATTCCAGGTATGGAGGATGCTTCAAAGATAACAAAGGATTTCAAGGAACCAAGAGCCCCTTTGGCGACTATTTCTGATGCAGAACTCCAAGCAGAAACTGTTCAGCTGTCCATAGATGTGGACAGTGTCAAAGAAGCTGTGTCAAAGTTGCCTGGGTATAAACTGCCAAAAGTCGACATGTCTGGAGTACCAATCCCAGATGAAATTACTGTGATAGACGCCAATGCCCAAAGAATATCAGTCAAAACGCCAACTAAAGGTAAACACGAATCAAAGTCTGTCTTCACAGAAATGTCAAAAACAATCAAACTACCAGCTGTCAAAGTTGATGTAAGTGGAGGTGAGATGGAATCAGAGACTAAACTGGGAGTGAAGAAACTCGAACTGGACTCCAAAGATGTAGTATCGACAAAGGCAATCATTTCTCAAACAATAGAGGTTGAAAAGGTGCAAAAGGAATCCATTACATTTTCAAGTGAATCGGTGGAAACGTCAAAAAATTTTGACATCAAGATAAAAACACCTAAAGTGACCATGCCTGATTTAAGTATTTCAAAACCAGACATTAAGATGCCTGATTTGAAAATGGATTTGACAAAGAAGAAGGATGACAAGGTACATGTGGAAAGAACGATATTTCTGCCAGGAGATAAAATTGATGTCAAAGTGCCGGATGTGAAAACGTCACCTATCAAAGCTGAATTTGAGATCCCAAGTAAAGAGACTGATGTTAAGTTGAAGCTGGAGAGTGAAGAGGTTAAAGTCCCAAGTGTTAAGGGTGAAGTAAGTGTTGGGGGGGTAGAGATAAAAATGCCTGAAAAACAAGAAAAAGGTGAGAAATTTAAAATGCCAACTGTTGGAATCACTGTGCCCAAAGTGAAAGGAGGTAAGGCTTCAGGGGTGGATACTGGTGGAACTGTAGATGTGTCTCTTCCAGATGTGGCGGTCGACAAGCCTAAATTAGAATACAAATCACCCCAAATTGAAACTGACAAAGAGGCTAAATTTGGGATCAAACTGAAAAGCCCTGAAGTAAGTCTGACAAAGAAGGACATTGACGTCACTCTGCCTGAGGGAAAAATTGAGGTTGATGTGACAAAGCCTGCAGGTGACCTAGAAGCTCAAGGAGGGAAATTTAAACTCCCAAAACTTGGTCTTAAAATGCCCAAAATGAAAGGCCCAGAGATGGATGTGAGTGTTTCAAATGATGTCGATGTCAATCTACCAGATGTTAAGGCCAAGGTAGAACTGCCAGAAATACCTGCAGTTGATGCAGCTGTTGGAGAAGTAAAGCTGTCAATCCCAGAACAAAAGGTAGATGTGAAAGCTCCATCTATTGAAGTTGATATTGAAGGAGGCAAGTTTAAAATGCCAAAGCTTGGTGTTAAAATGCCCAAAGTAAAAGGACCTGAAATTGATATAAGTTTGTCAAAGAAAGACATGGCACTACCAACAGCTGATGAACCAAAGATAGATGTTTCAAGCCCAGAGAAAAAGATTGAGGTAAAAACTGAAGGTGAAGTTGATGGGCGAGGAGGCAAGTTTAAAATGCCAAAACTAGGAATCACAATGCCAAAAATGAAAGGGCCTGAAATTGACTTAAATCTCTCAAAGAAGGATGTTGAAACAACTCTTCCTGAAGTCAAAGCTGACATTAAAGTGCCAGATCTTAAACTTAAGGATTCGTCCGCCAAGGTTGACATATCAACACCAGAAATAGGTGATGTAAAACTGAAAGCTGAGGCTGAAATTGATTATGTTGACCCTTCTTTATCTGTAAATGTAGGGGAAGCAGATGCAAAAGCGGGCAAGTTTAAAATGCCAAAGTTTGGAATATCTATGCCTAAAGTAAAAGGACCTGAAATTGACTTTAACCTATCAAAGGAACATAAAGAACCAGCAGATATTAAAGCAGAAGTGAAGGTACCTAAAGTTGACATCACTGTTGGTAAAGTTGATGTTCCAAAGGCTAAAATTGAAATAGAAAAAACAGGTGTTGAAATAAAGCCATTTGAAGCCAAGTTGGATATTAAAAAACCTGAAGTCAAATCACCAGAAGAAAATGCAGAAGTTGAAGGACAAAGTAGCAAGTTTAAAATTCCGAGGTTTACTGTCTCCATACCAAAAGTGAAAGGACCAGAAATTGATTTAAGTTTACAAAAGAAAGAGATTGATGTAGCATTACCAGAAGCAAAAATAGAAGTTGAACAGCCAAAAGCTCCAAAAGTTGATGTGGAGGTGAGATCGCCAGAAATGGATGTTGATATTGAAGGACAAGGTGGAAAGTTCAAGTTACCAAAGTTTGGAATTAAAATGCCAAAAGTTAAAGGACCAGAAATTGATGTCAGTCTTCCGAAGAAAGATGTAAAATCACCAGAAATAAAAGCAGATATCAAGGTTCCTGAGGTCCCAAAAGTGGATGTAAGTCTTGAAAGTAAGGCAGATGTTAAAATCTATGAAGCAAAGATTGAAGTTGAGAAGCCTACTGTTGACGTAAAACCACCGTCTGGTAAAATAAAAATTAAAGCACCAAAAATTGATGTGTCAGTCACAGAAGACTCGCCATCCAAATTTAAAATGCCAAGTTTGGGATTCTCAGTGCCAAAAGTGAAAGCACCAGAAGCTGATCTTTCAAAAAAGGATATAGATGTGACCCTACCAGATGCCAAGGTTGAGGTTGATTTTCCTGATATATCTGGAAAGGCTGACGTGAAAGCCCCAGAAGTAGAAGTTAGTACTAAAGGTTCTCCTTTAAAATTCAAAATGCCTACATTCAAATTACCAAAGTTCGGAGGTTCAATTGAAGAAAAAGATTCTGAGATCAAAATAGAAGGGGGTGATCTGACAGTTTCAGTTCCACAGGCTGATATTGATCTGCCTAAAGTCAGTACAGAAGTAACTCTACCAGAAGCTGAAGTCAAAGCCCCCTCAGGTGAAGTGTTGATAGAACAACCATCAGGTTTAGAGATAGATGCAAAATTTAAGAAGCCAAGATTCTCAATGCCTCGCTTTTCCTTTTCCAAACAAAGTGTGCCAGCTCCAGAGGTTGATATCAGTGCTCCAGAAGTAGATATTCCACAACCAGAAGGAAAAGTGGAAGTGAAAGGAGAAATAGATGTGAAATCCCCAGAACTTGATGTTCAAATTGATGGTCAAGGAAGTAAATTCAAACTGCCAAAGTTTGGAATCTCGATGCCAAAGATGTCGGCACCTGAAATAGATCTGAGCTTGTCAAAGAAAGATGTAGAAGTGACTCTACCAGAAGCTAAAGTTGAAGGTAAACTCCCTGATGTTGAAGTGAAATCACCTTCAATTGAAGCAGAAATCAAAGCTCCAGAGATAAAAGTTGAGACTAAAACAAAAGAAGGATCACCATCAAAACTAAAGATGCCCACATTTAAATTTCCCAAATTTGGAGTATCAATTCCAGAGGCAGATGTGACCATTTCAGGGCCACAGTTAGATGTTGAACTACCTGATGTCAAAGCTGAGATTCATGTACCAGAAGTTGAAGTCAAAGCTCCTTCAGCTGAGGTGGAAATTGAGCAACCATCTGGTTTGGAGATGGATGCAAAATTTAAGAAGCCAAGATTCTCACTGCCTCGGTTTTCCTTTTCCAAACAAAGTGTGCCAGCCCCAGAGGTTGATATCAGTGCTCCAGAAGTGGATATTCCACAACCAGAAGGAAAAGTGGAAGTGAAAGGAGACATAGATGTGAAATCTCCAGAGGTTGATGTTCAAATTGATGGACAAGGAGGTAAATTCAAACTACCCAAGTTTGGAATCTCGATGCCAAAGATGTCGGCACCTGAAATAGATCTGAGCTTATCGAAGAAAGATGTAGAGGTGACTCTACCAGAGGCCAAAGTTGAAGGTAAACTCCCTGATATAGATGTTAAAGCACCTTCAATTGAAGCAGAAATCAAAGCTCCTGAGATAAAAGTTGAAACTAAGTCAAAGGAAGGATCACCATCAAAACTAAAGATGCCCACATTTAAATTTCCGAAATTTGGAGCTTCCATACCAGAAGCTGAAATTAAGGTTGATGGAATCGATATATCAAAGGTAGATGTCGATCAACCTGATGTTAAAGCAGAGATTAATCTACCAGAAGTTAAAGTCAAAGCTCCTTCAGTTGAAGTAGACGGACAAGGAGGTAAATTCAAACTGCCGAAGTTTGGAATCTCAATGCCAAAGATGTCCGCACCTGAAGTTGATCTGAGTTTGTCAAAGAAAGATGTAGAGGTGACTCTACCAGAAGCCAAAGTTGAAGGTAAACTCCCTGATGTTGAAGTGAAAGCACCTTCAATTGAAGCAGAAATCAAAGCTCCAGAGATAAAAGTTGAGACTAAAACAAAAGAAGGATCACCATCAAAACTAAAGATGCCCACATTTAAATTTCCCAAATTTGGAGTATCAATTCCAGAGGCAGATGCGACCGTTTCAGAGCCACAGTTAGATGTTGAACTACCTGATGTCAAAGCTGAGATTCACGTACCAGAAGCTGAAGTTAAAGCTCCTTCAGTTGAGGTGGAAATTGAGCAACCATCTGGTTTGGAGATGGATGCAAAATTTAAGAAGCCAAGATTCTCACTGCCTCGGTTTTCCTTTTCCAAACAAAGTGTGCCAGCCCCAGAGGTTGATATCAGTGCTCCAGAAGTGGATATTCCACAACCAGAAGGAAAAGTGGAAGTGAAAGGAGACATAGATGTGAAATCTCCAGAGGTTGATGTTCAAATTGATGGACACGGAAGTAAATTCAAACTACCCAAGTTTGGAATCTCGATGCCAAAGATGTCTGCACCTGAAATAGATCTGAGCTTATCGAAGAAAGATGTAGAGGTGACTCTACCAGAGGCCAAAGCTGAAGGTAAACTCCCTGATGTTGACGTTAAAGCACCTTCAATTGAAGCAGAAATCAAAGCTCCGGAAATTAAAATTGAGACTAAAACAAAGGAAGGATCACCATCAAAACTAAAGATGCCAACTTTTAAATTACCTAAATTTGGAGCTTCCATACCAGAAACTGAAATTAAAGTAGATGGAACTGATGTTGGGCAGGTACATGTTGACTTACCTGAGGTTAAGGCAGAGGTGCATCTACCAGAGGTTGAAGTCAAAGCTCCTTCAGTTGAGGTGGAAATTGAGCAACCAACTGGTTTGGAGATGGATGCTAAATTTAAGAAGCCAAGATTCTCACTGCCTCGGTTTTCCTTTTCCAAACAGAGTGTGCCAGTCCCAGAGGTTGATATCAGTGCTCCAGAAGTGGATATTCCACAACCAGAAGGAAAAGTGGAAGTGAAAGGAGACATAGATGTGAAATCTCCAGAGGTTGATGTTCAAATTGATGGTCAAGGAAGTAAATTCAAACTGCCCAAGTTTGGAATCTCAATGCCAAAGATGTCCGCACCTGAAGTTGATCTCAGTTTGTCAAAGAAAGATGCAGAGGTGACTCTACCAGAAGCAAAGGTGAAGGCCACGGTCCCTGACACTGAAGTAAAAGCACCTTCCATTGAGGTAGCAGTTAGCGCCCCTGACATCAAAGTAGAGACTAAGACAAAGGAAGGATCACCATCAAAACTTAAGATGCCCACTTTTAAATTACCTAAATTTGGAGTTTCCATACCTGAAGCTGAAATACATGTTGATGGACCTGATGTGGCTACAGAACTCCCACAAGTAGACACTGACCTGCCTGAAGTCAAAGCAGAAGTACAGTTACCAGAGGTTGAGGTTAAGGCTCCTTCAGGTGAAGTGGTGATAGAACAACCATCTGGTTTGGAAATAGATGCAAAATTTAAGAAGCCAAGATTCTCAATGCCTCGCTTTTCCTTTTCCAAACAAAGTGTGCCAGCTCCAGAGGTTGATATCAGTGCTCCAGGAGTGAATATTTCACAACCAGAAGGAAAAGTGGAAATGAAAGGAGAGATGGACGTAAAAGCCCCAGAACTTGATGTTCAAACTGATGGACAAGGAGGTAAATTCAAACTACCCAAGTTTGGAATCTCGATGCCAAAGATGTCGGCACCTGAAATAGATCTGAGCTTATCAAAGAAAGATGGAGAAGTGACTCTACCAGAAGCTAAGTTGGAGACCAAGGTTCCTGATGTTGAAATGAAAGTACCTTCAATTGAAGCAGAAATCAAAGCACCAGAGATAAAAGTAGAGACTAAGACAAAAGAGGGATCACCATCAAAACTAAAGATGCCCACATTTAAATTTCCAAAATTTGGAGCTTCCATACCAGAAACTGAAATTAAGGTTGATGGAGCAGATGTGGCTGCTGATATACCTGATGTTAAATTAGAAATCAGTTTACCTGAGACTGAGGTTAAAATTCCCTCAGGTGAAGTGGTGATAGAACAACCATCTGGTTTGGAGATGGATGCTAAATTAAAAAAGTCGAGATTCACACTTCCTAGATTTTCCTTCTCCAAACAAAGTGTGGCAGCTCCAGAGGTTGATATAAGTGTTCCAGAAGTTAATATACCAGTAGAGGAAAATGTTGAAGTGAAAGCAGAAATAGATGTAAAATCTCCTGAAGTTGAAGCTCAAGTTGATGGACAAGGAAGTAGATTTAAATTTCCTAAGTTTGGAATCTCTATGCCAAAGATGTCAGGACCTGAAGTTGATCTAAGTTTATCAAAGAAAGATGTAGATGTGACTTTACCAGAAACAAAAGTGGAGGGTAAACTACCAGGTGTTGAACTAAAGGGAACTTCTGTTAAAGGAGAAATAAAAGGTCCAGAGATACAAGTTGAATCAAAACATACAGATGATTCCCCATCAAAACTGAAGATGCCCAGTTTCAGAATGCCAAAGTTTGGATTGACCACAAGTGTTTCTGCAGATGGAGCAGACATTAAAACTGATATTCCTGAAGAGGTTCTGACAGTTCAAACTGATAGCTCATCTGTGGATATAAAAGTGTCAGAGCCTGAGGTGAAGAGAAGCAAGTTTAAGCTTCCAAGTCTAGGTTTCTCAACCTCAGGTACTGATGTCTCCCTAGAAAAGAAGGACATGCAGCTTCCAGATGTTGAAATTAAAGAAAGCCCAGCTAAAGTGGATATCAAAGTATCTGGAATGGATGAAAGTAATGTAGAAGTCTCACCCTCCAAGTTTAAGATGCCAACATTTAAACTTCCCAAATTTGGAGCTACGGCGCAAATCGACGGAGAGGTTCCTGACGTGGACACAGGCATAAAGGTTGATGTAAATGTTTCAAAGAAAGACGTAGAAAGTGAAAAGCCAGAGGCAAAAGAGGAGTCCAAGGCCAGTTGGTCTTTGCCAAGAATATCATTTTCAAAGCCAAGTGTGGCAGCCTCTGAAATTGAGGCCAAACATGAGGTGCAGTCCCCAGAGGGTAAAAAATCCATCACTGTCACTGTGGAAGGAGAACCAACTTCTGAGATTGATTTAAAAATAAAGAAACCAAGATTTTCATTACCCAAAATCTCATTTGCAAAACAACCCAGTATAGAATCTGAAGCTGATGCAAGTCTACCTGAAGTGGAGGTGTCTTCTCCAGCAGTAACAGTGGAGGTCAAACAATCAGATGTAGATCAAAAGATAGAAGGTGAAGTAGATGCTCAAGGAAGCAAGTTTAAAATGCCCAAATTTGGCATTTCTATGCCAAAAGTCAAAGGACCTGAAATTGATGTGAGCATTTCAAAGAAAGAAGCCAAGGCAGATGTTCCTGAAACTAAAGCCCCATTAAAGGTAGAAGAATCACCAACAAAATTTAAAATGCCAACTTTAAAATTACCCAAACTTGGTTTAAGCGTGGAAGCTTCTGATGCAGAAAAGGATGGGCCGGGTGCGGAAACTACAGCTAAAACTACCACAGATGTTGAGAGTAAAAAAGAACACACAGGATCTAAGTTTAGTTTTGGTATTTCTATGCCCAAAGTAAAAGGGCCTGAAACTGATTTGAGTTTGTCAAAAAAAGATACTGGCATAACCTCCCCAGACGCCAAGGTTGAGACCACACTCCCTGAGACAGAAGACGTTTCATTAGATGCTAAACAAAAAGGTGCTTCCTGGTCATTTCCAAAATTTTCATTTTCTAAGCCAGCAGTAAATGTAACTGATGAAGCAGATTTCAGTGTTGAACCTGACTTGACTACAGAGGCTGCTCCAGAGCTTGAAGTCAAAGCGCCTTCAGTTTCTGCAGAAGATTCCCCAGCAGCTGAGCCTGAGATAAAAGCGAAGTTCTCACTACCGAAGTTCTCCTTTTCCAAGTCATCTTCTAAAGAGCCAATAGTACCTGAAAATGCTGTAGCCCTTGAAGTTTCACTTGCAGAAGGAGAAGTGAAAATAAAAGAACCTAAAGATGTGACTGTAGAAGTAAACTCTCCAGAAAATGATGCTAAATCCAAAGAGATTGGAGGAGGATCACCCCTAAAGTTTAAAATGCCTGTTTTCAAAATGCCAAAAATAGGAATTACAACAACAGTGAATGACGAATCAAGTAGCATAAGTAAAGACACAGAGGAGACAATAAAAATGACTAAAGAAGGCGGCACTGTTGTCATCACAGCAGGGAGTCCATCGATAGAAGTGAAATCAGAAGGTATGGAATTCAAAACTGATGTAACTAAAGCATCAACACCTGATCCTGAAGCTCCACAGGCTGAGACTCAAGGCTCTCCAAGTAAATTCAAGTTACCCTCATTTAAAATGCCAAGGCTCAGTTTTTCTAAAGCTGCACCTGAAGATGAAAATACCCCAGTTGATTCTAAAATTGATGAGGATCAACTGGAGAAGGATTCAAAGGAAGAAAGTAAATCACCAAAGAAATCCCTAACATCAATTGGAGAAATTCTAAAAAATATAGATGTGGAATTTGATGTTACAAATCCGGAAAATGTTGAAGCCCAAAAGGAACAAGAAGTAATCAAAATGGAAACAAAGCAAGAGGCTACTAAGAGTCCTGAGAGAACGGGGTGGTTTAAATTTCCCACATTTGGATTATCTTCACCAACAGAGAGAGTAAAGGAAGACAAAAAGAGTCCAGATTTAACAGGCAATGAGGAGTTAAGCCCAACGTGTTCCATCCAGTCGTCTGAAGCTTTTGCTGACATTAGCTCAACAATGACCAGTGAAACTACTGGCTTTTCTTTATCATCCCCAACAAAAGTAACAGTTAAATATTCTGATCCTGACACTGCTGCACTGATGGGAGAATCACACTCAAATGTAGTCATGTCCACAACCAAAACAGAGGTGGTTTCAGTGGAGCCCAACTTACCTGAGAAAGTTACAATTTTATCATCAGGACAGTCCTCGTCATCTGAAGATACAGTCAAACTGGAATCTGGAAAAATCCACATAATCTCATCAAATATACAAGCCACTCCAGGTTCCCAGCAGGCCAAGATGTTAACGTCCATCCACGTCCAGTCTGCTGAGGGCGTTTCCGGTCTCGGGTCATGGACTGTCACTGACTCTCGAAGCAGCCAGAGCTCATTCATGGAGAGCCGTGTGGTCAGGGAATCCTCCAGCAAAGAAGTCGTCATCACAAAGCAGATTACTCGTGTGGTTAAAACTACAGAGCCAATCTCTGATGAGACAGCTACTTCAATAAAGCAGTTAAAAGACTCTGTTCACACTGATAAAATGAGATTCTTTGATGAAGCTGAGAAGTAAAATCAGTTATTCTTCAAAATAAGAATTCACTGTGTTATAAATTCCACTCTTATTTTGTCATCCCAAGCAAAATTATTGTCATGTCTTTGTAGTTATAAACATGAATAGGCCAATTGTTTTAGTTCCAGGGAAACTGTGTCCCTAATTTGATTTCAACATTTAAGTTTTAAAATCTATATTTGCACCTACCTCTTGCCTCGTCCCTCCAAATGCTCTCTTGTAGCTTCATGAGTTGAAAAAAGATTCTTTATGCCTTGGGATGAGAACAGTTGGTAAAAATAAAAATTTGATGTCTAAACTGTAAAAATCCTTAGATATTGTTCCTATTAAAAGTGTATTTAAACTGTTAATAAGCTTGTGTCCTTGCTAATTATGTCAGGGCTTTACCAACATATTTGCTTGAGAAAAAAGCCATGTACTTTGCTTATTGTTGATTAAATGTTGTCACCAGAAACTTGAGCAAAAACACAAAAATACAGATCATATTAATATATTGCAATGTTATCTACAGCATTATGGCTATGCAAACATTATTTTAGTGCAATAAATAATTCCTGTGTTGGTGTAGTTCACACCATGTTGGGGACGATTAAGAATGTATATGGAACAAATGTAAAACGAATACAATCAGTTATCAACCTCAGATTCCTCATAATGTTGCTTTATTTAGTCTTTGTCTCAGAGTCCCACCTTACATGAGACTCGCCCTTAGACACTTCTATTCCTTAAAATGTCATATTATTGATACACTGTGAGTTTGTAAGTGGACGTTTTTATATAATCAGCATAGAGTATAAATGTAGACAATCCTTCCTTACAATCAGCTAATTATTCATCTGAAAGAAATGCATTTTTTATTTTCATTTGGTCCTATATGACAATTGTAATTTCAAATATTGACACTTACCTGAATGTGAGTCTTCAAAGAGGCTGTTCACAACTGTAACAAAAACAAAAAAGTTAGTAACATTCCAAATAATGTTTACAATGGTAATGTCAAATAGCAGTAACTCTTTCACTGTCTGTCACAAAAACTATATTAGACTTATATAGCTAAAGATGTGGTGAAACTGTAAAGTAATAATAGCAAGGCTAAGCTACAAATGCAATGCTGCAACTATATTTTTAATATTTTGCTTAGAAACTACTGTGCTACACTAAACTATATGATTGTATGGTCACCTTTGTCAGCGATGTATAAAGTGGAAATGTGTAAATAGCTTTTAATGAGCTTTGTAGTTTTATTTAATTACAGCTACTGTTTCTATTCTGACTTTGAGCTTTAAAGAATGTGTTTGCTGAAATATACTATAAATAAATATTCATGTAAGACAGTTGTGTTCTGTGAATTTGCTGTTACTGTAGTAAACATGCTGTGTTGCTTTTGGCACATAGTTGAATGACTTCTTTTCCTAATAAATCCAAGAGTATTCAAATGATTTCCAAATTTAGATCAATCTTATCAAAATATGATTCTAACGATGGCTACGATACATTAAAACTAACAATCCAGCAATGTGACGTGTGTATATTTCAAGTTTCAAGTGTGAAATGTTACCTGGCTGTTCATCTTTTAAGACATTCTTCCCTTTACGGAAAAATATTTTACCATAACAAATACTTATTAGGCGACGTTGGTTGAAGAAACATTTACAGCCTAGTAAAATGAAAATATGGTTTGACTAGGGTGATCAGATTTTCAAAATAAAAAACTGAGACATCACTACTTTTTAGTAATTGGTAATAAAATTGTAAAACGAGTGCATAATTAAGAAAAATTGTTCTTCACTCAGCACTAATATGAGTCAGTATAGTCACATTTTCTTTGTGTTTTGGTCATTTTTAATCAGCTTTTCTGTATTTTACCTAAACAAATGACAGTTTATGTCTCTCTTTACTCTTGGCAGGAATCAGATTTGTCCAAAATAGGGACACCAGGGACATTTCTTGTATAAAACTGGGACAAATCACTGGTTTTGGATAAATCCGCTGGGACAGGGGACACAGGGCTCAAAACTGGGTCTGTCCCGGGTAAAACAGTAGGTTTCACTCATGATGGCTTCACTCCAAAACGTAAAAAATAAAGAGGTAGATTTCGCACACTAGAGGGAGACAAAACTTCATAATAACTACAGAACTTGTCACTCGTTATCTAAAGTGTCAAGTATTCTGCACTAAATTACTTACAACCCTTTAAATAACATATGCAGTTTGCTGTTTAATCCTTTGGATTCTTGGTTTAGCTTTGCAACTTTTTAATCCCTTTCTGATTGACGAAATTGACTCATTGCACTTTTTATTCCTAGAACATCCTAAAAATCGAATATATCTACAATTTAACGTACAATTTACTTTAAAAAACATGTTACTTAGTTGTTTTGTTCACGACGAAGCATGTGGATAAAAAAGTAGGCTAACACAGATTTAACATTACGATAGTTTGGCTAAAGGACGTGGCTACATTGAAAAGCTTTGAACACATTTCTTTAATATTTCAGGTTTCCACAACACTATACTTGCATATTATCGCTTTATATGTACGTGTTTTAGCAATATGCACATTAAATAACAGTTGACTAGGATTTATTTTAGAATTTTTAACGAAAACCAAGGCAAAAAGTAGATATCTTCAAGTATTAGCGCGCCTACCGGCTCCATTGCGCAGACGCAGAACACTTCCCCGGTGTGAGCGACAGCCACTTCTCACTTTCCCCAGCTCCTCTCTCTCTTCTCCGGGCTCCTCTCTCTCTTCTCCGGGCTCTTGTCGCTCCGTGCCCCGCCGCCTGGTTCACTCTCGCCCACAGGAGCAGAGCAGGCAGCAGCAGAGGCGCCGGGACTCCCACCTTTTCCATCTAGATCAGCGGAGTTTGTGATGAAGAAGCCGGAGACGGACACCTTTCACCGCCTGATCTGACGAGCTGGACAGGTACGGAGCTTTTGCGCTGAAAAAACACCACCAAGATGTAATTTTGTGGATTATGCAAAATTTTAGGCGAATTTTTGTAATGAATGCATACAAAAAAAGTTGACAAAGGCTTAGAAATTGCCTTTTACATTCACCCTAAACTCTAGAAATTTGGGTTAAACTATTTTTGAACAAGTAAGAAAAATGATGTTTTACGCAAAAACGAGTGCATATTATCACAGTTTCCATGCGGTCAGGGGCTCTCCAAAGCTAGACTATTCTTAAAATCGAATAATATGAGATATGAGAAATTGAAATTTGAAATTGAAATATGGAAAGATGCGGGATTTTTTGAATTAGTATTTTTTTTCTCTTTCTGTGCAGCAAATGAAAAAGGGTTTTGTTCACTGTTGTGGGATTTCAGTATTTTCAAATAGACTAGAGTTAGTAGAAAATAGTCTACTATTGCTTTCAGCCTAATTTTTCCTTTCATTGCAGTAATTTTGAAAAGGAAACCATTTTATTGCCTTCAGTTTTTATACAATGAACAACAGAAATTGAATAAGATTACAGACAATGCAAACCAATTTTACTCAAAAATTCATTTTTTTATATGTGCGCACTCTGTGACTGTAAAACTGTTGCTAAGCAAAGTAGTACAACAGGGATTATAGGATTAGATTATAGTATTTGAAACATTAAAAGCATGCAACATCCTGACAATAATACCAGATTAAAATATAGTGCAAGAACCAATATTATGCAACAAGAACGGAAAGAAATACAAAGCCAAAGTTACATATATATCTTGATATTTTGTAAAGAAAGAGTTAGGCATGTCTTAGTTGGCTGATGATTTTACATTTTACAAAACTTAGATTGAATTTCAGTTCTAAACCTCTTGATATGAATATAAATTCCATCAAACTGGATTTTGATACTAAGGACTAGATTTGATACTCAATATCCATACCACCTCAATACCACAATGATAATAAAAAACAATCTTTAGACAATAGAGTGTGCTATTCAACATTGTAGTACTTTCTTTTCTATTCCCATGTGGTGCTTGTACTTGTACTTGTACATGTACTTGCTGTGATACAAGGTTCGTTTCTGTCCTGTGAATGGGACTTTTATTGATACCTGCTCAAATGAGTATCTAGTTTCAATATCAGTTTAGTATCTTATTTTCAATGCTTTTGACAATGTGTGAAACAAAACACAGAATATCCTATCCATATATATGCAATTTATAAAACTTATACAATTTTAGAATTTGTTTGCTAGAATAAAAAGTTAAAAGTGAAATTCAAATATTTTTGTTGCATATACATTTTGACAAAATCATATAAAATTAACAAAAACTAAACTGAAATACAATGCTGAATCAAACTTTTACATTTTAAAGTTCCTACATGATGCAAAATGTTTGCAAAATTGACTCACACACATTAAAGTAATCCTGCATCTCCAAAACTCAAGCTCAAAATGCTCTGCTCCACCTTGTGATGTTATGAAGTGGTAGTTTTCACGTGAACAGCTCCTTTAACCTTTAGTTCAGTCGAGATTGGCAATTCCAGAGCTGAAATTATCCAAATGACTCCAGTGAAGGTGTATGGAGTTTAAAAACACAGTGGAGCACATCCTGTATTACCACCATATGACATCACAACGTGAAACCTTGTTTCCAGTTTGAGTGAAGAACTCAATCTAAAAATGCAGGATTTGTGTGTTAATTATGTGTGAATGAAACAAAACACAAGTCTGGTTGAGTTTTTGATGAGGACACATTAGAAGAGAGATCAGAACGTAGAGTATTATAATGTTTGAGGTCACACAGATTAGAACAGTAATAAAATTTGCAGCTCCAAACTAAAGCAGCACTTATAGGAGATCTAATGTATTTTAAATAGTGTGTGGGTCTGTGGGCAGAGAAAGCATTGAAAGTCCAGAGTGTGTAGGAGTATTACAAGGCTGTCTCACGCTGCCATGTCATCTATTACCTGGCTACCTGTTGTTCCTGCACAGTTATAGTTGACATTTATGAATTATACATCTGTTTTTCAAGCTTTTACCTCCAAAAAACCAGAAGTGGGTTTTAAAAATAGGCCAGGGAAAGCAATATAGGGCATGACAAACGGTACTAGACTCAGAAGTGGAGCAAGAATAGTGAAATGTTAAAGCTAAAAGTAGTGAAGTAGGGAAGGGGGAGTGAGGCGGAGGCTATATAAGGCTGTAAAATGATTGTTTTGAAAATAGTTTGGAGATTTGTTTGGGGAGGCTGGTGCTGAGGGGGCGGTGGAGCAGCTTTGGGAGCAAAATTGTGATGAAAATGGGTTAATATGAAACAATATAATATGAAAACAAACAGGCTAACATTGTACAATATGGGTTTTTATACTGCTTCTACTCATGGGTCTAGGCTTCCTATTATATGCAACATTTGGAGGATGGAATATTTTGTTAAATTGTTAAGTGGCAAGTCTTGATTTCATATATTCTGAAGCCCATGGATAAAGTAAAGTGATGATGCGTTCATTTATCCATCCGACTCGGAGGTCCAAGGATGTTGCCTAGAGACATACACTGACACGCCCCTTTTCCTCGGACACGCCTCTTTTCCTCGGACAGCGAAACTCAGAACTCGGAAGAGACCGAGCAAGGATTCCAAGATAGAATCCAAGACAGTTTGTGTTGTGTTTGGATTTTGGTGGTTTAAATGACATTTTCAGTCACCTGTATTACTGCAGTACTTTAATGCGTCTGTATTATTGCAGTACTTTACTGCGTCTGTATTACTGCAGTACTTTACTGCGTCTGTATTACTGCAGTACCTTACTGCGTCTGTATTACTGCAGTACCTTACTGCGTCTGTATTACTGCAGTACTTTACTGCGTCTGTATTACTGCAGTACTTTACTGCGTCTGTATTACTGCAGTACTTTACTGCGTCTGTATTACTGCAGTATTTTACTGCGTCTGTATTACTGCAGTACTTTACTGCGTCTCTATTACTGCAGTACTTTACTGCGTCTGTATTACTGCAGTACTTTACTGCGTCTGTATTACTGCAGTACTTTACTGTGTTTGTATAACAGCCTGTGGGTCTGGTCTTCCTCGAGGTTGTGGAGTTGAAGCACAGACTTATTTTGGAACCTGATAGTCGGTCAATGCTAAACAACAACAGCTTTCCGGTGGCGTCCATGTTTTTCTCCAAGTCTGACACACTAAACATAATAAAATGGTTGAAGCGTGGACATGACGTCATATCCCAGATCCAAGTGGGAGACGGACGGATAAACAAACTCAGCAACAATAGCATTTTTGTCAAAATAAATGCTAAAAATAAAAATAAAGTGTAAGGAGTGAAGGGCATGGACTGGTCCACCAGAGTGCCTTATGTAACGGTTCTGTTGGAGCGGTCCTCCACATGCTTGTTTCTATGGAGATGTCTTTGCTTTGCCTAGAATGTTTCACAGTATGGTGTAACATTTACTAATATGAACACTGAATTACAGGATTGATATATTGAAAACTTACACAGAGATAGATACATTTAATACCATACTGTGGAATATTCCAGACAAACATATAACATCTCAATGCAGCAGGTGACAGTCCCCCACCAGAAAAGTTACATAGTGCACCTTTCAATCAGTAAAGTTAAAGCAGACCTATTATGCAAAATCAACTTTTCAGAGCTTTTAACCATGTTATAGTTGTTTCCTTTCTCATTTAGGATTCGACATTGTCTTGTAGATATTTTGGTACAAATGGAAAAAAAAAGATGTGCAGCTCTCCATCTCCATACGAAGAGCCAGCTCAGTGGGTTTGATCACAGTCGGTCGGTGAGCCCAGTGTCGGGAACTACACTCCAAGTTATCATTGCATCTTTCCAAACGTCTTCCTGGTTTGTGACGTAAGCATGAATAGAGCCTATTTCAATTTAAAATGCTCAAATTAAAACTACAGAGCAGACACAAGTGCAATAGAAGTCTCAGTGCCTGTTTTGCAAACACAGACATCATTTGGAATAAGTGTCTTGTAACTAATGGTGGAGAGTTGGACTAAATCTACTTTTATTGGCACTATTTTCTCAAGCCTCAACCCTGTCATCATTTTTTACCAAAATGGACCAATTCAGTCCCATAACAAATGCATCAAAAAGTCCAAAAGCTTCAAGTTCATTGTTCATCATTGTGATCTTTTATAACATTGACTTTTCACCGCCTTTTTTATCATTTTGGAGATATCTCCAGTGCTGGAATTTACAGTATTGGTATTCTAATCAACTATTTCTCTATTTTTCAATTGTCTTGTCTGTTTTCATACATAAATTGCACCGGAGTATAAGACGCATTAGGAGAAACAAACAGACGTCACTTGAGACTGATCCTTAGCCAGGCGTCCACCATCCATCAGCAGTAACTCCCCCGGTGTTGTCTCCCTGTCTTGGTAAATGTGGATTATGAACGTGAATGTGGGCGGATCATTTAAGTTTGTTTTTTATTTCCTACAAGGACGACTCAAATATACATTGAGTAATGTGTGTTTAATGCAGCTTTGATCATTTTTTTTTTTTTTTTTTTACGTTTTACAGAAATTAAACTTAAAACCACATGGCTCATTTGCATAAACTATAAGCTCTGAAAAAACAGCTCGCTCCTTTCTGCACTGATGCAGTTCAGCTTCTGTCGGACTAAAGGACACAACTCCTCGAGCCTCCTGACTACAGCAGCTGTAATGCTCCGACAATCCATCAAGTGGTGCGGTTTCGTAGTTTACCAAAGTCATACTTAAACATTTTGACAGATTTTTGAGTGCTGTGTATCACATAAAATCAGTTTGAGGTCAGTAAACACAACCAGAATTAATACATAAGGTGCACTGGATTATAAGGAGCACTGTAGATTTTTGAGAAAATTTAAGGAGTTTAAGTGCGCTGAAAAATCCATCCGAAAATCCGTCTGAAAAATACAGTAATCAGTCATTTCTAACCAAAGCCAATAGAACCATGCAAAAATACTTCACAGAAAGAGCATTTTATAATGCTGATAAGGCACAGCTTTTCAAATGCAGACATCAAGATAGAGCTCTGGGAGGACACTCTGAATTATGGCCTCATTTGGACAATTGCTTTTATGCAAATTGTGAATATTTGTGAAATGCACATTCAGAGCGTTATAGCTCACAATGAACACTTGGCAGCAGCTAGGACAGGATTTCTGTATCTAGTATTATAGGCTTCAACTATTAACCAGAATAGTCATGATTTAACAATTCAAGTAATTGCAATCTCATTTTGATAACTGTAGTCTTTATCTGGACCTGTGTTTTTCAGCCTTTTTAAGTCACAGGACACTTTTGTGGTTGAAACGTTTCCGCAGTACACCATCTATTAAAATGAATCTCACCTCTCAAATCTCACCTTTTAAAAAAGAAAAAAACATTGTGGTATGTAACATAGAAAATGTGTCTGTGTCCGGTTAACAGTCACTGTTTTGAATTGTTTTTGGATCAGAAGTCACTCGGGATGATCCACAGTGGTAAATTATACAATGAAATCCAAGTGTGAGTCTGTTTACACAAACTGCAAATTTTAACAAGGCGCCCCTGGGAAAACCTCAAGCCACGCTGTTCCCAGCACTGGCTCAAAATCACTGCTCTGGACTCTACAGACTCTAAAACACACGCCAAAAGAACTTTCAGAACAGAGTCAGTGGGATTATTAAAACAAAAGAATAACAAATTTAAAATATTCCTCGGTAATATGCTTTGTTCGTAAATTTTCTATATTTTGAATCCTTTAGTCGCTATATTTCAACCTTTAAAATATGTCTATGATTTTCCTTTTTTGTGTAGTTTCTTGTTTTTTCATAATCTTCAATAATATATTTTATATTAGTAAATATTCTGTGTAAACTGTCACACACCCATGATATTTCAACAACAACGTATTTCAATATAGTGCTGTTGCCATAGTGATTAACAATTTAGATTTAAAGTTAGAGTTAGAAAGACTTAATTGATCCAAAAGGAAAATAATCACAGTATAATATAATACACATAATCCTTATAAAAATAATTAATAAACTTCTTAATAAGTAGCAATAAAAAATAACAAGACACTGGGGTCAAATAAGACTTAAAATATCTAAATGTGTGTACAGTAAGTCAAAAATATTGTAATATAAATACATTATACACATATACAAGATAATAAGGAAACAGTGCAGAGATGATAGGATGATCGAACACGGGCTTATCTACATAAAGGTGAGTTGTTGTACATCTGGACTAGTATTTAAAACAAAATATATTGAAAAGTCAACACAAAATGTTGCATATGACTGAATCTGAAATAAAAAACATGAATAGAAAAATGGTTTAACCCATCCACTAATTGAAAAACTGACTATTGGAGCACTAAAATAATCATTAGTTAAGTCACAGCTCTACAGTACTGACAGATTAGCAGTAAAAAGTGCTCTTGGTTTGACTGTTGTATGAAGTAGTGCGTCTGAAGTGCTGAGTGGCATTATGCTTGGAGACAGCTTTGGTGGGAAAACAGTGCGAAGACTTGAGGAGGCTGGTGATTTTGGTGTCAGTGGACGCTGTTATTAATCTGCTGATGGACAGTTAGAGCGGAGGCATTTTTAGGCACAGTCTGAGCTCTGCGTTTTGAATTTTTAAAAAGTAACGTGATAAATGAAGGAGGAGGAGCTGCTGAGAGGAACGGTGTGAAAATATGAACAGGGATTTAGAGAAGTGGGGACAAAAGGCAAAGATATTATGTAATGGAGTTGCCAAAAGTATCCAAATCAGCTACTGATCAACTACTAAAACTATACTAATACTAAAACTAGGTACTCATTTGAGCAGGTGGGCCCGGTCAAGCAGAAGTAAACAGCAAGGCCAAAAATTCAAGTTAATGCATCTGATATAAAAATGTATTGAACAGATACATATGTACTCTAGTTTATGAAACTGACATATTTTATAGAAATAGTTTCCTTTCATTTTGAAGTAATATTAAAGTATTCAGAAGAAAAAAGCAACAAATTATTTAAAATCCTGCACCTTCTACTTGCTTGAACAATTTTCCCTCCGTTACTTTTCCCTCCGTTACCATGACCTTTCTTAATAAAAAATCTCATGACTCAAAATGTGAGAGGTTTTTCAACCTAATCTTGTACCATATGGTAGAAAACTATATGAAGCAAATATTCAAACCAGTTTGTTAAGGATATGGAAGTGAGAACCAAGAGTTATCACTGTTTGGATTTATTGTCCAAAAAGTGCTGCATATTTCATTCCCTCCGTTACCAACATGAGTTTTTAAATTTTTTGTCAACAACTTGAAAGAATATCACAGGTTTAACTTGACCCTGTTGGAGTGTAACTCTTTCCTACATTCTGATACTTTACTTATTTCAATAGTCCCTCTAGTTTCTGAATAAGAGACATTTGAATGTCAAAAATCTGCCCCTGTTTCCCTCCATTACCACTTTACCGGACCCAGGTGTCAATATTTAAAAAGTCCCATTGACAGGACAGAAATGAACCTTTCCTGGATCGCGTTAGAATGATCTTGTAATGTTGAAAATCACGTTTATTCTACACTATTGTCTAACGCAGTGGGGGTCCAAACTTTGTCACTGAGCACCACAGGGTCAAAGAGCAGTGATCACTTGAATGGATTCATGCATTTGACAGTTTTGACAGAGCACCATAGCTTTAACAAGGCCTGGAGCCATCAGTTTACATGTGTATCATAAAATATTGTGATGTTATTGAGGTTATAATGGTAGAATTATTTGACCCTTCCAGCTCAACAGCACTGTATACAATACCTGGAAATATGGTCGATGCTCTGAGCGTCTGTGTTCGTAACAATTGAAGAAGTCGCTCTAAGTGCAGATATTTCTCAAATAAACAGTAAATTACACATCTTGGTCTGTGTAAATGTGCATCCCTTGCTACTTTTATTTTCATGTTTATTTCAGTCCAAATGTCCAAATCCAAAATGTAATAAACTGTAATAAATGCAGGAAGTGATGTGGCTCTGTGCCCTGGACCTGACATGAGCTGTTTCCATGACCTGCACTAGTCAAGTCATGGGACCATTACACTTTTTTTGTTTTGAGGCAATAGATATTTTGATTTTTACTTACAGACTTTGCACTTTTGTAGCTAAGGCCCTAAATTAAGCATTTTTTAATGTCGAAAAACTTGTTTATACATGTATACATTTGCTGTGAGAGTGTGAATTTTAGTTTCTGGTTTTTTTGTTTTTGTTTTTTTTTTGTATTTCTGGTTCTATAGCTTTTATTACAGTCATATCACACAACACAACTACAGCAGCAGAAAAAAAGAACGTGTAACACTTCATTAGGGGGTAAAAAGAGGAGTTTCAGTAGAAAAATTATGAAGAAAAAAACAGCCGAGGACAAATGTACTAAAATTGCTCTTCTGGAAGGATTAAATCTGCAGCAAAAAATATGATTTAGGCCCTGGTCTAAAGAGTGTTTTTATGATCATCGTCTTATAAGCGTCAATATGAACTCTGGCTAAACACTCGCTCTGTGCATTGTTGGTCTAAAACGAGCAGCACTCGGCTCATGTCGTGTGTCTCCCGTCTCTTGTGCATGAATAAAACATACAGTCACTTCCCATAAAAGAACTCTTAACAAATAAAACCTTACTCTATTGAGCAATTAATCGGATAAACGACTAAAAGGCTATGACACGACATCCCACAACAAAGTCTACATCAGGACTAAACTAGGATAAAACCAGGACTAAATCAGGACCAAACCAGGACTAAACCAGTACCAAGCAGGACTAAATTAGACCAAATCAGGACCAAAGTAGGTCCTGCTCAGAACTAAACAGGACCAAATCTGGGATAAACCAGTACCAAGCAGAACTAAACCAGGACTAAAGCAGAACTAAAGCAGGACTAAAGGAGGACTAAACCAGGACTAAAAGAGGACTAAAGCAGAACTAAATCTGGACTAAAGCAGGACTAAAGCAGGACTAAAGCAGGACTAAAGCAGAACTAAATCAGGACTAAATCAGGACTAAATCAGGACTAAAGCAGAACTAAATCTGGACTAAAGCAGGACTAAAGCAGCACTAAAGCAGGACTAAAGCAGGACTAAATCAGGACTAAAGAACTAAATCTGGACTAAAGGACTAAAGCAGGACTAAATCAGGACTAAATCAGGACTAAATCAGGACTAAAGCAGAACTAAATCTGGACTAAAGCAGGACTAAAGCAGCACTAAAGCAGGACTAAATCAGGACTAAATCAGGACTAAAGCAGGACTAAAGCAGGACTAAAGCAGGACTAAAGCAGGACTAAAAGGACTAAAGCAGGACTAAAGGACTAAAGCAGGACTAAATCAGGACTACTAAGCAGGACTAAAGCAGGACTAAAGCAGCACTAAAGCAGGACTAAAGCAGGACTAAATCAGGACTAAAGCAGGACTAAAGCAGGACTAAAGCAGGACTAAAGCAGGACTAAATCAGGACTAAATCAGGACTAAAGGAGGACTAAAGCAGGACTAAAGCAGGACTAAAGCAGGACTAAAGCAGGCAGCCATTTGCTGAGCGTGAGTGTTTTGGAGCGTTTGTATTCGCAGCAGCAGCAGTGGGGCTCTGAGACAGACACTTCACACATGGATAACCTCGATGAGATATAATCACTCTGTAATAAAGAGTTATTATTATTCATCCAGGGAGAGACAGCAGCACCAGAGCATCTGCATCCAAATCCTCCTGTTCACGCGTCACTTCATCACACTCACTGTAACTTTAGA
>NW_026570971.1:35373254-35388254 GCF_026225935.1 Boleophthalmus pectinirostris | reverse complement strand
ATCATCTGGACAAAAAGTTGATTTGGTTGAACATGTTTCTCAGCTCATCCAAGCTGCTTCTTCAGTTGTGGTCAGACGCTGGATGTCACTTCCTTATATCTGCCTGAAGGGAGGAGCTAACTACACTGAAACTCCTCTGAAACTAACACACACATGTTTACAGTTTCTGTTTGTTAGCTCAGTCTGTTGAACTGTACTGAGTGTGGGTCATATCAGCAGAATCATTCAGGCTTTCACACCTCTGGACCTGACCTCCTTCTCACTATTATTCTCTTAGGCTGTTTTGTTTTAGGTTTGAGGATGGAGTTGTAAATAGGAGATCAATGGTGTCTGAGGCCTCCATTTCTGTTTCTTAACAAAAATAGCATCTTTAACTCCCTTCTCAAACCAATAATTTTTTCTGGCTCAGATCTGTACCTCACTTTCCTCAAAGGAGTTGCCTGTGGCTTTTAGGTGGAGATGTACAGCAGACTGAGGTCCTTTTATTTGGAGATGTACAGCAGACTGAGGTCCTTTTATTTGGAGATGTACAGCAGACTGAGGTCCTTTTATTTGGAGATGTACAGCAGACTGAGGTCCTTTTATTTGGAGATGTACAGCAGACTGAGGTCCTTTTATTTGGAGATGTACAGCAGACTGAGGTCCTTTTATTTGGAGATGTACAGCAGACTGAGGTCCTTTTATTTGGAGATGTACAGTAGACTGAGGTCCTTTTAGGTGGAGATGTACAGCAAACTGAGGTTTACAGAAGACTGCGGTCCTGTGTTGCTCTCTCCTCTGTGTTGGTTCATCCTGTTGTGAAGTGTCTGTTTTGTTTCTCCAGTGTGGCGTTCACTGCAGTCTTCACACTGAACACTGAATGGAGTAGAGCACACTGCTTTGTTTGTGACTGTTTTGTCCTTTGGGTGAAACAGTTTCTGTCTTAAAGTGTTTGTGGGTTTGAAATAGACTGAAATAGACATGGCTGGTGTTTTTCAGAAACACCTGGCATGTAAGGAACCCTTTCATCTGGATTCTGATTCTCTGTTGTCTTGTTTTTTAGCTCTCTTTGTTTTATTGAAAGCCCAAAAGTCCACAAACTCCACAGACAGAGAGGACTTTCTGTACACGTTCTTCTTTCTCCTCTCCTTCTGTGCTTGTAGGAACCACTTTTGTCCAGTTGACAAATAGAATTTCTCCTTTTCCCATAGATTGTACCTGGATGACTGAGGGATTTTACACATGTGTGATTTAATAAGAAATACATTGTGTAACAGTGTTTGTAATGTTTAATGTGTGTTTGCTGTAGCTGCAGGGTCGGACGTGACAGAGGACCCGTCTGGAGCCGAGATGCAGGACTGAAGTGGACCCTGGAGACTGTGAGTCCATCTAGACCTGGATCTCAACCGGACCAGAACCAGACCAGAACCGGGCCGGGACTGGACTGAGGATCTGAGTCCACAAATAGAATAGTTTTACATTTACATGGTTGAAACACAAGGTAGACTTTACATTAGACTAAAGGGAATAAAGATGTCACAGATGTTTTATGTGTAAATAGATTTTAAGACCATGTTTTTATATCGTGATTTCATTTGAGACTGCCCAAACTTTACTAAATATTTAAAAGCACAATGAAATGTCTAATTAATATATAAAGAGAGCTCTAGTCTTGGTATTTTTGAAACAATTCATTGGTGTATTTTAATAAGTTGCATTCAGAATATGATTTTAAATGAAGAGCAGGGGCTTTTTGAAAGAAATCTCTAAACGTCTGATCCACAAATGTTGAAGCTTCTCATTATTATTCGTTTGGGATCGGCTCCACAGACTTGTCATATTAATTTTATGGTTTAAAGTCATTTCAACTGACAACAATCACGTCTTAAGAGTTGGATAAAAGAAAAATGGCACAACTTTCTGAAGCGATTGTGGAAAAAAAAATCACTTCTGTTTATTTATACTGACAGAGAAGACGCCCAACTTTGTGCCAGTTTTTGTTTCATGTGGATAGGCCCAGTAATTACACAGATACAGTACTCCATTTTGTTACTTAAGTGAAAGTACAGATACTAGAGTAAAATTACTCTGCGTAAAAGTAATTCACGCAGAGTTTGAGGTCCAATAAAGCTTCAAATGTCGTGATTTTAATACAGGTCTGTGCTGAAATTTCTTCAACAGAAACAATTAAATCGATCGTTTTTTTTCTAGCAGGTTTTATTTGTATATTTGTGTTTTCTCAGACTACGAATGTGTTAAAAATTAAAATAAACCCTCAGACTTTTAAGCAGGTCTCAAACTATCATAAAAACACTTTCAGTTTTCAGTCCTGTTCAAAATTGTAGTGGAGTTAATGAGATAGAATTTTCACTAGACGAGACGAGACACGGGATGGGTCCACAAGAACAAGACGAGATGAGATTTTGAAATCATTTACAATAATCAAATCTAGTTATAAAAATGACCAAATTCAGTAATTTTTATCACTCTTTTAATGCCCAAATGCACTGTATACCTTAAACAACTTCATTATTTTTTTTCCGTGATTTTTTGCTCAAACTTTAGCAGGGATTATTTGCATCAATATTGACCCTATCACTTCGAAATGAAAAGTGGAACGGAGTTTAAAGTGCTCTCTGTCAGAATATGTGAGCTACAAGTCTCTGTGTGGAGGAGGCTTTTTGCTACAGCTGCTCAAAGATGCGCAACTTTCCAGAGTTTGAACGAGGCGCGGAACTTTCATGCCTGTGCCAAATGTAAAGACAGTGGATTGGAGATAGTTTTTCCTGTGTGCGCACAGTTTCAAGGCAGTTTGATTTCACCTCATCACTAGGAGTAAAAGTTAAATATACCCACTGTAAAATATACTTAATAATAACAAAAAGTGCTGTACAAGGAGCAGTGAACAATACAAAAACATATAAAAACAGCACACATTAAACACAAAAACAGACAATGATGCACAAACAATCCAATTACCGTATTTTCCGGGTTATTAGACATGCTCTTAAGCCTCTAACCCCATCAAAAAACGACCACACGCCCCACAGTCCAGAGTAGGGATGGGCATTCGATGAAATTTTCTTAATCGATCGTCGGAAGAATTAACGATCGATTATCGATTAATCATTAACGTTTTTATATTAAAATGATCATCATTATAATTACTATCTGCACTACTAATCTGCATAAATAAATTCAACTTTACGACCGCTTTAGAGCCACATCAGCCCGTTTGGTTAGTGTGACCAGATTTGCGTTTGTCAAAACCAGGACACCGTACGGGGGGAGGGAGGTGGAGACTCGTCATCCACATTGAGCGACTCTCACCTGGTAAAACTTTTTCCCACTGGACACAGAAACATATGTGCTGCTTTATACACTGTGCACATGGACTCACACTTGTCCCGAACGCAACGGGAAGCGTGGAATTCTTGTACAACTCATCGGTAAATACACATTTGTGCTTTGGTACGCTGCATCTGTATCTGTGTCTCGCTCCCTCTGAGTGCAGAGAGACACATGTACAGACCCCTGTTTGGTCACGCTACGCACAGCAACCTACATTCAGTTTGTCGAGTAAAATTTACGTAATCGAAGAAATTCTTAATGATCAGTTATCGATTAATGGATTAATCATGCCCATCCCTAGTCCAGAGCGCCCCATACATGAATCCACTCAGGTGTCCCAGCACGACTTCAGTAAACTACAAAGCCGCACCACCCGCAGAACACACAAACACACACGGAGCAGACAGCGACCGCACAGAGAAACACACCCACAGACACACTCATCACTCCACACCGACAAGGAACGGAATGGAGGAACGAACCGAAAAAGCAAACGCAATGTGCCACTTCTAGACACAACTGAACAACTGAGTCACTGCGAACACACCAACAATCCGTTGGTCCCAGACACACCCTCCCTACACGCCACAACTGAACAAAGCCCAGAGTCACCGTGAACGAACAAACAAACAAAACCACTCACCCATCACACTGTTGGGTTTCATTTAAAACCCAGTGCGGTTTATTTGTGAAAAAAGTCCGAAAATAGACCATTTAATGACCTAATAGCCTGGAAAATACGGTAATTATAATAAATAAATACAAAGAAATAGAATCAAAATAAATAAGGAATAAAATCAAGCTAAAACCAGTTAAAGGAAGGCCAACCAATAAAAATGAGTCTTAAGAAGTGAGACAAAGATGATCTCCTCAGGCATTTCCTTCCAAAGCCGAGGCGTCTGGACTGAAAAGTCTCCATCAACTTCATCCGGAGCCTGGACTTTGGAACAACCACAGGGACCTGAGGATCTGCAGCTGTGGGAGGCTCGGATGCAATTAAAAGTTCTGAAATTTAAAGTAACTTACAGATACCTGAAATGTATACTCAAGTTCTTTACTAGTTTTATCCAATCCACTTTATTTCTACAGCACATTTCATAAACAAAACAGTTTCCACAGTGCAGCTACATATAAATGTATACAAGAGAAATATAAAATTAAAGCTCTATTTAACTCCAGACAGTAAAACCAGTCAAATCAAACAGCAAGAATACCAATAAAAATAATAAAAATGTAAAAAAAAAAAAAAAAAAACCAAATAAAACATAAAAATAAGTAAAATACACAGAGGACACACAACTCACACCAGTGTTAAAAGCCACAGAATAAATTAGATCTTAAGATGAGACTAAAAACACCTTCTTTTTTTTAAACTGTGTTGCTTTCCACCACTACAGAAATATGAACCACAAACCAGGTCAATAAATGAAATCTACCTGAGGATTCTGACGCTAAGCAGACTAAATGTTTTCTATTTCTTAATTCTAGGCAAAAACTCAACCCCTCATGATCACAGTTATGAAATACAGACGACTTATATAGCACAAAATACATCTAAATAAATAAATAAATATATATATATGCAGACACACATACACACTCATTAAAGCAGTTGTTAAATATTGAATGAATAGTGCTAGAGCCGAGGAGTGAAACAGTGAAGTCGTATTAGAATCTCTTGGCTGGAGTTATTTTTGGTGGTTTTTTGCCTGGGGTTCGTCTTTGCTGAAAAATGATTTCGGGAGACGGAGGAGAGACGAAGTAGATCCACAGTGCATAATGTAAGGTCTTATTAATGTTAAAATATGTTTGTGGATTCAATTATGGCAAATAAAAGTCCAAAACTGGTGAATAACGTTGGATTTATTTAGGCAAAAATACTGTTCATTACTCAGATACTTGCTAAGATTTTGTATAAATGTTTTACTGAATGTTGATCAATGGAAAATGCAATAAACCAGTGATCAGTTTATCAAGAAAATACAAGAAAGAAATTAAAAACTCAAATTAAAGAATGCACAGAAATGTCATTCAAGAGAAATACATACACAGGCTATATTTTTATATTGTTGCTTTAAGAATAACTAAACAAAACACTTTAACAAAAAACTGTTACAGCTAATTTGACATTTCAGATTTTAGAAATTTGAGGAAAAAATCTGTTTTGTTTGTTAAAAATCTCAATCATCAGTACATGTTTGGCATACTGTACTTGGATAATAATGCAAGCCTATTTTTCAATCAGCATGTCTCTGTATTGATACTTTGCAGCTGATATTCTCAACCTTCCCTGTGGTGTGATGCTAACCGTAGGCACTGCTCTGTCTGAAGCTCTGTTACTCAGATAAAAAAAAAAGCTGTCTCTCCATTCTGTTGAAAATTCTTAAGCAGGAGCATGAACGCTCATACTGACGTGAAATATGTTGGGCAAATCTATTTTATATTTCTTCTCTTGAGATTTCAGATGATCATTTAACTTTCTTTTGCTGTGTTTGTTACGGTGGTCCAACAAAGCATGGTCAAAAATCAAGTTTCAGATCACCTCGATTAGAACCTGCATTAGGTTTTAGCCCCAAAAGATGATTTAGGAAGAATTGTGGAAGAAAAAGGAGATGTTTTAGAGGTTGCTCAAGCTGCATGAAGTTTCCTGGAAATTGACTAATATTGTGTTTTAAGTCACTTTTTATGGACTTTATAAGCAACTTTTATAGACTTTCATTTTTATGCAAGTTTCAGTTTGTGTTTGCACAATAAAATGACTAATTATTGGAACAGGCCTGATTTATTTGGTTCTGTGTTCTAGTCTGGGCCCTGTACGGACATTTTCAAGTGTCTTGAAAATTTTCTTGTGTCTGTGAATTCATTTGCATAAAATTTTAACCCAGATACTTCAGACATGGAACCAAATGCTAAAATAAATAAATAAAAATCTTTTTTGGACCACCCTAGTGTTTGCTGATGTTGTGTCACCACAGTAACTGCTGAATATCCTGCCATAGACATATATGTTGCTCAGTAGCTGCTTCACTCTCTCCTCCTCCTCCTCTCTTCTCTCCTCTTCTCTTCTCTTCTCCTCTCTTCTCTTCTCCTCTCTTCTCTTCTCTCTCTCTCTCTCTCTTCTCTTCTCTCTCTCTCTCTCTCTCTCTTCTCTCTCTCTCTTCTCTTCTCTTCTCTTCTCTCTCTCTTCTCTTCTCTCTCTTCTCTCTCTCTCTCTTCTCTCTCTTTCTCTCTCTCTTCTCTTCTCTTTCTCTCTCTCTCTCTCTTCTCTCTCTTCTCTTCTCTCTCTCTCTCTCTCTCTCTCTCTCTCTCTCTCTCTCTCTCTTCTCTCTCCTCTCTTCTCTTCTCTCTCTCTCTCTTCTCTCTCTTCTCTTCTCTTCTCTTCTTCTCTTCTTCTTTCTCTTCTCCTCTCTTCTCTTCTCTCTCTCTTCTCTTCTCTTCTCTCTCTCTTCTCTTCTCTTCTCTTCTCTCTCTCTCCTCTCCTCTTCTCTTCTCTCTTCTCTTCTCTCTCTTCTCTTCTCTTCTCTTCTCCTCTCTTCTCTTCTCTCCTCTTCTCTCTCTCTCTTCTCTCTTCTCTTCTCTCTCTTCTCTTCTCTTCTCTCTCCTCTCTTCTCTCTCTTCTCTCTCTCTCTCTCTCTCTCTCTTCTCTTCTCTCCTCTTCTCTTCTCTTCTCTTCTCTCTCTTCTCTTCTCCTCTCTTCTCTTCTCTCTCTCTTCTCTTCTCTTCTCTTCTCTCTCCTCTCTCCTCTACTTCCACTCTCAAATGATGTGTAATCTTTTTTGGTGCAGTGTTATGTGTGCATTGTGCTGAACATTCCACCACAGACATTCATGTAGAACTCCCCTCCAGCGTAATGTCACTGCAAAGTATCAATAATACTCAAACATAAAACTAATATAATCCAAAACCAAATCCACTTGATTTCTACAGCACCTTTTACAAACAAAACAGTTTGCAGAGCTGCACAGACCAGAAAATCAACACAACAAAAAGGTCAACGGCTCAAATTTAGTCACAGCAAAAACTGAAGGGTTAAAATTTCAGAGTAAAATATTTCAGAGTTGTTTTAAACACAAAAAGTGTTATTTTAACTCTTTGAAAGTGAAATGTGTGTTGAAGTTGATGTGGTTGAAGTGAATGTTAGTGTTAGTGTTCAATCAACTTCTCTTAGTGTTAATTTGGCTCCTCCCACCACCACTTCAAACTCCAGTGAGAGTAGACCAGTTTGAACCTTGTTTCAACAGTTTGTTCATCATTTCATCTTAAATTAACTCAAATAAAGTGTAAAAATAATCCTGTTTAGTTAAATCAGGATAACCCTACAAAGTTTACTCTCAAAACTTGAATATAACTCTTGATTTCAGGTTAAACAGGAACTTTGGTCCAGTGTTACTTAATTTAATATTTTTGGAAATGTTAATTGACTCTAGAACAGATTGGACTCATATAAACCTTGAGAAAATGTTCAAATTGATTCTGTGAGAGTGAGAGAGAATTTTAACACTCCACTTTTTGCTCCCAAAACATTAAAACCAGTCAAATCAAATAAAAAACATAAAAATCATAAAATTACAGTAAATAAATAAATGAAAGACACAAGGACCACATGACTCACGCAGTGTTAAAAGTCAGAGAGTAAAAGTTGGTCTTAAGACGAGACTTGAGCTGTGTTTGTGTTGGGACGTGGTTGTTCTGGTGAATATTGCATTTTCCATTGCAGCGTTTGCGCCTCCAAACACACAGAGGATAGAAACAGGCGAGTGCCATATGTCTCCTGTACTGACAGTAGCTTTGTGTTCGTGCACAGGTTTAGACTAGACTCTTGTTAAGTGCCAACTGCTGTGCTCTGGTGACTCACTTTGTAATCATAGAAACTGTTTGGTGTTTTTAACACATTATTTAAGAGAGTTTTTTTCTGTAACATCGTCCTCAAGGTTAGTGTGTGATTTTGAACAATAGTTTTTAATGGTTTTATCAAATGAGTTTTAATATATTTTAGAAGTGTTTGCTGTTTGTCAAATGATATTTTTTAAGAAACTGGAATTGTAAACAAACAATGAGAAATAAATATTTTAAAAATTCTTAAATTGTTTTGGTGATTTGTGTGTGATTGTAGAAATGGGGTGTTTTAAACCAGGTCTAAACCAGGTCTGTCTCCCAAATTATAAATCAGATGTTATGTACATGTTGAGTACTTTTCCCAAATACCTTTTTACTCTAGTAATATTACTCTAACTCTAGTATAACTTTGTACTTCTTAAAGGTGCACTGTGTCATTTTTATGGTAGATGATCCACCACCTGCGTGTCTCCATGGAGACATTACTGTTTCTCCTTGATTATTCCACAGTACGGAAATAAACATTGTGAAACTGAAGATGACTGAATCAAACTGAATCAGACGAAGAATCAAACAGAACTGGACCCGATTAAGAAGTGACAGCGCCGTAAGAGATGCTGTCCCAGACACCCCACCCTCAGCTTTAGAAAAGCCCCCACACTCCCTCCACTGAAACTAAACACACGGCTGCACACTGAGGCTGCTGCAGGTGGGATCTGTACCTACTGTGAACACGTACAGGACTGACTCTGTCATGGACGTCACATCAGGTCAAAGGTTTGATATCAGGACATTCATTTACTGTAACACCACTCAAACGCTCATGTGGTCATTTTACATCATCCAAACAAAATGCAAAGTGAAAAACAGACTGAACACAAACAGACTGTGAGGACCTGTGACCCCCTGTGTCCTACAATCACACAATACAAAGAAACTACAACCACAGCAGCTGTAAAAGACTAAAAGTCTGTGCAAATGAACATATTAAAGAAGCAATAAGAGGAGGAGACAGACAGACAAAACGACTACTGAGAGAGAGTCCTGCTGGATCTACACTCTCAAGGCCCCAGTTTCCAGGACTCAATGGAGAGTTCGATTTCTCCCCCTTTTGTTTAAACCACAAGCTTTAAATGTGCAGTCCTGTTTTTAACATCTTCATCTCCATGAACCTGTTTATGATCAGCCCTCTAATATATGATACAAACTATACATGTTTTATTTGTAGCACTATATATATGTTTATAATCTGTATTTTTATGTATGGATTAGGGGAAATGTAAAAGCTGTTCACACCTGCATGTTTGTTTCTGCATTTGTGTGAATTGTATGTGCAGGTTTGAAATAAAAAAATAAATAAAATAAATGGTTGTTGGGAATTGTATTATTTATATGTAGCCTACATGTCCCATCATGCACCAGGGGACTGTGGGCCAGTCCACTGTGAACATGTGACCTTCACCTGTGACTTGAACTGTGCGTCTGGAGTTTGATGAAGCTGAAGAGCTGAAACACGTTGGTGTGATTTAAACTTTATCTGTCGTGTGGTGTTAAAGGCTTTTCATTATTTTGTACTTTTTGACTCCCACAGCTTTTTCGACTAAACACTCTGAACTAATCACAATGGAGACTGGTGAAGAGTCAGCTCTATGGAAAAGCAAGCCTGTATATGAAAACACTTCATGTTTTTGAAGGTATTTTTGAGCTGTAACAGCTGTAATTGAACAAAAGGAAAAGAGATATATGTTTAATGTTCTACTGTGGGACATTCCAGGCACAGAAATAACATCTCCATGGAGACAAACAAGTCGTGGAGCCTCCATTTTAAAAGTTACACAACGCACCTTTAAGTAATATGACTTTAAAGTACTTGAGTATTTTTTTTGTCTGTACTCTTAATGCTCCAGAAGTTCAGATGATGATTGACAGGTGGATGAGCCAATCAGGAAAACACATACTTCATCCACCTCCATCTTCTGCTCTGCTCCTCTCTCCCCTCTGATCACACTCTCCTCTCCTCCTTCTCCTCCTCTCTTCTTCTCCTCTTCTCCACTATCATCCTCTGCTCTCACTCTTCTCTCCTCCTTCTCTCTCCTCTGCTCCTCCCTCTCATCAGCTCCCTCTCTCCTCTCCTCCTCCTCCTCTTCCTCGTCTGTTCTTCCTCTCTCATTCTCCTCACACTTTCCCCCTCCTCTCTTCTCTCTTCTGCACCATTCTTCTCCTCTCCTCTGCTCTCACTCTCCTCTCCCTTCTTCTTCCTCTCCTCCTCCACCTCTCCTGTGCTCCTCCATGCTGTCGTGGGTTTGACCTTTGTGGAGAGGTGGCTGATGGGAAGTCTCTGAGCTGCGGGGGTTAAAGGTCACCAGCTGTTTTCTGTCTTCAGGACAGAAGACTTAAAAAGCGATCTGTAACACTTCATTATACTTGACCTTCAGACCGACACGTGTCAAAGCTCCACAGACGACGGCAGAACACGGAGCCCATGCACACACGACCATGGGACACGACACACACGACCATGGGACGCGACACACACGACCACGGGACGCGACACACACGACCACGGGACGCGACACACACGACCACGGGACATGACACACACGACCACGGGACGCGACACACACGACCACGGGACATGACACACACGACCACAAGACACGACACACACGACCACGGGACATGACACACACGACCACAAGACACGACACACACGACCACGGGACGCAACACACACGACCACGGGACGCGACACGACACACACGACCACGGGACGCGACACACACGACCACAAGACACGACACACACGACCACGGGATGCAACAACAGGAAATATAAGTACTGCAGTAATCAAAAGTATTCAACTTCAGATACTAAAACTGGAAACAAAACCTAGATAGTCATTTTTCACAGGTTTCAACACAAAAAAATCTGGAGGTTCTGAGTTTTCACGTGAGGCTTGCACTGTTCATCCACTTAAGTTTATGTTCACACTGCAGCCTGAAGTGACCCAAGTCTGATTTTTTCACCTCTATGTTCCTGTATCTGATCTTTTAATGACCACACAGATCCCATTTTTTCAAATGTGACCCAGGACACTTGGATATGTGCTCCTGAAACCCAAACATTTCTGATCTTTTGACATGTGACTTCAGTCTGAACGGTCAGGTCACATTCATCCACCTACACGTCAGGCTCAGAGTTTCGTCAATGGAGGGAAAGTGAGGTTAGTGAGTTCATTAATATTTGGGGAGATCGCTGTATTCAGGACAAATTGGAGGGGTCAGAACCGGGTGGTTTTTGAAATGATCACTAAAGAAATGTCCGAGCGCGACTACAGGTGGGCCTCGCTCCAATGTCACTGAAAAATAAAAAGCCTGTGAGCCAAATACAAGGAGGATAAAGACTCAAACAAACGAAGCGGCTGTGGACGTGTAACCTGAACATTTTACCAACAACTGGACCGGATTTTGGGAGACAAGCTCAGTGTTTAGGCGACTTCCGTAAACACTGAGCACACTCACTGTGTGTGACATTTAAAATTCACACTGGAGATCACATAAAAGTTGCATTTAATTGGAAATGTGAACAACCTCAAAAAAAATAAATAAATAAATAAATAAAAAAATGGATTTCACAAATGTAAGCCCTGCAGTGTGAACGCAGCCTGAGACTTAGACAAACGATTGAGGATAAGACATGGAGCGATATGTGTTTGTTATCAACCATAAAGGTGTCAGCAGTAATCTAAAGAAGACATTTGATTGGAAAACAAAAATATATTTTAGAACCTCATTAATCAGTTCAAGTTTCTACAAAAACATGCCTCCGTTATGTTGGAGAAATGGTGGTGTGGAGGTGGATCACTCACATGTCTTCTGGTATTGCCCATATCTTTGTAATTATTGTCAGGACATTAACATAGAAATAGAAAAGATAGTGTCCTGTGAACTCTCTCTGTTTCCTCTGACACACTGTGTGTATTAGACATTGTCAGATAATGTGTGTGTAAAAGATGCAACAGTATGTTCTAATTCTTTTGATGATTGCATGAAACATGAAAACTGAGGAAACCCTCCCCTCTGACAAGGATGCACACAGACTAAAACAAGTGTGTGTCCTGGAACAGCTGACGGCCAAACTCCAGATGAAAACTGACTTACCCTCAGAGCGATGGACTCTGGAGACCATGTACCTGAAAAATCACTAATATAATAATCCTTTTGTCAAGGATTGTTCTAAATGCTCTGCTGATCTTAATCAACTAAAGTTCAAAGGACTATAATATACATAATAACAAAGAGAAAGTGAGAATAAGAAAAATTTAGGCTTATCATCTGAACCAAGACTGAACCAGGACTGAACCAGGACTAAACCAAGACTGAACCAGGACTGAACCAGGACTAAACCAAGACTGAACCAGGACTGAACCAGGACTGAACCAGGACTAAACCAAGACTGAACCAGGACTGAACCAGGACTAAATCAGGACTGAACCACAACCAACTATAGGATGTAGTTTGGAGCAGGATGTAATGAGGATTTAAACAGGGCTTAATGTTGCTTTGTAAAACTAACTCAAATCTGTTACAAAAGATGGATTAAACCAGAACTGAACCAGGATTAAACCAGGACCTCATTTAGATCCTCTGATAAATCAGCTCTAAACCAGGTGCAGTGTGTGATGTTTCTGGTGGATGTTGTTGAATTGCCTGGAAAGCTCCACAGTATGTCATTAAATCTCCATGGAAAACCCTGGATTCAGCAGCAGCAGCGTCTTCACAACCTGCCAAAGCTTTTCCATGGGGGACGAGACTCTAATTGCTGCTTCAGCGTCACTTACAGACAAGGTTGAAACATAAAAGGAACTCAGAGTTAGAAAAATGATAATATCCCAAAGGGGTCGGATCAGAAAACTCATGTCATATAAACCCCAAAATAACAATAAGTTCAAATATTTGTGCAGAGAAACACAAATCTATTACAGGCATCTTTTTTAAATGATGAACTCTTTCTTTTACTAAATATTATAATATTATGAACAACCTGAAACTTTAAGAAAAATACAATTTCAACACAATATTTTAACATGAACTTGTATGCAAGTTCAATAAGTTCATTTTTCTTGTAAAATCCTGCACTCGACTCCACTTTTCTCATGTTGGACATTTTTCTGATGAGGGTGTCACGGTCAACAGTCAAAACGATCGTCCTTTAAGAGCGTTTGGAAAGAGACAAGTCTTCATTTGTGCTGCTCTGGTGGGAGGGGCCACGTACAGAGACGCTGGAGACGCTGCTGTGATAAACACCACAAAAAATTAACAATATTTTAATAGAAAATATAATGAAAATATTTTAGTAGAAAATCAGCCGAGGGCCAGATTAAAGGTCTTGGAGGGCCATATCCAGCCCCCGGGCCATATGTTTGACACCCCTGTTCTAGATGAAGAAAACTGGGCAATTTTCTCAGTTTTTCCAGATTTTGAGTTCCTATCACCAGAGGCCAAGTCATCATCCACATGTTTCCAAATGTTTGCTGGTTTTGTGACGGAAGCGTGAACAGAGCCATTCTGGAGGTTCTGAGCTTTCACATGAGGCACGTGGACTGTCACAGACTTAGACAAACTTTATAGATTCACAAGGAAAATGATTTGGACACATCAAAATATAATAACAGAGAAATTGGGAATGAGAAAAACTTATATAGGTTTATCATCTCCATGGAGACGAGCAGGAGGCAGATCTCCTACTAGAAAGGTTACACACTGCACCTTTAAAACAAGAAAGAACATGTTTTTGCAGTTCTTCTGTAACTGGACGTAAAGGAGCACGTGTGTCTCATGTGCACGTGCAGTTCCAGGGAAATGGGCTGCAGACGATTTCATTTTGCAGAACTGACCAAACTACTCCCATCGTAATAGAAAGTGTGATGTGTTGGATTGAGAAATATTGAAACTAAAATTGTAATTTCATAAAAAACGTGCCTGCTTCTCTCTGCCCTGTTTGTCGGAGCCTGGATCGGATTATTTCTGTCTCATCGGGTCTCACTTTGAGCTAAAAGGTGCAAAAGTGCAAAAGTGCAAATCTCAGCCTCAGAGTGTGAAGAGACACCAGCTTCTACAGCCACGGAACAAAGGGAGGCTTAAAGGGACTAGAGCAGGACTAAACCAGGACTTGAACCAAGACTGAACCAGGACTAGACCAGGACTAAACCAGGACTAAACCAAGACTGAATCAGGACTGAACCAGGACTAAACCAGGACTAAACCAGGACTAAACCAGGACTAGACCAGGACTGAACCAAGACTGAACCAGGACTAAACCAGGACTAAACCAGGACTAAACCAGGACTAGACCAAGAATAGACCAAGATTAAACCAGGACTGAATCAGGACTGAACCAGGACTAAACCAGGACTAAACCAAGACTAAACCAAGACTAAACCAGGACTGAACCAGGACTAGACCAAGACTAGACCAGGAATAGACCAAGACTAAACCAGGACTAAACCAGGACTAAACCAGGACTAAACCAGGACTAGACCAGGACTGAACCAGGACTAAACAAGGACTAGACCAAGAATAGACCAAGATTAAACCAGGACTGAATCAGGACTGAACCAGGACTAAACCAGGACTAAACCAAGACTAAACCAAGACTAAACCAGGACTGAACCAGGACTAGACCAAGACTAGACCAGGAATAGACCAAGACTAAACCAGGACTAAACCAGGACTAAACCAGGACTAGACCAGGACTGAACCAGGACTGAACCAGGACTAAACCAGGACTGAATCAGGACTAAACCAGGACTAAACCAGACTAAACCAAGACTAA
>NW_026570971.1:35270754-35365754 GCF_026225935.1 Boleophthalmus pectinirostris | reverse complement strand
AAAGTATTCAGATTACGTTACTCAATTTAAGTAATTTAATGGATCACATTACAAACTACATTTTGGGGTATGTAATCTGTAATCTGTAGGGGATTACATTTTAAAAGTAACCTTCACAACACTGTTCACTACTCTGTAAATCCTGGTTCAGTTTAGCCCCCAGTTTAGTCCTTGGTATAGTCCTGGTTTAGTCCTGGTTTAGTCCTGTTTTAGTCCTGTTTTAATCCTGGTTTAGCTCTGGTTTAGTCCTGGTTTAGTACCTGGTTTTGAAGTCATCTGAGTCTAAGGGCAAAATAAATAACAATTATCAAGAATGCCATTGTTTTAGTCCTGGTTCAGCTTAATTCAGTCCTGGTTTAGTCCTGGTTTAGACCTTTAGTCCTGGTTTGAAGTCAGTTGAGCCAAGAACAAGAAAGTCTCCAGATTTTTCATAATATTTGGTCCTTAGTTTAGTTTAGTCCTGGTTTAGTCCTGATTTAGTCCTGGTTTAGTCCTGATTTAGTCCTGGTTTAGTCCTGTTTTAGTTTAGTAGTTTAGTCTGGTTTAGTCCTGGTTAGTCCTGGTTTAGTTCTGGTTTAGTCCTGGTTTAGTCCTGGTTTAGTTCTGGTTTAGTCCTGGTTTAGTTCTGGTTTAGTCCTGGTTTAGTCCTGGTTTAGTCCTGGTTTAGTTCTGGTTTAGTCCTGGTTTAGTCCTGGTTTAGTCCTGGTTTAGTTCTGGTTTAGTCCTGGTTTAGTCCTGGTTTAGGTTTAGTCCTGGTTTAGTCCTGGTTTAGTCCTGGTTTAGTTCTGGTTTAGTAGTTTAGCTGGTTTAGTTCTAGTTCTGGTTTAGTCCTGGTTTAGTCCTGGTTTAGTCCTGGTTTAGTTCTGGTTTAGTCTTGATAGTAGTCCTGGTTTAGTTTCCTGGTTTAGTCCTGGTTTAGTTCTGGTTTAGTCCTGGTTTAGTCGCGCTCCTTGAGTCCCTGTCGGTTGTTTCTGTGTGTTGGGGTCAGAGTTTATCGCAGTAAAAATATATTTATTACTGAATCAGATGTTTTAAATGTCCCTTCTGCTCTGTCCAAACGTGCTGAGCTCTTGAGCCTCTCCAAAACCCAAACCCAAACCCCATTCAGACCACAAGAGCATTATGTCATCTGTCCAGACCCACCAATCACACGCCCGCATCCACACGTCCTACAATTAAGAGCCCCTTAGCCTTAGATCCAGGATACGAGCTGCATTTTAAACAGGCTCCACAAAAGACACGCCGGCCTGAATTATGCATGCGACCAATTAGGAACCATAAGACCACACATCATCATTTGCAATTAAAAGTACTAGAAAGGTTTGAACTGTGCATCCCATAATGAAGATTTGATGTCGCAAAAGAAAACTGCACTTAAAGGAATGATATTAGACTATTTCCTGATGTAGTTTCCTCATCCCAAACAGACCTGGAGTTGTGTTTTGTTCCATTCGCACATGAAAGCAGGTTTAAGGCCTATTCATACTTCATAAAAACTTTGTTCTTGCACACAGGAGTTGGACCAACAAAATTATGTCATTTTGTTTGACCAGCTCCTGTTGGGCACTTCTTGAGGCCTGTTCTTGACACCTCAGCTGAGCAGAACTTTACCGTCCCACATCTTCGCTCTGATTGGTTATTTATGTGGGCGTGGTTTATCTGTTTGTCTGCTTACTCGCTGGTGTGGAGCAAAAAAAAAAAAAAAAAGTCACAGTTGGAGGGAACGGTGAGAAAATACAAACATCTGTAGGACACGACGCTCAGTGACGATAAAGAGGCCAAATGGCAAGAAATTCATGGAGGGAGATCAACGATATTTTAGGCTTGGATGAAAATCAGTGTAGAAAAGTCTGGAGCAATCTCTGTTTGCAAAAGTCAAAAGATGGGTCACCAAAAAAAAAAAAAAAAGAGCGGTCAGGCTGAAGGATGGAAAGAAATCCCCTCGATATAAACTCCCTGCAGAGGCTGGACTCTTCATCAAACACAGAGAAACATCACCAACATGAATCCTGTTCAAGTCAAACACACGGAGGACAAAAGGGAGGGGGCGGGGCAGAGTGAGGGGGGCGGGGCAGAGTCAGGGGGGCGACGTGTTGAAGGACTTCAGCCTTCTGAGAACATACAACCTGCTCTGTCCTTTCTATATTCTCAGGTCTGTGTTCTCAGACGAGTTCAGTCACTTCCAACTGTGTACAGTCTCCAGACCTCCAGAGTCCTCCTCACTGACCAAACACTCACACGCCGAGCGCTGCCAGAACTACTGGTGCCTGAAAAACAACCTGGCTGTTGTTGTTGTGACGCACACACTTTGTTCTCCAGTTTGATTTTCTTACTGGGTGATACACGTGGGATTCATCACTTAATCATTTTGGAACAAATTAAAAAAATCTCCAGCTCAAGTGTCATGTGCAGTGATCCACAGGAGGCGCCCACAGTCTGCGGCGCTTTGTCGTCATCATGTCAACTCCCACTGGACCCAGCGTTTTCTAACTGTTCTTGATTTAAGTTGTTTTAGAGGAATATTGTGATTTAAATTGTGTAAATGACATAACAGAATGATCCACAGCAGATAGAGAAGAGAAATACAGAGTTACACAAGCACGGTCTGCACACGACACACTACACACCACACGTTCTGCACACTGCACACGACACACTCTGCCCATGACACACTACACATGACACACTACACATGACATGTTCTGCACACGACACACTCTTC
Organism: Boleophthalmus pectinirostris; assembly: GCF_026225935.1. Taxonomy (NCBI): domain Eukaryota; kingdom Metazoa; phylum Chordata; class Actinopteri; order Gobiiformes; family Gobiidae; genus Boleophthalmus; species Boleophthalmus pectinirostris. The sequence goes on along the minus strand of NW_026570971.1, from coordinate 35,363,032 downwards.
ACATGACAGGCTCTGCACACGACACAATCTACACACGACAGGCTCTGCACACGACACACTCTGCACACGACACACGACACACACTGCACACGACACGCTTTGCACACAACACGCTCTGCACACGACATGCCCTGGCTCTGCACACGACACGCTCCGGCTCTGCACATGACACGCTCTTCACACAACACGACACACTCTCACATGACATGTTCTGCACACGACACGTTGTGCACACGACACGTTTTGCACACGACACACTCTGCACTCGACACACTCTGCACACAACACACTTTGCACATGACACGTTCTGCACATGACGCATTCTCACATGACACATATTGCACACGACACACTCTGCACACGACACACTCTGACTGCACACAACACGCTCTACACACAACACGCTCTGCACACGACACGCTCTGCACACGACACACTCTCACATGACACGCTCTGCACACGACACACTTTGCACATGACACGTTCTGCACATGACACGCTCTGCACATGACACGCTCTGCACATGACACACTCTGCACACGACACACTCTCACACGACACACTCTGCACACGACACACTTTGCACATGACACGCTCTGCACATGACACACTCTCACACGACACGCTCTGCACACAACACACTTTGCACATGACACGTTCTGCACATGACGCACTCTCACATGACACATATTGCACACAACACGCTCTGCACACGACACACTCTCACATGACACGCTCTGCACACGACACACACACACACTCTGCACACTGCACACACACGCTCTGACACACTGCACACGACACGCTCTGCACACGACACACTCTGCACACGACATGCTCTGCACATGACACGCTCTGCACACGACACACTCTCACATGACACGCTCTGCACACGACACACTTTGCACATGACACGCTCTGCACACGACACACTCTCACACGACACGCTCTGCACACGACACACACTGCACACGACACACTTTACTCCAGTGACCTTTGCTAAGAACAGTAAATGTCAGTGTGATCAATTTTACATGTGGGGCTCGGCAGGTGCAGCCTCCAGGACAAACCCGCCGAAAACAGAGAAGAGAGAAGAGGAGGAGAGAGAGAAGAGGAGAGAGTAAAAGAAGAGAGAGAACAGAGGGAAGAGGAGAGGAGAAGAAGGAGGAGAGACAAAGATGAGGGAGAAGGAGGGAGAGAAGAGGACAGGGGAGGAGAGGGGATGGAGAGAGCGAGAGAAGAGAGAAAGACAGAAGTGAGGAGGAGACAGAGGTCAGAAGAGGGAGACAGAGGGAGAAAAGAGGAAAGGAGAGGGAGTAGAGAGTGGAGAGAGAAAAAGAAGAGGAAAGACAGAGGAGGGGAGGAGAGAGCAGAGAGGAGAAGGGAGGAGGGAAGAAAAAGAGAGGGACAGACATAGGTGAGGGAGAAGAAGAGATAGAGAAAGAGAGAGTGGAGAGGGAGAGACAGAGGTGAAGGAGAAGGAAGGAGAGAGAGAGGAGAGACAGAAGTGAGGGAGAAAGAGGGAGAGAAGAGAAGGGGTAGTGTGGGGGCAGAAGGGGGAGGTAAAGAGGGAATAAATAAAATAATAATAAAGACAGGAAACTAGAGAAGAAGGAAGAGGAGAAGAGAGAGGTGATATAGAGGGAGAGTAGAGAGAATAAGAAAGAGAGAGGGGGTTAGACAGGGAGAGAGAGGGTGGGGCAGATGGAAAAGAAGAGAGAAAGAGAGTTTAAACCTGAAACTTTTTGGATTATGTGATCTGTGGTAAACTGATCTAAAGGCTTAGAGAGAGAGAGAAAGAGAGAGAGAAGGGAGGAAGGGAAGAGGGAGAATGATGGAGAGATGTGAGGGGGGTAGAGAGAAAGAGAGGGAAAGGTGTACAGAGAGAGAGAGAAAGATCAAGAAGAACAGAAAAGAAGCAATGATACAGGAGGAGGAGAGGAGAGAGGCTAGAGCAAAGAGAGAGGGAGAGAGAGAGAGAAAGGGGGGATATAGACAGAGAGATAGACGTAAAAGAAGAGAGTAGGAGAATTTAAACCTGAAACTGTGAGGATTATATGATCTGAGGTAAACTGATCTAAAGTGTTAGAGACGAGAGAGGGAAAGATGGAGAGAAGAGAGACAAGAGCGAGGGAGAGAAGAGAGAGAGGTGTTAGAGAGAGAGAAGGGAGGAGGCGATAAGAGACAAGAGAGGGCTGTAGAGAGAGAGAGACAGAGAGGAGAGGAGAAAGGGAGAGGGGGATGGTATGAGAAGGGAAGGAGAGAGAAAGAGAAGGAAGAAGGGAAAGATGTAGAGACTGGATTTAGAGATTGACACAAGGGAGGAGGGGATAAGAGAACAGAAGAGAAGAGAAGAGGGAGAGAAGAAAGAAATGTATAGAGAGAGACAGAGGAAAAGAGAGATAGGGGGGGAATGGTATGAAAGAGGGAGGAGAGAGAAAGAGAATGAAGAAGGGAAAGCTAGAGAGACAGAGGGGAACGAGATACACAAGGAAATAGGGATGAGAGAAGAGAAGGGGCTGTAGAGAGAGAGACAGAGAGGAGAGGAGAAAGGGAGAGGAGGAATGGAATGAGAGAGGGGGAGAGAGAGAAGGAAGAGATGGAGAGACAGAAGGGGAAGAGCTAGAGACAAGGGAGGAGGGAAGAGAGGGGGATGAAGGAGAGAGAGAGAGAGAGAGAGAGAGGAAAAGAGAGGGGGATGGCACAGTTGAGGGGGGAGACAGAAAGAGAAGGAAGAAGGGAGAGATGAAGAGACAGAGGAGTTAGAGACAGAGGGTAAAGAGATAGAGACAAAGAAGGAGGGATGAGAGAAGAGAAGGGGCTGTAGAGAGAGAGAGAGACAGAGAAGAGAGGAGAAAGGGAGAGGGGGAATGGTATAACAGAGGGAGGAGAGAGAAAGAGAAGGAAGAAGGGAGAGGTGAAGAGACAGAGAGTTTAGAGATTGAAGCAAAGGGGAAGGAGATAAGAAAGGAGGATAAGAGAAGAGAGGGGAGTATTGAGAGAGAGAAAAAGAGGAGAGGAGAGACAGAGAGGGTATGAGAGAGGGAGGAGAGAGAGGACAAGAAGAGAGACAGACAGACAGACAGGAAAGAAGAGAGCAGGAGAGTTTCAACCTGAAACTGTGAGGAGAGAGAAGACGAAGGAGAGAAGAGACGAGGGTAAAGAGAGAGAGACAGAGAAGGATGGAATGAGAGTGAGGAGAAGAGAAAAAAGGAGAGAGGGGAAGGAGAAAGAGAGAAAGATGGAAAAGAAGAGAGAGGAAGTGAGAGGAGAGAGAGAAAGATGGAGAGAAGAGAGAAAAGAACAGGGGAGAGAAGAGAGAGAGGGGTGATATAGAGGGAGAAGTACAGAGAGAGAGGAGAGAGAAAGAGAAGGAAGAAGGGAGAGGTGAAGAGACAGAGGATTTAGAGATAGAGACAGAGGGTAAAGAGATAGAGACAAAGAAAGAGGGATGAGAGAAGAGAAGGGGCGGTAGAGAGAGAGAGAGAGACAGAGAAGAGAGGAGAAAGGGAGAGGAGGAATGGTATGAGAGAGGGGGAGAGAGAGAGGAGGAAGAATGGAGAGATGGAGAGACAGAAGGGGAAGAGCTAGAGACAAGGGAGGAGGGGATAAGAGAAGAGAGGGGGATTAGGGAGAGAGAGAGAGGGGGGGAGAGAGGGGGATGGCACAGTTGAGGGAGGAGAGAGAGAGAAGGAAGAAGGAAGAGATGGAGAGACAGAGGGGAGAGATAGAGACAAGAGAGGAAGGGATAAGAGAAGAGAGATTAGGGAGAGAGAGGGGGGGGGAGAGGGGATGGCACAGTTGAGGGAGGAGAGAGAGAGAAGGAAGAAGGAAGAGATGGAGAGACAGAAGGGGAAGAGATAGAGACAAGAGAGGAAGGGATAAGAGAAGAGAGGGGGCTGTAGAGAGAGAGAGGAGAGGAGAAAGGGAGGGAGGAGAGAGAAAGAGAAGGAAGAAGGGAGAGATGGAGAGACAGAGAGGGGAAGGAGATAAGGAAGGAGTATAAGAGAAGAGAGGGGAGTATTGAGAGAGAGAAAAAGAGGAGAAGAGAGAGGGAGAGGGGAGGAGAGAGGGAGGAGAGAGAGGACAAGAGAAAAGAAGAGAGACAGACAGACAGGAAAGAAGAGGAGGAGAGTTTCAACCTGAAACTGTGAGGATTGTGTGATCTGAGGTAAACTGATCTAAAGTGGAAATCAAACCTCTGAAACTTGAAACATCATTTGAAGCTCTTTAATTTGGTTCATTTAAGTGAAACGGAAAAGTTTAAAGAGTCAGTATGTTTTATCTTTTCATCCAACACACTGGAATGTTCCACAGTGTGACTTTAAATAGCTCCACTTTATTTTTATTCAATTACAGGTGGTTTTATGTGTCAAAAATACAGAGAGAAAAACAGACATTGTGACTGTGAGCAATGTCGCCTCTCCACAGATCTGACCTGGAACTTGGTCTGGTTTGTTCTCCATGAAGATAGAAAGGATTAATGCCATACTGAGAAACATTCAAGACAAAGTAATGACATTTCAATGGAATGGAAAAACGTTTGGTGGAGCCTCCAAAAGAAAAGTTCCACAGTGCAGCTTTAAATACTTGATTCAGTTTTTGCTGTAGATTCGTCTGATCAAACCAACGACAGGTTCAGCTCAGATCTTTAAATTCAAACAAAGACTCCACTGACACATTTTACACAACACCCTTTATGTCCATTTAGAAAAAAAACAAAAACTAATACATATTTTATTTACAAAAAAGAGAGGAAGAAATCCCTTTTTTTTTTTTTTCATATCCTCTCTTGTTCTCGACTCTGGTTTCTTCCTGAACTCTGTGTCCCTCTCCCTTCCTCTTCCTGTCTCTCTGCTACCTCTACTACTACTACTACTACTACTACTACTACTACTACTACTACTACTACTACTACTACTACTACTACTACTACTACTACTACTACTACTACTACTACTACTACTACTACTACTACTACTACTACTACTACTACTACTACTACTACTACTACTACTACTACTACTACTACTACTACTACTACTACTACTACTACTACTACTACTACTACTACTACTACTACTACTACTACTACTACTACTACTACTACTACTACTACTACTACTACTACTACTACTACTACTACTACTACTACTACTACTACTACTACTACTACTACTACTACTACTACTACTACTACTACTACTACTACTACTACTACTACTACTACTACTACTACTACTACTACTACTACTACTACTACTACTACTACTACTACTACTACTACTACTACTACTACTACTACTACTACTACTACTACTACTACTACTACTACTACTACTACTACTACTACTACTACTACTACTACTACTACTACTACTACTACTACTACTACTACTACTACTACTACTACTACTACTACTACTACTACTACTACTACTACTACTACTACTACTACTACTACTACTACTACTACTACTACTACTACTACTACTACTACTACTACTACTACTACTACTACTACTACTACTACTACTACTACTACTACTACTACTACTACTACTACTACTACTACTACTACTACTACTACTACTACTACTACTACTACTACTACTACTACTACTACTACTACTACTACTACTACTACTACTACTACTACTACTACTACTACTACTACTACTACTACTACTACTACTACTACTACTACTACTACTACTACTACTACTACTACTACTACTACTACTACTACTACTACTACTACTACTACTACTACTACTACTACTACTACTACTACTACTACTACTACTACTACTACTACTACTACTACTACTACTACTACTACTACTACTACTACTACTACTACTACTACTACTACTACTACTACTACTACTACTACTACTACTACTACTACTACTACTACTACTACTACTACTACTACTACTACTACTACTACTACTACTACTACTACTACTACTACTACTACTACTACTACTACTACTACTACTACTACTACTACTACTACTACTACTACTACTACTACTACTACTACTACTACTACTACTACTACTACTACTACTACTACTACTACTACTACTACTACTACTACTACTACTGACTACTACTACTACTACTACTACTACTACTACTGCTACTACTACTACTACTACTACTACTACTACTACTACTAAACACGTAGATGATATGAAGTAGTAAATAAAAGCAGTAGATGAGAGGTGAGGTTCAAAGGCGCCTGTCTCCACCCGCTTCAGACGCTCCCCGAGCCACATCAAACGCTCCTCTCATCTATTTTTATCTCTTTGTCACGCTCTCCGTTCAACCTTTATCCACTGACCACTCACCACTCACCACTGACCACTGCTCTGACCACTGACCTGTTCACTGACCACTACTATGACCACTGACCACTACTCTGACCACTGTTCACTGACCACTGCTCTGTTCACTGACCACTGTTCTGAACACTGACCAGTGTTCTGTTCACTGACCACTGTTCTGAACACTGACCAGTGTTCTGTTCACTGACCACTGTTCTGAACACTGACCTTTTCACTGACCACTTCTGACCACTGTTCACTGACCACTGTTCTGAACACTGACACTGTTCTGAACACTGACCTGTTCACTGACCACTACTCTGACCACTGTTCTGACCACTGCTCTGTTCACTGACCACTGTCTGAACACTGACCAGTGTTCTGTTCACTGACCACTGTTCTGTTCACTGACCACTCTGACACTGACTGTTCACTGACCACTGTTCTGAACACTGACCACTGCGCTGACCACTGTTCACTGCTCTGTGCACTGACCACTGTTCTGTTCACTGACCGCTACTTTGGGCGTGTGTCATTTAAAACAGAAGGTTTAGACTAGACTGTAGAGTTTAAAGGGCCAATATTCCACTCTGTTCTTTTCATCTCTGTTCTAATGTAGTTTCCTCATCACAAAGTTCTTCTAAACTTTTAAGCTTTACAAAAGAATAACAACAAAATATTATGCAAACCAAACAAGGTCGTCACATGTACATGGGTCATAATTCACTGTCTGTGGATTGTGTGTGTCACAGTCTCGTCTTTTTCACTTTTTTTCCCTTGTTTTGTTGAAGTGGAGACTGAGAGTTCTGTTTTGTGTCATTGTGGGTGCCTCCTTTTTTTGCCAGCATTTTGTAACTGCCTTTTTCTCAGCGACGAGAATGATCCTAAACAAGTATACATCAGATTTACTGAGACCATTGAGAAGTTTACTTAAGAATAGTGAAAAAAGACAGATCAGCTCAAACACCCAACACTACATGAGGATATTAGTTCAACCAAAATGTGTTACTGACTGTGTTCAAATGGTCACACTCTGTGGGTCCAGTGTATTTGAGGGAGTTTCTGCGGCTCTGTCCTCCGCCTAGAGCCCTGACATCAAACCTGCTCCTGCTGGTCGTGTCCAAAACTCGGCTCAAGACAAGAGGTGACAAAGGCTTTTCTGTGGCAGCACCTGAACTGTGGAACAACCTTCTCTTCCTTCTCTTCCTGTCAGATCCTCTCAGTCTGTAATGCCGGGCGTACACTGTACGATATTTTTGGTCGTGTCACTCAGCCCCAGCTTAAACTGTACGAGTAAATCACAGGGTTTAAAAGTTCACAATTCACGAATCATGTTCTCTAAACGAACCGATACTCAGATGAGACCTCTCTGTGCACACTGTACGTTCACATAACGACCGGAGTTGTTGTTCCAGAAGTAGAAAACCACAGATGTGCAGAGACACAATGCTGATCCAAATGCTGACGAATCTGGTCAAAGAAATGTCAGCGTAGACGTGGGCAGACGTGGGCAGTACGGGTTGTCAGTTCTTCAGAAGGAACTGGAGGTATGTAGCATCAAGTTTTTCACCAAACTTCTCTTTTGTGTTGCTCGATTAGCTGCGCCTCCATGTCCTGTGTCCAAAACACTCACCGGTGCCATCGTCCTCCACAACCTCATATCCTGCTTCCTCTTCTGTGTCCGCACATGCTCAGTCTGACAGATTCTGGCAAATCGGCTCGTGGAACAACTTCAACAGAGCAAAACTCTCACGAGAGGCGACTCGATTTCAAATGTTTGATTTTCTTGCGACCTACAAATGCCAATCAGGAGCTGGTCGTGAGGTATAAATCGTTTTTCTTTACCCCATGTTTACTACACGAAGCACGACACACGATGAAACCAAAACTCCCCAGAACAGTCGCACGAGTGAAAAATCGGCTCAAAAAGGGTCAAAAATCGCACAGTGTACGACCAACTTAACACAGTTTAAGATGACACTGGAAAAGGAGAAATTCTATTTGTCAACTGGACAAAAGTTTATTTAGTTGAATGTGTTTCTCAGTTCATCCAATCTGCTTCTTCAGTTGTGGTCAGATGCTGGTGGACACTTCCTTATATTTGCCTTAAGGGAGGAGCTAACTACACTGAAACTACTCTGAAACTTTTGATCGTGATCCATTGGGTTGTGTCTATGTTTTGTTTTGTTTTATTCTGTCATGCTGCAAAATGAGAGAATAAACTACTACTAAATCTAAATAAAATAAAGACTACATGCGTAAGTGAATAAATGCCAGATAGACAAGTTTAATGCCATACTGTGTTTCCATGGTAACAAACAGGTGGTGAATCCCCTGCAGAAAAGTTACACAGAGCGTCTTTAAGTGTGGTGGAGTCACCAGCGTCTGTGTTTTCCTGCAGCGTGACACATCTGGAGCTGCCGTAGTAACTGAGTGGGGTGAATAAGCTTTGTCCCTGGCTGATTTCACTCATTAAACTTGTCTTTCCAAAGGTTAAAAACACGACGGCTGCTAATTGAGGTGAAGTGACTCTTAACATTTCACTGTTAAGTCGTTTATACTGACTTCTAATGACGTGTAGAACATTTTATGATTTTTCTATTTCTAGTAAGTAATAAACTATCACATACTTTACATTATTTTACATTTCCTTCATTTTACTACAAGCTCAAAGTGCGTATGACAGATGTATATGATTTTCAAACACCGACTTGATTTGGTAGCTCCTGTATTACACAAAAGTGACTCTTGAGCTTTAAACTGTGTGTGTGTTTCCTGCTCAAAAACACACCTGGAGTTGTTTTGTTTCACACGTGTTTGAGTAACTCTGCATTATTAGTCTGTTTACATCAGAGGTGGGACCAAGTCGTTGTTTAGCGAGTCTCAAGTAAGTCTCAAGTCTTTGACCTCAAGTCCCAGTCCAGTCTCAAGTCAAATACAGACAAGTCCCAGTCAAGTCTCGAGTCCAAGTCAAGTCCAGGTCGTCTGCTTTGAGCTTCAAGTCTTTAAACAAAAGTGTTTAGATTTTTGTAATTTATATGAATTTTAAACTAAACTCTACTTAAATAAATCATGGTATATTTCTAATTGAGTATTTATATAAGAGTTGTAGAAATTATAATTTTTCCTTTTTAAACGTCTTGACAAGATCTGAGTGTGAATCATTACTGTAAAAACAGAAAGAATTCAGATTTAAAAATCCAGTTATTTTGTTGTGTGTCTGCACTTAAATGGAAGCTTCATGTTCTATGTAGTTCCCTCTAATTTACTCTATTGTTCTGTATTGTACTGTATATTACTGTATATTACTATAGTACATTTGAGGATACCACATCACAGTACTTCAGTTACTGTTGCTGAAGTAACAAACAGAAGAGGAAGGGAAATGTTCCAGTTTGTTCCTGTAAAATTAATCACTGCATTTATCAACTGTAAAGAGAAAAGTATTTCATAAAAACATATCTTTCAGGAGAAGAATCAAGTCTTCTCGAATCACAGGACTCAAGTCTGACTTGAGTTCAAGTCATGACTTGCACGTCCCCACGTCTGACCTACATCTCCAAAGCTCCAAATGCTCTGTTCCACCTTGTGATGTCATGAAGTGGTAGTTTTCAAGTGAACAGCACCTGTTACCTTTAGTTCAGTATTCCAGGGATGAAATGATCCTAATGATTCTAGTGAAGATGTGTGGAGTTTAAAAACACAGTGGAGCTTTTCCTGTATTACCACATGACATCACAAGGTGGAACAGAGTGTTTTCAGTTTGAGAGAAACACTCTCAAACAGGGTTAGTGTGAATGAAACAAAACACAAGTCCAGGTGTGTGTGTGATGATTAAACAACATTAGAACAGAGATCAGAAAATAACGCCACACTGACCCTTTAAACCTTCTTTTAAAGATGTAATATGAAACTTTTTCTGTGGAGGTACATGGTTGTGGTGAATGGTCTCCATGGACACACAACGGTAATGCTGGCAGGGCAAGTTACAGGTCAGATCTATGGAGATGAAATAAGAATATTGTACTTTTTAAAGTGTTAAAACATGTGTAATTGGGGAAAAAAGCACAACAGATTTAATGCCAGACTGTGGAACATTTTAGCCAAGGTAATAACATCTCCACCATCCATCTTCATCCATCTTCATCAGTAAAGATGTTAGATTAATTAGACAAGCTCTGACCCTTGTTTACATTATGGTTGCTAGGCAACAGTTACGATGTTAATTATGTTTTAGTGAAATAAGTTTAGTCTAATTTGTCATACGCATCATAAAGAAATTGGAATATTGAGTTCGTGTTAAAAATGGTCAAGTTCGTCTCATATTCTCAGTGTAGAAGGAGCAGGGGGACTGAACATAATAAACACCCCCCTCTAGTGGACGACACGTCACATTACAATAACACGCCAACTAAAAAGACTCAAACTGACAGAAATCTACTCCTGCAACTATTGAATTTAATCTACCTGCCTCTTCAGACCAGCCGCTCTGTACAAGCTCTGGTGATTTGCTTAAAGGATCTTCAGAAATAAATGTCATCAAACTTTCTCAGTTTAAATAAGCAGAAGACAGAAATCATTGTTTTGGTCTTTCTGATGTGTTGATGAACCATGACAGGTCCTCTTAACTCCTATGAAAAAACTTTTTTCTAGAAAACTTGGTGCCATTTTTGATTGCAATTTTCAATTTGAAAAGGAAGTAAACTGTATTCTTAAATCAAGTTTTTATCAGTTAAGAGTTTTAAGAAAAATCAAATCAAACATTCCACGTCTGCAAAAATGAAAAAGTCATTCATACATTTGTGACCTCATGACTCGATCACTGTAACTCTGTGTCTGCTGCACTGACCAGGCCCAGCTCAGACGCCTACAGGCCCCATCAGCAGCTCCTTTTAACTGGAAAGAAGCAGGCACCACATCACTCGTGTTCTTAAATCCCTGCAATGGCTCCCTGCACATTCTAAAATTGTAATGATTGTTTGAGTCTTAATGGCATCTTCCTATTTATTTGAACTCCTTCAGCCCCATGTTCTGTCCAGAAGTCTGTGCTCTGCAGACCTGCACCTCCTGCTGTCCCCAGGACCAGGCTGAGGACCAGAGGAGGTGGAGTCTTCTCTGTGGTCGCTCCATGACTCTGGAACACTTTGTCTTTGCAGAACTGCACAGTGACTGGAGCACTTTAAATCTCTGCTCAAAATGCACCTTTTCTCCTTGGCATTTGTTTAGAGTTAAAAAGAGACACCTTTGCACCTTGGTGCTGTTCTGATTATTTATATTATAATTCTGCTTGAATTGCTTATTGTATGTTTTATTTCACTTGTAAATGTTGTTCAGGACTTTGGTAACCTTTGCTGTTTTAAATGTGTTATACAAATACATTTGATTTGAAGTTATGAGTAGGTCTTAAGGTGCTAAACTGCACAAAATCTTCCCTGTAAATTCCTGCTAACAACTTCAGCACATCCTGTCATATATGTATCACCGACTAAGAAAATCAATCTGGAGGAGGTCAGAGTGGGCGTGTATCGTTGAAGCTGAAAACAAGGGGATCGGCAAAATGACGACTTTAAAATAACGATTCAAGATTATTCAAACAAATCACTCCAAATACATCTTTGAGTGAGTAAGGGGAGTGGTGAGAGGAAATGAAATGAATTACATGAATTAAAAGCTTTGAAAAGTCCATTTTGCAGAATAGGTCTGATTTAAAGAGTAAAGATGAAGGAGGAGGCCTGTTATTCTCTCTGATATACTTTGACATTTTGAGGCAGTGTCTTTTTACTATTTTAAAAATGTGAAAAACAGAACAATAACATCTGTAGTGGTCCTGAGTTCTTCCTCACCTCAAACATTCAGAGCATCTGAACTATTCACCATGATCACTTTATAAGAGCTTTTCAGAATTTTCAAAGGCAGGAGCAAAGTTTAGTGGTAAAGCACTAAAACACATGCAAACAGTGCACCTCCTGTTACTCAGACAATAAAACACTTCGTAATTCGATGCAGAAAGTACACAGACATGTTTTTCTCACGTACATGGGACAAATGTGGTGCAGGCTCTTTAATGCATAAAAACACTTCTCTTATGTTATTCCTTTTATTCACAAATTGCACATTTACATGATGGACTTCACCCTCCTGATGAAGACACACAAAAACAGTGACAAAAACACGTTTAAACAAGAAAATCTGAAACTTACGTCAAAGCAAAATATGAGAAATACACCACAGCCTCAGTATGTGAAGTACTAAATCTGTAACTGTTCAAAGAAATCACAAAAAAAAAAACACTCTCAAGCACACAAACCAAGCAAGCTCACATGACCACCTCCAACACCGGCTTTAGTCCAGCTTTAGTCCAGCTTTAGTCCAGCTTTAGTCCAGCTTTAGTCCAGCTTTAGTCCAGCTTTAGTCCTGCGTTAGACCTGGTTCAATCCTAAGTGAGACCTGATTTAGTCCTTGTTTAGTTCTGGGTCAGACCAGATTTTGTCCTGGGTTAGATCTGGTTCAGTCCTAGGTCAGACCTGTTTAGTCCCAGATTAGTCCTGATTTAGTCTTGGGTTAGACCTGGTTCAGTTCTGGGTCAGACCTGGTTTAGTCCTGGGTTAGACCTGGTTTAATCCTTGTTTAGTTCTTGGTCACACCAGGTTTAGTTCTTGGTTTGACCTGGTTCAGTCCTGGCTTAGACCTAGCTTAGTCCTGGGTCAGATGTGGTTTAGTCCTTGTTTAGTCCTGGGGTAGACCTGGTTCAGTTCTGGTCCTTTGATTGATGTTGAAGCTTTAGTCTTAAGTTTAATCATTAGTTTGTTTTGTTGGTGTTTTGCAGTGGAGCAGGTTAAGGATTTGTCCTTGAAAAACAGAACTAGTTGATTCTAAACCGTTCACAGTGGTCCAGAGTTGTTCGTCTCTTACCTCATGTGTTCAGATCATCCTCATTATTCACCAGGATGACTTTATAAAAGCTTTATACAGCTTTCAGAGTCTGTTTTTCCCTCAAGGTAAAGTTAACAACAACTAGCATGATAATAGTGCAATTCCTGATTCTCTGACAAAAAAACACTTAATAATTGGATGCAAACAGCACACAGCTGTCTCCAGTGAACCTCTGAAGTTTAAAAAGCGGCTTTTACAACAGAACTGTGCTGATGTATCACACATTTTACAGACCCTTTAACTAAAAGAAGAAAATAATAATTGTTGTCTAACATCAATAAAAGTATGATTACATATATATTTGAATCTGTGTTTTTGCAGTTTATGGGTGGTCCTATTGATACTTTGCAGTTGATGTCATCAAGATTCACTGGGGGTGTGAAGCTAACCTGAAGCACTGTTCTGTTTAAAGCTCTGTTACTCAAGTTAGACTTAATCTGAGTTTTATTTCAACACAATCTGAGCAGAAAGAAATTATTTATCTGGAACTACAACAGGTGACCTGGTTTGTGCAGCTATGTAACTTTTTGGTTGGGGGTCCATCACTTGCTTGTTTGTATGGAGATGTCATTGCTCTGCCTGGAATGTTCCACAGTATGACATTAAACAGCTCTACTTTATGGTGGTTTTATATGTCAAAAATACCCAGAAAAAGACATTGTGACTGTGAGTGGTGTCACCTCTCCACAGATCTGACCTGGAACTTGGTCTGGTTTGGTCTCCATGAAAATAGAAGGGTTTAATTCCATACAGTGAAACATTCCAGACAAAGCAATAATATCTCCATGGACAAAAGCATTTGACGTCGGGCCCTCCACCAGAAAAGTTACATGAAGCACAATTTTCAGTGATTCACTCTCACCTTTTAGTTGAAAATCAAACTCCAAAACAGAAACATGAACGCTCACACTGATCACAGGCTCCTGAAAATGTGTTCTTTACATCCATTTTGTATTTTTTTCTTTCATTTTAAACTTTCAGATCTTAAAACATGTTTCAGACCTTAAAACGTGTCTTTGTCTGTGTTTGCTAATGTGTACATTGTGTATCCATGGTAAATACTGAACATTCAGCCATAGAGATACATCAGAGCACCCCCAGCGTAACATCACTGCAGAGTATCAGTAGTTTTGCTTGATTGGTGCACTCTAAAACAGTAAATAAAATAAAAGCCCTTGTTGTTGCAGTTAGGCCCCGAGCATCTTCTTGACCATGTACCCGGGCATGTTGTAGAGGAAGAGGCCGATGATGGCGAGCAGGAGCAGCGCCGTGACGATCTTTATGGTGAGCCAGCGGTACTGATCACACACCAGGTGTTTAGCAGCTTTAAGTGGGATCAGGAACCAGAGCAGAGCCACGTCCGGACGACTGACCAGGACACACACAAAGAACATTAGGGTTAAGTTACAGTCTATGATCATGTTTTAAAGGTGTACGATGTAACTTTTCTGTTTGTCTTGTCTCTATGGAGATCTGATTGATTTGCCTGCTAGTCCTGCGAGCCTTAGACCTGGTTTAGTCCTGGTTTAGACCTGGGTTAGACCTGGTTTAGACCTGGTTTAGTCTTGGGTCAGACCTGGTTTAGTCCTGGGTTAGACCTGGTTTAGTCCTGGTTTAGTTCTGGTTTAGTCCTGGTTTAGTCCTGGGTTAGACCTGGCTTAGTCCTGGTTTAGTTCTGGTTTAGTCCTGGTTTAGTTCTGGGTTAGACCTGGTTTACTGGTGTTTGTAATCAGAAACCTCTGGCAGCCATGTGTGATATCACATAGTACTTGAAACTGCAGTGGTGGTTGAAGTCAGGACACACTTTTTATAAATTTTTGGCCACAAAGCTGCAAATGTCCCTGTTTGCACTAAAATGACCCAAACAGGACCAGGGACAGAAGATAAAACACAGTTCAGTGCTTAATGTTGTTAAAACACAGATTTCTTTTGTAATTTAGTAAGTTCTTGAGATGAACACGTACAAGTATTTTTGACAATAAAATGTTTTTACATACTTTGAATAAATGCAGGATTGTCCTGAAATATATTTAAAGTATGCAGTTTTAAGGATATGTCTATTTGTAACTACGCCAGCTGTTAATATGTTCTATAAAATATGAATTATAATTAAGTTGGTTTATTTAACACAACACTATTTTAAATAACAGTAGTATTTTTATGCTTGGGTTTGTGTAGACTTAAAAATTCCATTGATTTGCACTCATTTGTACTAATAGTCATACTTACGTCACAAACCAGGAAGACGTTTGGAAATATGCAATAAAAACTTCCAGTTTAGTTCCAGATACTCGACTGACTGTGATCAAACCCACTGAAGTAAAAGTGATCAGAGGTAAAATGAAGACTGCAGATGTATGTGCTGTTTGGAATCATCTGGAGTTTGGCCTCATCTCTTCTAATCACATGTACCAGTGCACTCAGAGTTGTGTGTCAGTGGAGAAATGATGAAAACTGAGGTGTGGTTGGAATTGTTGATTCGCTGAACATAACAGAACACTACAATGACATGGAGATGAAGAAAATTGGGACATTTTCTCATTTTTCCTACATTTTGTTTGAACAGAGGAAGTTGTCATGGCATGTTTCCAAACGTCTCCCTGGTTTGTGACATAAGTGTGAATAAAGCCTGTTAAACTGAAGTGAGACGACAGACACAGAACATGTTTTATTTGAAATACACATTGAATTGCATAAAAACACTTGAACAATAATTAGCCAATGAGATAGACACAGTTTATTGTTCATTTTATAATCAAACTTTTTTGGAACAGAGAGGCAATCTGTCTGTGCTCTCCATGGAGATGTTATTTCTTGGCCTGGAATGTTCCTTAGTAGTGCATTAAAGAACACAGCAAAAACTGGAGGGTTAAAAATTCAGGGACATTTTTTCAGAGTTGTTTTTAAAACACAAAAAGTGTTATTTTAAGTAATTGAAAGTGAAATGTGTGTTGGAGTTGGGGTTATTTGCCAGAGTTGATGTGGTTGAAGTGAATGTTAGTGTTATTGTTCATTCAACTTCCCTTAGTGTTAATTTGGCTCCTCCCACCACCACTTCAAACTCCCACAAGAGAAGACAAGTTTGAACCAGTTTTATACAGAATTTCATCTTAAATTAACCAAAGTGTAAAAATAAAACACCTCTGTGTGTTGTTTAGCTAAATCAAGATAACTCTACAAAGTGTTATGCATTTACTCTCAAAATGATTAATTTCAGGGTTAAACAGGAACTTTCCAGTCCAGGTCCAGTGTTACTTAATTAACGTTTCCAAAAAAGTTAAATTAACTCTAGAACAGACTGGACTCATATAAACCCTGAGAAAATGTTCAAATTGATTCTGTGAGACTCAATTTTAACACTCCACTTTTTGCTGTGTAGAGCATAACTGAATAAATGCAAGATTGAGGACTTTAAAGTCATACTGTGGAACCTTCCAGGTAAAGCAAATAACATCTCCATGGAGACAAACAGGTGCCGAATCCCTCCACCAGAAAAAGTTACATAGTGCATCTTTAAATCAAATTACAACGGGAGTTTTGTGGTTGGTATAGTCATAGTGCAAACTTTATTGTCACCACAGTTATTCAAATTAGTCCAGAGTGTAACACAAACATAAGAACATTTTTTATGTTAAATAAATACAGTACAATACAATAAATTATGCACACACACAAACATCACACAAAACAGTATCTGATTGTCCTTTCAGTAATAGTATGTCTAGACTTAAATATGTGGATCATAATATTGTAGAATCCTTAGAGATCCCTGTCAGATGCAGATTGTTGACCTGGTTTATGGTTCATATCTCTGTAATTACTGGACCTATCCACATGAATTTCTTTTCACAATAGCTTCAGAAAGAGTTGTTAGTTAAGAGGACTTTAAGCTTATTTGTGGATCCAATCGTAAACACAGAATGATAAAGTTCAACATTTGTCGATCAGAAGTTTGTAGGTTTCAATGACTCTTTCATAGAGCTGTACAGGCTCCTGCCCCTCTACCTGTGAATTTAAGACATCAGCAAATTCTAAAACATGCATATAACCTGTTAGAGAATGCCATGGAAGCAAAAAGGATACATTCATTTATTTCTGAAAACTAAAATCTACAATTACAAAAGCCAGTGTTTACATTTTGGACTAGTTTAAAGGTTCTATATTACGCAAACTTAACTCTTCTGAGTTTTAAGCCAAGTTATAATGTTATAATGTTGTTACCTCATCAATAAACAATCACTTTATAATTAGTCTGTCTACATCTCCAAAACTCAAAATGTTCTGTTCCACTTTGTGATGTCATGAAACTGTAGTTTTAAAGTGAACAGCTCCTTTTCCCTTTAGTTCAGCAGAGATTGGCAAAGTCCAGGTCTGAAATCAAAATGATTCTATTGAAGGTGTATGGAGTGTAAAAACACAATGGAGCACCTCCTGAATTTCCACATGACATCACAAGGTGGAACAGAAGAATTTTCAGCATGAGAGAACAACTCAACCTAAATATACAGGGTTTGTGTGTTAAACATGCTCTATGTAACTTGGGGGGTGTGTCACCTGCTTGTTTCTATGGAGATGTCATTGCTCTGCCTGATATGTTCCACAGTGTGACATTAAACAGCTCTCCTCTACAGCTTTATTCAATTACAGGTGGTTTTATAGCTCAGAAATACCTAGAAAAACAAACATTCTGACCTGTAACTTGGTCTTGTTTGGTCTAGAAAGGTTTAATACTGTGAAACATTCCAGACAAAGCAACAACATCTCCACAGAGAAAAGCATTTAACGAACCCTCCACCAGAAAAGTTACACAGTGCACCTTTAATGGAACAAAACAGAAGTCCAGTTGTGTTTGTGATGAGGAAACAACATTATGAGACAGATTAAAATAGTAATAAAATATGGGCCCTTTAAGCTCCGAGCATCTTCTTGACCATGTATCCGGGCATGCTGTAGAGGAACAGGCCGATCATGACCAGCAGCAGCAGAGCCACCACGATCTTTATGGCCAGCCACTTGTACTGAGTGCAGACGAGGTGTTTGATCGCTTTAAACGGGGTGAGAAACCACAGCAGGCTGGTGTCCGGACGACTGGAACAGGAGAGGGGGGTGAGAACACAACACAATACAGCTCCTGTTCAATAGTATTAAACATGTTTCATTTATCTACGCTCATATACTCTCAAAGGTGCTGTTCATACTTTGCACTGACATTGTGCTTGGGGTGTTCTACATATAAGTGTATGGTGGCATGTTCAGCAGCTACCATGGTGGCACAATGCACACATGACCAAACACTGTCGAAAATGTTTTAAGATTGTCTGAAAACTCAAGAAAAATTATGAAATGGATTTAAACAGCACATTTTCAGAAGTGTGTTTAGGAGTGTGATTTTCAACAAAAAGGTGAGAGTGACTAACTGACAAACTGTTAGCTAATGCGAGCTAGACTGTGACTGTACTGTTATGTGTGAGAGACTTGTTTAACAGCACAAATCAGCTCACCTGGTCAGATTTAAAACAAAAATCAGAGTGAAGTCTAAGACCTTTTTCACAACGGCCAGAAGTGTCCCGCTGTAGGAGTGTGGAACTTCCAGTTAATGGTTTTCTGTGGCAAAATGTGTGTGTAAATGTACGTAAACGTATTCTCCACCAGTTTCATAAATCTGCCCCATCACCAAATCTTCAACCAACAAGGTCCACGAAGGATAAACATTCTTCATGAAGAATTTATCCAAAACTATCAGGGGAAGAAAGACGAAAACTTAAAGGAAACAACCACGCATTAGTGACCACTGTTGGGCAAGTTACTTTAAAAATGTAATGTGTTATTTATGATTTATTACTATCAGTTCAACGTAATCTGTTACATCACAATATTACAGTATTTAAAATGTAAAGCATTACATTTCTTTTAAGTTACTCTCACCAAAATAACTGCGAAGATGCTGAACTTTTGCGCCGTATATGGACTGAACCAGGACTAAACCAGGTCTAAACCAGGTCTAAACCAGGTCTAAACCAGGTCTAAAGCAGGACTAAACCAGAACTAAACCAGACCTGAACCAGGACTAAACCAGGTCTAAACCAGGTCTAAACCAGGTCTAAAGCAGGACTAAACCAGAACTAAACCAGACCTGAACCAGGACTAAACTAGGTCTAAACCAGGACTGAACAGAGGACTAAACCTCTCTGCTCCCGGTGCAGATGCCTCCTCTGATGGTGCTTTCTCAACTGGTTCGCCTGTATTCAGCCTCACATTTTACTATGTCTGGTTATGTATTTTAGCAGGTTAGTGTGTGTGTGTGTGTGTGTGTGTGTGTGTGTGTGTGCGCATGTTTGTGTATATGTGAGTGTGTGTGTGTTTGGGTTGTTTGATTGTGTGGGGTTGGGGGTGTGGGGGTTGGGTTGGTGGTGGGGGGAAATGTGGGATTGTTTTTAATCACTGTAAAGCACTTTGTGTTGCATTTTGTATGAAAAGCGCTTTATAAATAAAGTTTGATTGATTGATTGATTGAAACCAAGTCTAAACTAGGTCTAAACCAGAACTGACCCAAGTATAAACCAGATCTAAACAAGGACTAAACCAGGACTAAACCAGGACCAAATCAGGTCTAAACCAGGACTAAACCAGGACCAAACCAGGACTAATCTTGGACTAGAACTTGGAATCTAGGACCGCCCCTGAGAGAATCCTGAATCCGTAGAACAGGGTGTTTGCAAAGCGTGATCAGGCGTCAGCTGCGGTTTGTCCCGTGGAGCATGGAAGTCACCTGATGGTCACCTGATGGTCTACGCGGCTGCGTCTCTGGCGTTTCATTGCTGCTGATATTGCACTGATTTTAGCAAATTAGTATGAAGAAAAATCCACCACTTCAATCCAGGTTAAAAAAGCATTGTAACGTGCATTACTGACATTTGAATCAAGTAAAATATATTTTTTTTTCCCTGTAATACCACATTACTGCGTTACAGCAAAATGCAATGCTTTACAGTAATTTGTTACTTTTATAACGTGTTACTCCCAACACTGTTAGTGACACACTGAACAAAACTAATGTTATGGTCCAAGAGATGTCTCGCATTCGAACTGCACAAATCTGTCTATCTATGCTAATATCCACATAATGAAATTTAATTTTAATTATAATTGTAGAATCAGTCTGAATTAACAAGCTATTTATGTTTTATTCATGACCATAACATTAGTTTAGTTCAGTGTGTCACTAATGCCTGGTTGTTGTTTCCTTTAAGTGTTCGTCTGTCTTCTCTTGATAGTTGTGCATAAATTGTTCATGTTAGAATGTTTACTCTTTGTTGAGCTTGTTGGTTGAAGATTTGGTGATGGGGCAGATTTATGAAGCTGCTGGAGAATGTGACACACATTTACACACACATTTTGCCACAGAAAATCATTAACCGGAAGTTCTGCAGACCTACAGACGTTGTGAAAAAGGCCGTTGTGTAACAAAGCTTCTAACAGAGCAGTGCTTCCAGTTAGCTTCTCACCCCCAGGGAAGTTTGAAGACATCAGCTGCAAAGTATGAGTTGATCAATTCTACTTTCTGATATGATATGAGATATGAAAATACTCATCTTTAGAAAACATGCAGTAAATATGCAATTTTTATCAGGACTAGAATTTAGACATTTCTTTCTATTTTTGTGTAACAGTGATTTATTTTCAAAATGAATGTACAAACCCAAAACAAAAGTGTAATTTTTAAACATTCTTTTACCGCCCCAGTCTAACATAAACCTTACAGACGGACATTTAGACAGACAAACACATACATTAGCACAGGACATAAACAGAGCAGAAGTTATAGTAAAAAGAGGAGTGACTTACCCTGACGTGAGCTGGTCCAGATGGAGGTGCAGACTTAAAAATCACTCTCTTCTTCTAAATGTACTTTTATATACATTTTTATCAAGTTGTTTATATTTAGTTTTATATTTATTTATGTTTAGTCCATAGTTTTCTGTTTGTTTATTCATTATTTATGAAAGGTTTAGTTGATTTAATGACTAATTTATGATTCTAGCAGTCATCCCTAAGTCTTAATGTGCAGGTATAGACTCTCTGTCTTCACTTCCTGTTTTCTGGCCTGTATGTTTGTGAGAAGGTGGAAGAAGGAGTCACACAAACAGCTCGAGTACATCAAATACAAAGACAACACTGACAGAGTGGACACAGACACAGTGTGTACAAAGCAGAGGTATTGTACAGATGAACATGACATAACATGGCCTAGAGTTCAAATTACTTCAGAATATTAATCTTTAAGTGAGGAGTTTTGACCAAACATTTTTATTTAGGTTCAAAAATGTTTGTGACTTGTTGAAATAAGTCTAATTTTAAGTTTCATTTGAAAGCTCCTATTGGGCTGTTAAGTGTGATGTCACTTCCAGGTCCAAGGCACATGAACTGATTGAAAAAACATTTTGACAATTTCCTCTTTTATTTTGAAAAAAAAACCCCACAAAGAATTGCAGTTGCTTCATACTAATAAATGAGACAGAAAGTGTACTAGATTGATATGAGAAGCTAACAGAGGATATGTTAGGGAAAAGAAGTGGGGGATGCAAAATTCAACTATAGGATAACAAGCTAGTATTTTTGTTAGAATTTTGAGACTAAATTAAGATTTGTCTTGTCAAAAAGTCTGTTTCTTAGACCCCGTTTACACTGAAAAGAATCCACGTATCACCATATCATCATATCGGAAACAATCTGCATCCACACACGTCGTTTCTGTGTCTGCAATCCTTCCTTATCCACACAGCTTTGAGCAAATTTGTTTACGTTTTACAGAAACAAAACTTAAAACCGCATGGCTAATTTGCATAAACTGAGCGCTCAAAACAGCTCGCTATTGTTTCGCTGATGCGGTTCAGCTTCTGTCAGACTAAAGGACACGACTCAATGGAATATGAGTGTTCTTTCTGTGACAGAGGGTGTTCTGCTGATTGTGAGTTTGTTCTGTATTTCTGTCACATTGGAGATGGTTCATGTGAAACTTTTCAGAGATTATACGTCTGCAGGTCGTACACACAGACCGTATATATGAATATATGCTAGCCTCTTAGCGTATTGGCAGTGAATTACTTTGCGGTGCATAGACCTACATCAGCATATCTGCACATCGGTGTTTTCAGGCGTCCACACGGTGCCGGATCAGATCTGTACTCAGATGAATTTGTAGGAGCTGGAGGCACCAGATCGTTCCATCTCTAGAGCCGTTTTCAGTCTGATTAGTGTGAATGAACACTGCATCCACAACCAAAATGATTCGAAGACGTACTAGTGTGGACGGGGCCTTAGACTTTGTGGCACAGGTGAATAGACAGTTTAAAAGGGGGTTGCCATGGTTGCAATAGAAAGTTAACTCCTGCCCCTGGATGAAGTTGCCATGTTTTTAGGGAGTCTCACATTTAGTAATCGATTCTATGTTACATATTCGGTTCTATTTGTGGTTAAATATATGTTCTTGAAGGGTATTTGTTTTTTGTTTGATGAATAAGGAACAAAAACAAAGCTAGATTTAAATAAGTAGATAATAATATGTAGGTCATTTGTATCATGTATTGCCTGTATTTTAATTGCTTCAGGGGTGTCCCCATATACATCACCAAATTTGACTGCATATTTTGTAATTTTGTAATAAATCTGTAGAAAAATAATCAGCTTTGAAGTTACTAGGTGGACCCGGAAGTGACGTCATCACTTAACAACCCCATTATTACTACAATATGTGACACTCTTGTGAGCTTTAAGACATGTTCTAATGTTGACACCTCATCAAAAACAGACCTGGAGTATTTTGTCACATTTGACATTTTCACTATTTTGATGATTAAAATGTTTGTGTTTCATATGAACTTGGCACAGAAGTGGTTTAACAAAGACTTTTAGTATCACAGCCAGGATTTAGCCGTTATTTTTTTTACTGAACTGTATCGAATCAATTTGAAATATATTGTATGGAATCAAACGTGCACTGTATTGAGATATGTTCTGTATCAAGACCTATGTATTGAGATATGTATCGTATCATGGCCTATGTATGACGTATGTATCGCATCGGCAACGTCTTAACGATACACAGCCCTAATAAAAAGAATGTCAAAGAAATTAGTCTCAGTAGCGCCTCCCTCTTTCTGTGGCCAAAGCATGAAACAGCAATGCATAAAACTAGAATGAAGTTGCCTGTGATTATTAGTCTCTGGGGTCGGCTAAATTATGTACAAACTAGTCATACATTTCATGGAAAGAGCAGAACAGTTAAACAATGAAACCTTAAGTAATCAAAATGACTCACAGTCAGATTAATATTCTGATGAAGAGTATGACAGATATATGTGTTTTTGCAGTTTAGTTTATTATATAGTCCTGTAGATGTGAGTTCATACTTGGGTTTCTCCAGAGGCTCAGGTTCGTTGCGTCCTTCTCCCACTGGACTCTTCTCGGCCTCTTCTCCGGTCAGAAGGTGCAGCTCCGCCTCCACTTTGCCCTGAACACACAACAACACAACTCACATTTAAAGCTGAATTACATACACATTTACAATTTACAAACCTAGGCTTAAAGCTCTGCGCAACTATTCTAGTGGACGGTCTGCTACCTACTTGTCTCTATGGAGATGTTATTGTTTTGCCTTCAATGTTCCATAATATGACTTTAAACTTATCCATCTAGAATTTATTCATTACAGGTGTTTCTGGTACTCAAAATACAATAATTCCTTCTGTGAATAAGGGCGACTCTCCACAGATCTGACCTGTCATGTAGCGTAGTGCTGTTACCTGCTCGTCTCCCTTGTTGTAGATGAGTTTAATCTATACAGTGGAACATTCTAGACAGAGCAATTACATTTTCATGGAAACAAGCAAGTGGTGGACCCTTAAATACAAATGTTACACAGTGCACCTTTAATTCTATCCATGTCACTGTAATTTGTTTCTTCTGAAGTCAAAGGAGATAGTGAGAGTAGAAACAAGTCCCAGTCATGACGCTCTGCTGCCTCACTGTGTCTGCTCCTTTCTGTTTTTATAACCCATAGACTCATCTCTATAGAAATGGACATAGCTAATGCCTGTTTACTTATTTTCCCCGAGCTTGTTCCTGGCAGTGTTAGCAACCGGTTTGACTGACAGTGCCGTTGCTAAACACCCACTCCCTTCCTAACCGACGAGAGGTGGTGTGTGCCTTCAGCAGCCTTGCTCCTGGTTGGTTCTTTGGTTTCATGCTCAAATTTCCTAATATGGTCCCCGATTGGACGTCACACTCCCTAAGTCCACTTCTATTATACAATCTCTGTGAGACCTGGGGATTGTCCAGCTCCCGGGACACATACAGCCCTTTGGTTGACTCTGAACATCCTGGTTTCAGCTCATTTGGAATTACAAAATAAACATATTTTGTTGTCATGCATGGACTAAAGCACTGCAACCTCACCACAAGACTGCAACCTCACTTTTTCATTGCTTAGTCATTACATAAGTTCAAAAAGCTCATCAAAACAATGCTATTTACTGCTTTTTGTGAAGAAATACAATTCATATCATGCAGAATTGAGTTAAGCATTTTGGTCCGGCCCTCCACAATATTTTCTGTTTCTCATGTGGCCCCATGGAAAAAATAACTGCCCACCCCTGATCTGTGTTATAAACAATAATGACACAGCAACTCCTGCCCTGTTTGGCCAGCACTCAAAGAATATGTAAATGAGGCAGACTGCATCTTAAAACCATTTAAAGTCATAGTATGTCACATTCTGGATGTGGAAAGTCAACTGCATGATTCCATGAAAAGTTAAAACCAAATGTTGGAACATTCTCCACCAAGTTAGATACATTTTAATTAATCAAGGTTTGCATAAAATATCTGACCTAAAACGCTCCTAAATCCTGCTTGTGCTCTTCCTCACCGTGAGCTCAAACTCGTCTTCCTCGTTTCGTGCCACAAAAGGCCACCAGCCTTTGATCCTCTTCTGTTTAAAGATGGACACCATGGGCATCTCTGCCTCGTTCGTCACCATGTCGATGGAACACTGCTTCGCCGTTTTAGCCCCGCGAGGAAAACGGTTCAGATCCAACTCGATCGCACCTGAAAAACACAAAACACAAAACAAAAAGGAGTTTAGTCGAAGTTTACATGCGCTCTAACATCTGATCATAATCTGATTTCTGGAGTTTTTCTGGAGTAAGCAAATGCACACCCAAAGTATAATATTATGTATAAACCGCCCTAATTGTCAGTATTAGATCAGTTTTAGGTTGTTTTTGAATTTTCATTTCTTATATTAAAAAACACTATTGGTGTGAAAAGCCATGAAAAAGCTGTTGACCTGATATCTTTACCAACTAATGTTAACTGGTAAATACTGATTCAGTGTACTAGTAATATGTAAAAACATTAAGTAGATCCACTAACTAAATACATCTCAGTCTCATAGACAAAATTATAAACATTCTCAATATGTAAGTGAAATCCAAAAACTATCCAAACAGTTAAAGATAGCTAAATCATTTGATATAAATTCCTTGTGTGAACAGCTCCAGTTGTTACCATAGACTGTTTATGTAAATGGACATAGCTAACCCTCTAGCCGATGCGTTCCAAACAGGAAGTGAGCATGCACGCTCTTCCAGCTCCATCGACTCTCGCTCCAACTGACTTTACACTGAAAAATTGTCACCCCTTTCTCTGTGACCGCTGCTGTCACTTAAAATGTTTGTATTAACCTGCTTTATTTCACTGTTTTATCCATTAATAAATTTCTATTCCTAATATGGAACTCGGAATTCACTCCTATAATTGATAATCACTCCTCAGTGAGCTTCATTTGACTGGAGCTAAATGCTGTGGGTGACGTCACACTCCCTTAGTCCTCTTCTTTGTACAGTCTATGGCTGTGTCCAAAATGTCCACCCTAGTCCCTAACCCTCATTCATTACATAGTCCTGCACTCTTTAGCGCCCTCTACAGTGCACTCTCTCACAGAGATTCAGACACACAGCTCACTACAATCAGGTCTCGTGACTCTGGTGTCTAAGTGAAAGTCCACTAAACTCCAATAAAACTTGATTTCTGTCATAAATAATGATCAGACTAGAATGACACACAAGTGTTTATGGACTAATAATAATCAGACAAGTTTCTGTCATGCTGGATTTCACGTAAATGGACTTGACTATTTGCTTTTTATCTGAAATGTGGAAATGATTATATATTTATTCAGAATCACAGATCAGCAGTGCCATAAACCAGAGCTTTTATCTGCTTCAGTCAGTCAGGTTGTGTCCAGTTAAACACCCATCGCTGTATGGTGTTGTTTTCCAGACTCTCCCAGTGCATTGTGGTCTATATTGATCGCTCTAGTGACCACCGATGCCCAGTATTTTTCAAGGTGCACTACTTTTTCACCTACTGGACATTCGGACTCCCCTAAAATGGCGTGGCCCCTAGATAGTACACGAAGTAGGGAATAATGTGGACATTCAGACACAGCTATAGTTTTTACCCAGGAAGTCGTCAGCAGAGAAGTGATCTGCGTCCCACACTTGCAGGTTGAGTCTGGGTGGAATCTTGTACTCGGTCTCGTCCCAGGCAAACATTGACTCTTTTTTGGAGATGACGATCTTCTCTTCGGCCATGAGGTAATCGAAGGGGTAAACGAAACGCCAGTTAAAGTTGCCCTCTCCGGTGATGGAATGGTAGTGAACGTCTGTGTCCTGCTTATCCTCCTGCTGACCCTTCAACCACCTGCAAAACAACAAGGCTTTAAAGACAGGCCATTACACTTCTTTGTGTGGAGTATTATTGCTAATAGATAACATATTTAGATTGTCATGTTACCCTTTACTCTCTGCGCTAAGTCACTCCCCTTTCAGAGCGCTATCACAACATAATCAACCTGCATCCTGCTAATGAAACTACTGCACATCACTACACACACAAGTTGTTGTGCACAGTTTTGGATCATGTTTTTTTGTACAGAATCTTACAGCTAAACGTAAGAAGGGTTTGAATAGAGCCCAGGTGAGATCGCTAGATTATGCAAACATGCATGGATGACATTTAAAACCTCTTCAGGCAGGTTTGTGATGAGGGAAGAATATTATAACATGATAGAACGCTCTAAAAAGTAGATTTTGCATAATACCCCATCTTTAATAAAAGCATTTATAATAGCTTCAGTGATAAATGGATCTAAAACAAATCATAATCTTCGGGTAGAAATTTTCCATTTTTTTCACCTCGCTCAGTGTAGAGACATTATAGCTCCTCAAGTCCAAGATAAAATATGGGTTCCCTTTTAATAATTTTTTTAAATGAACGTGTTGGTATTTCAAATAGGTCCGGACAGATCCCGTTATTTCTTTGCATCAGAGTAACACTATATATAATTTCAAAGGTGCATCGTGTAACTTTCCTGGTGGACGATCTGTCACCTGGTTGTTTCTATGGATATGTGACTCGAATGTTCCACAGTATAACATTAAAAAGGGAGATAAACTCTGTTTTACAAATGACTGGCTGGTCTCCCTCCTGCCACAATTTTCCAAAATACTTGAAAAATAATTTGACAATAGATTTTGTGGTTTTATCGAAAAGCATCAGTTGCATCAAAACCATGGCATTCGAGGATGAGGATTGAAAAAAAAAAGTTTGCAAAGCAACTTTGGGGACAGACGACAAGTGGTGCAGATTGAACAACACAAATGAGGGTTTAAAGAGATAACGTGTGGGGAACCTCAAGGGTCCATATTGGGGCCTATTATTATTATTCATAATGTACCTTAATGACATATGTAAAATTTAATTTGTACTTTTTGCTGATGATACTAATATTATATATTCAGTGGATAAGTTGAAGCAGCTTTTGGCTCAAGTAATTGGAATCATGTTATTTGGAAAATGTAAAAGTCCCACATCAGACCAAACAACCATTGCTAACACATGTATTGATAGAGTTGAAAAAAATGTATTTTTTGGGAGTTATAATAGATGAGAAAATGTCATGGAAACCTCATATAAGTTACTTGCGGTAACAAAAGTTGCTAAATGTGTGAAAGTGATGAAAAGGTCAAGTCATTTCCTGAACCAGAATGCACTGTTATTGTATCATTCATTTGTTATGTTTTATTTAAAAGATTGTGTTGAAGTGTGGGGAAACTGCTATAAGTGTTGTTCTGTGAAGTGTGGGAAGGGATTGAAAATGTGTAAGGTTTGCTTCATCCATCGCCTTTCCAAACCATGCATGTTTGTGTCTGTGTCTGTACGGGTATGTTGTTATATGAATTATATGTGCAAGTTTCAAATAAATAACTAACTTAAACGGCTCTACTTTACATTTATTCAATTACAGGTGGTTTTATAGCTCAAAAACACCTAGAAAAAACAGGCATTCTGACTGTGAGCGGGGTCGCCTCTCCACAGATCTGCCCTGTAACCTAGTCTGGTTTGGTCTCCATGAAAATAGAAAGGTTTAATGACATACTATGAAACATTCCAGACAGAGTAATAACATCTCTATGGAGAAGAGCATTTCACAGACCCTCCACCAGAAAAGTTACACAATGCAGCTTTAAATAAAATGCTCCCTCACCCTCTGACAAAAATATCACTGGATTTCTCTCCTGTGAAAATATCGTCGTCTTCCAGCACCACCTCGTCTGTGTTCCAGATGATCACCCTCAACTCAAACCTGCACAAAAATATACATACAGACTCATAAGGAGGATAGTACAGAATGGATGGGGTGAAGAGTAGGAAGAGACATTCACTAGAAAACGACAAATACTCTCATTTTGTATATTGTTTTGAGTACTTTTTACACATGTACTTTGTAATGTGTGTATAATATGCAGAGTTACAACTTAAAATACTGTAAAAACTGCTGTTGCTGTGACTGCATTTGAATATTTCCTTAGTACTTTTTACACATATACTTGTACTGTAATTCAATGCTTGTAAATGTCATTAGCTACATTTAAAATCATAGGTGTACTTTACTGATCCTGAATGTAATTAATTTTTACGGCTACACTACAAGTTTTGTATGAAATAATGATGTAAAAATGCTTCTCAAATTTGTCAAAAAAGTAACTACCAGTAGCAGTATTTTTCATTTTGTTCCATTTATCCTTTGACATAAGTACAGATTTGGCAGCAATAGTTGTACTTTTAGTTGAGTACTTTTTAGCTATATAACTGTACTTTTACTTTAGTGTACATTTGTAGTATTCTTTTCACCATCACTGCTTATATTATGTATCTTACTTCTTTGGTTTTCTTGGTGCGATGTCAAGGGCCGGGCCTGGTGCCGTCATGTCTTTGGGAAACATGTCCACCCACATCTCTATCCTGCCCTGGAAACAAACACAAAACAAAGCATTACTACAATACCACAAGATCATATAAGGTCCTGTATTACACTATTTTCTGATCTAGACCAAGTTACAGGTCAAATCTGCGAAGAGGCAAGTCCACCTCTAGAAGAAAGCAGGATTTCCAAGGTGCTTTTGAGCAATAAAAACACACAAATGCAAGCCACAATGAATGCCTTTACAACATTACAAGTAAAGCAATAGCATCTCCCCCACTCGAAAAGTTACACAATGTGCCTTTATTACATAACCCACAAATCACTGTTATTACCACTTAATAACATTTACTTTTTGCCCTTTGTTATATATTGTATCAGCGCAACAGTAGCTCAGTTGGTAGAGCGTTTTTCCACTGATCAGAAGGTCGGTGGTGTGATTCCA
The DNA here is from genome assembly GCF_026225935.1 of Boleophthalmus pectinirostris. NCBI lineage: Eukaryota > Metazoa > Chordata > Actinopteri > Gobiiformes > Gobiidae > Boleophthalmus > Boleophthalmus pectinirostris. Next base: position 35,332,992 of record NW_026570971.1, on the reverse strand, counting down.
GCTCCTACAGATGAATGCTGTCATTGTGTCCTTGGGCAAGACACTTAACCCACGATGTCCCCAGTGTCTGTGTACATTGGTGTATGAATGGGTGAGTGGTTCCTTGATGTAAAGAGCGTTGAGACTTAAAGGTGGAAAAACGTATAAAAATTGGACCATTTACCATTTTAATGTTTTTTGTAATAAATGAACTACTGCGTCTAAGTCATTTCCCTTGAGGATCAGTGAAGTTTGTGTAAGCCTAGATCTGTTTTAGATGACTCCCACAACTGCTCAGACTTATCATGTAGTTTCATTAAAGGTGCACTGAGTAAATTTTCTGGTGTCTGCAACCTACTCTCTACCTCCAAGATGTTTTACATTGTCTTTGAAGTTCCACAGTATGGCATTAAACTTGTCTATATCCATGGAGACAAGATCTGGGCATCAGAGCAAAGCAATAATTTCGGCATGGAACCAGGCAGATCGCCGACCCTCTACTAAAAGTTACAAAGTGCACCTTTAACATATGCTGTACATATATTGTCCCAGCTGACGTACTTGCTCGATGCCAGGTTTGTCCGGGTGCAGCAGGGGTCTGGTCTCCACGTGTTCAGGGACCAGTTTACAGCCGGCTTTAGGAATCTGCTCCCAGTGATTCAACACACTCAGAGCCACATGCTCATCCGTCTGCTTCTTCAGACCTGAAAACAACAACAACAAAAACAACATGCAAACCATCATTTCTATTATAATACACAAACATGCTCTTGAGGACCTTTGCTTTGGAGTCTCATGTTTTAGAACTAGAAATGCTTTAGTATAGAACTAGACACTACTGTGCAGCAGCAGCTCCCCCTGTTGGATTTCACGTTAGAAAAAAACACAACAAAAGCTAGCTATTAAGCAACAGGGCTTGGCATGATAATATGATGATAAAGATGTAACTTGATTTGACATCAGTAACGCTCAGTCTGCCAATTATTTGACAGAGATGCACTATGTACATTTTCATTTTTTTATTGGCAATAAAATACTGCTAAGCTTTATGCCATTTTGTGAAACATTCCAAGATAAATAACACCTCCATGGAGACTAGAATATTTTGGACCCTTCACCTAAAACCTTACATAGTGGCCCTTTAAGGGTCATGGATTAAACTGCAGGTTTGACAGTGAAGGTGTTGTACAGCAAAAAAAAAAAGCTTTGGATCAAATTCTAAAACTTGTCAAACTGGTAAAAGATGTAGAGTATAACTTTTGTTTGTACCGTTTTCATCCTCGATCTCAGTGGGTCCCATAAAAACCCGATTCTCCACTTTCACTTTCCCTGGGGGTCCATAGTGAGGCCCGTCCAGTTTCCCTTCTTTACACAACTTGGCCAGGATGTGTGTGGGCTTCATGGGGTCCCGCCAAACATTGTAACCATGACTACAAACAAAACAAGAAAACGAACCCATTACTTTATTCACATGATTTCTGCTCATGTAGTAGTTGAGCTCCCCCCTGTGCTCACATGGCATAGGAGCGTGCGACTCCGCAGGTGGCCCGGTGTTTGCTGTAGAAGCGGTTCTCCAGGTCGATCTTGGTTTCTCCGATGAGGTCGTCTGTTCCCACCAGGTCCCAGTCATAGATGGACACGGTGAGGGTGGAGTCCATGGGGAGAGTCGCTTCAACGTCAAAAGATCTGAGCGAGACGGTGCACATTTATATGATTAGCTGCTTAACTGAAGTACTCACAGCGGTGATTGGGCCTTTATTTTGACAGAAATCATTTCATGTCAATTAGGGAAGTCTGTACAGTGCACTGAAATTATGAAACTTAATGAATTTAGTGGGAAATTGTGAATTTTAATTTCATTATTCATTCATTTCTGCACTGATCTGAAACCTTAATATAATGAGCTTGTGGAAGTGAACTGCTGTTGCCATTTTTATCTAGTTTAGTGTTTTTGTAATACTTTTGTTTTTTAATTTTTTATTTCGTGTGTCTGTTGCATTGTATATGTGTGCATGTATTTGTCATCATCGACCTGCCTAATGTCAACAGGTCTAAATTGGCATGATGCTAAAACAATAAATAAAAGTTTTTTGTTTTTTTTTACATGGGTATTAAAATGCGCTGTTCCCAGTTGTTAAATAAATAAAATAAAAGCTGTTTGACTTACTTTCCAAACACAGGGTTGAGCTGTTTGGAAATGTAGTTTTCTTTGTCCTTTATCTCTGTCTTTCCGAGTCTTATGGTGATGTAGGGATCTGCTTTACCGTTAATATCAGCCGGGTGCAGGTCTGTCGCCTAAGCAACAATAAAAGAATATATTATATTCAGTGTAACTTTCATATACAGTGTATAGAGTGTCTAGGCTGCATCTCACCCTGACGACGTAGATCCGCACCAGCACGTTAACCGGATCGTTGTGAGGAATATTCTGGAACATTCCCATGTTTGAGTCGAAGCTGGAGTCTCGGGACATATCTTCTGTCACTTTGTACATGCACATGGAGCCCTGGGGGAAAAACAATAAAGAATGTCATTTTAAAGTAATGTCAACAATGCTTATATTTATAAAATGCTTTTCATGATTCAAAGTGAAGTGTCTTGCTCAAGGACACAACAATTGTAGGGTCAATGACTATTTTGACCATTGTTAATCATTATCTGGACCATAAACAGACTAAATTCCATTTGATAAGAAAATCAGTTTTAGCACAAGCTCTTAAATCAAAATGAGACAAGAAGAATACAAATGTTGAGTTAAATCATTTGAATAAAAATAAATATCTGTAAAAATGTTCAATCAAAATGCTTGAATTTAGAATATTTTAATGTTAAACAAGTTAAATAAAAATGATCTCCCAGGAATAATTATTATTTGACAAGGCAACTGACTAGTGAGTACTCAAATACTGTAATCACTAGTTTCAGCCCCAGTTAGTTAATCTAATCTAAATATTGATGGCAAATTGTTAATATAATCAGTTTTTTACTTTGAATTTCCCCACGATTCTGTCTTCGTCTGTGGCATTTTGGTCTTCGTCGTCTCCGGCTTTTCCTCTGAACAGGTTAAAACTGTGGAGCCAGTCCTCGAAATTATCAAACTCACTCTCCAACTCTTTGGGATACACCTGGGCAAAAATATATATGTATTATTAAAGAGTAAACACCTCGCAAACTTGTTTTGCCATGTTTTTTTTTCCATCTTTTTAATTTTTTTTTAAAGATTGAGCTTTATATCAAATTTATTAACAAAAACTCATCAACAACGTGCCAGTTTTTGTCATGACGTTACTATAATGCCATGCACTCTTGATTCTGTCTGAATTGCAGTATTTTATTTTAATGGTCCTATATTACACAAAATTATAACCTTCTTAAAAACAGAGCTGGAGTTGTGTTTTGTTTTATTCACACATGTTTAAGTAATTCTTTATTATTAGTCTGTTTACATCTCCAAAGCTCCAAATGCACTCTTCCACCTTGTGATGTCATGAATGGTAGTTTTCATGTTAACAACTCCTTTAAACTTTTGTAGAGATTAGTATTTCCAGGGCTGAAATGATCCAAATGATTCTTGTAATGGTGTGTGGAGTTTAAAAACACAGTGGTGCACTTCTTGTATTCCCACATGACATCACAGGGTGGAACAGAGTGTTTTGTGTTTGAGAGAAGAACTGAGTCTAAATGTGCAGGATTTGTGTGTTGTGTGTATGTGAATGAAACAAAACACAACTCCAGGTACAGTCTGTCTGTGATGAGGAAATGACATTAGAACAGAGATCACATGTTTAAATAGAAGCGTCACCTTGAGTTCGTCCAGTTTGGGTTTCTTCTTCTCAAAGGGGTCGTGGACCATGGACTTCTTCTTCCGGGACTTCCCCTTTTTGGTGCCTTTTACAGGAGAGTCATCAGGTTTGATTTCTGAACAGTTTTTACCACGGCGACGGCAGAAACGGAGAGAAACAGACAGAGAGAGAGAAAGAGAGGGAGGGGAGAGGGACGAAAAGACAAAGAGAAAGCACTCGAGACATGAACTCAACATGAAAGTCTTCAAATTTTACATTATTGTGGAGCCGTATACTACTGTAAACAGTCAGCATAGGGCTCATGTGGGTTCAATACATTTTTCATTTTTTTATTTTTATTTTTTTGTCTTTCTTTAAACAGAGAAGGCATCATGAGTTCTCTGTTTAGTACGATGTGTAGTTAAATGACAAAATAAATATTGAATTGTTTCTTTTTTTATGCAATTAAAACAGCAGTTACCTCACATGGCTTCACAAAATTAAGTCAATATTTATTTGGTGACATGTATTAACTATGAAAATAATCTAAAGCTTTTTCTGGCAATAATTTGTAGTATTTTTTATCAGAATAGGAATAAAAAATACTAATTGAAATTTGGAATGGTTGTATTTTTATATTTGTGATACAGTTTTATGATTTGAGGACTTTCATGGAAGCATCCAGTGTGCGTGAGTCAGATACAAGCCCCTGTGTTTCATTCATGTCACTGAAGAGCGGCTTTAAGCACGACACGACTGCGACGACAGACACAGGTTAGTGACATGCAACAATTCAAATACTACTACTACTACTACTAGTACTAGTACTACTACAACTAGAACAACTGAGGCTAACACAAATTAGTAACATTTAAACTATTACCACCACCACCACTACTACTACTACTACTACTACTACTACTACTACTACTACTACTACTACTACTACTACTACTACTACTACTACTACTACTACTACTACTACTACTACTACTACTACTACTACTACTACCACTACTATTAATACTACTACGACTATGACTACTACCACCACTACTGTTACTACTACTGCTACTACTGCTACTACTATTTAGGTAGTTATGAGTAAGGGTACTACTATTACTATAAGTAGTATTTCTTAGTAGTATTTACTATTGATACTGCAAGTCTGCTACTACTACTACTACTGCTGCTGAGGGACACACAGGTGGATGAAATGCAACATTTGAAATTCTACAGCTATGATTACTACAGTACAAATACTGCTACTACTTCTAATACTGATACTGCAACAACCACAACTTTGGCAGGCCAAATACTGCTGCTACTGCTGCTACTACTACTACTACTACTACTACTACTACTACTACTACTACTACTACATAAACTGCTATTGTGGTGGGACACAATGGTTGGGAGCAATGCACATGCAACATTAAGTACTATCATATACTACAACAACAACTACAGAGATTATATAGACTTATGATACCCATGCAAAAATAAACTACACTACTGTTACTGTTACTTCAAACACACATATTTCTACTACTACTGCAGTGGGACAGAGACACAAGTTAGCAACAACAAAAGACTACTCTAGACAGTATGAGCTGTTGCGATACTGTTAGCTTACACAGATCGTAAGACAAAATAAAAATATTCAGCTTTAACAAATAATTTTGTTATGATTTCTTAAATTCAAACAGATCTAGAGTGATTTTGGTATATTTGGTTTTACCTCCATCGGCCAAGTCTGAGTCATTATTGTCCTCTGTGTCTGAAAAAGCAGCTTCTTGTGCTCTGAGTGACTGGGGAAAAAACAACAAATATAAATACATAATTAAAACAATATGTGACAGCAAACTACTGAATTAGCAGAATTAAAATGCAAAATGTTATGAGCTAGAATCAAACCTAGATCTTGCTCTTTATCAGAACTAGAACACCAAATTGAAATATAAAAGAAACTATTATAATTTGGTTGATAATGGAGCTCCAGGAGTAGGAGTGACCACCTACCCCCAGGTTCCTGAACCAAATAATATTAAAAGTTTAAAAGCTCAGGGCTAATCAGCTCTGTGGTCACTAATGACCACAAGCCTAACTCTAACTCTATTGTTTTTAAAAATGTTAAATCACACACTGCTAATACACCGCTAAGTTATTAAAATATTTCACTGAATCTTGCACTTGACCTTAAAATAACCCTGTTACGGATATTAGTTAACCTGCACGAAGCCTTTGAACACTTAATATTAGAATTTTTCAGAAAGTCTATGGGAAAAATAAATGGAAAATTACTTCTGACAGTCACTGCTGAGCTCCATTACATTCTATTGTCTAAAAAAGTTTTTATTATTATAATGGTTTCAACCTTTTCTTTAGAATCAGAATCAAATTTGACATTTTAGTGCAGTGACAATAAGTACTGTCTGGCAGAATTGTTGTTTGAAGTCCTTTGTGACCACTTTCTGTATCACAAGAACAAAAAATCTGACAGAGAGGATGTTCAACCTTATGCCAGTTTTTTTTTCATGTGGATGGTAATTACACTGATACGAGCCATAAACCAGGTCAACAAATGTGTGATCTAAATAGCAAATTCAACATAGAATTCTAATTTTCAGCTCAGTTTAAATTATGAACCTTTAAATGTTGTGATGTCAAATGAACCCAGGCTATTCACCCACATTATTATCATAACAGTCAGGAGAGTATTATAACAGCACTAGTGTACAGTCCTCATACCTCAGTGAGAGTCTCGATGGAGGCGAAGTACTTGGACCACCAGTCCAACATGCTTTCATCCAGACCCTCCTCCTCCACCTCCTCTCCCTTCTTCCTCTTCTTTTTCTTCCCTTTATCATCATCCTGCTCATAAACACAGGCAGTGTAAGTGTATAGAATATATAGTGTATAGTCATGTTTTAGTCACAGAACAAAATCAAAATAAAATAACAGTTGTATTTTTTAACAGTGTGGAATTTATGTAACACATAGCAAGGCATAGCAAAGCACATTGCATAGAATTCATACACTTTTCAGGAAATATTAAAGACTTTTTGTCAAATATACCATAAGAAGTAAAGCAAACTCTTACCTCTACTTTGACCACAGCATCAGAGCACTGGAATAGAAATGAAATATAATGATTTCACTAATCTATCTGATTTGGTGTAATGTGTATTTTGTATTGTGTGTCATGTACTGTGTATTGTTTTGATGAAACTCACAGAATCAAGTTTGACGACTGTGTCCATCTTCTTAAAGTTCTGTTCAGGTTCTGCGTTCACAACTATTATTTCCTCTAAAACAGGAAACAGACAAAGAGCATTTCATTAAATCACAGTCAGTCATTTGGCTGATTTTTGTGCCAGATGCCCTTCCACTATTCTGTAACTTGAGGGGTACATGGGGGTGGTGACATGGTGTTTTTTTTCTCCAAAGTTTTTTGAGTCTGTACGTTTTTAAATTACAGCAAAATCAAGTTAATCTTGCAATGAAGTGATAACAACTTCAAAACTAACCCTAACCCTATGGAATAAATGAGCAGATGAAAATATCTGTAAATATCCTCCATGTCCTCTAACGGCATCGTTATTATATTCATCTGGATCAATGTAAATCTCTCATATTTATGGATCATTCACAATTTAAACAACTAATCAATTAACTATAATAATAATAATAATAATAATAATAATAATAATACTGTCAGTCAGATTCATTGATTAGTATAATAGTATAATAACCCTGGTGAAACATAAGCTGGTGTACCGTTGGTGTTCCAGTTGTTGGCCTGCTTGTCTCCAGGTCTGTAGATGAACTTTCGGAGTGTGGTCACAGCGTGAGAGCCCACCAGAGTGTAACGCCCAAATGCTCTGCAGTCCACCACACGGATGTTCAGAGGAGGATGCAGCAGCTCATTCTCTGGTAAGTCCTACGAGAAGGAGACATGAGAGGAGACAATGCGATGAGACAATAGTATTTAATATCTATAATGGTTTATATATAAGATAAAATGTGTTTGACTGTAACTGAGTGTATATGTATATCTCATACCACTTCGAACCACTTGACGAGTGTGCTGAAGTTGGGGTTCTTCCTGTAGTTTGGTATCAGCGCAGACTGGACTCCTTTCCCCGCACACTCGATGTCCACTCTGGGTCTGTCCACCTGAGCCAGGTTCACTCGCTTCAAGTCCCGAAGACCCCAGAACAACACCTACAAAGAGGGAAAATATATATTAATAATATATATATATATATATATATATATATATATATATATATATATATATATATATATATATATATATATATATATATATATATTATTTTGAATGTATTTGAGACAGTGTGGATTGTGTATGTGAATAAACATTTTTTCTGCAAATCAATAAGATGTGATACTGTTTTGTGGTTCCATATTACTCATTTAGGATAGCTGTAATATGCTTAGGAACCTAACTATGGTGAAAATAGGCATTAAAAAGTGTCAGGCCAAACTCTTTCTGATAATGTTACAAATAAAAAAACACAGTACAGCCTATGTACTGGTGGCTCTCACCTCGATCCTGTATTTGCTGAGCACTGGTCTGATCCCCAGAGGCACCGGGAGGATGGGCCCTCGGTCCATGTCTGTGGGGCCATCGATGGGAGGCAGGTCAGCTTTACCATTAGGACCAATCTGAAAGACAAATATAATACACATTACTCCTGCTACTACTATTTGAATCATTTTATAGAGTCACAAATATGCACCTGTAGCAGTTCAAACGCGGCGAGCATCTCTCCAGCGGTGCAGTTTCCTCTGTAGATCTGATAATACTCGAGCTGAGGGGGGAAGCGAGGAGGGCCGTAGTGTTCATCAGCCATTTTGACGATGGGTTTCGCAAAAGTCCTTCCCATGAAGTCGGCTTTGCCCTGAAAACACAAGAGATACAACAACTCCAACTCCTCTGAAAAACCTGAAATCAGGCTGTAAAGAGACTCTATGCAATTTTTCCACCATCTGCTTGTCTCCATGGAGATGTTAGTGCTTTGCCTTGAAAGTTTAGAGTTTACTGTTCATGTTCATATACATGTCTGTCATTTAGATCCACATAAGTATCTAAAGCATGTGATGTTTCACGGTATGGCATTAAGCTTCACTATCTCCGTGGAGACAAGCAAGTGGCCAAGTTACAGCTCAGATGTGTGGAGAGGTGGTCCCATGTTTTTCAAGGTATTTCTGAGCTATAAAACGGTTTAATGCTATACTGTGGAACACTCTAGACAAAGCAATAACATCTTCAGGTGATGGACCCTCCACCAAAAATAACATAACTTTGTCTTACCAGATCCCATCACCAGAACATTTATACAGTAGAAACATGGCTTTTTATGCACATGTTTCAAGACAGACAAAATAACCAGTGAACTGCAAAACAGGAGTGAGTGGATGTTTTGATGTGATGTAAAAATAAAATAATATACATGATAAGTCTCTCTTGCAGTTAGTGGTTATACAGGAGTCTAAACATTAACAATGAGGTATAATGAAAACTAGAGGAGTTAGCGTCATGGTAACCTGTAGTAAACAACATCCAGGTCCAGCAGCCATGTTGTGACTGTAAAGTTCTACTCAAGATCAAAACATTTTCTTGAAATCAACTTCCTTAATTTGCCGTTTTTCCATTTAAACAGCACCATTAATTTTTCCTCACATAGTTATGCCTCACAACAATGTTAAGCTACAAATGCTAATATCTGAAATTATATTATTTCTCAATTAGGGTACAGTTTTAGGATTTAGGATGCAGATTTAGGACTATAGACTAGGTTTAGGAACAGATATTTTGGTTAGGAACTAGGTCTTGGCAGAACTGTGATGGGGGAAAAAAACACTGTAATGTTAAAAACTCTTGAAAAAAACATGTATTTTGCTAATATTGCATTCTTTAGAAATAAATAGAACAGTTATCTCTGGTTGGTGTATTGACATGTAAATATAGTGTAATTCTGCAAAAATATACAGACCGTGAAGTATGATTAGGATGAATATTTCCACAGGTCACTGCAAACTATTACCTGGACTATTACTAGAATTCAAAACTACCATTATTTGAAACTGAAATTTAATTGAAATTTCCTGTTTCTATTAGAATTGTACTCCTCTTCCAGTCACAAGAGGCCGCCACAATTTCCAACAGTATCCATTGTTTCTAGTTTTCATTGTACCTCACTGAGTGTAAACATGTAGTGATCGTCCCACAGTCAAAAGCACAATGTTCGTTAAAGGAATGCAACAGGGACAAGTCTTATAAGAAATATTATGTATAAGTATTATAGTATTATAGAGTCAAATGTAATTGTCCTTCTTGCATGTCTTTGTTTGACTACACACATAACAGCCCCTCGACAGTAAAACAAGCACAAACTCTACTTATCCAAACGTGGTCCCAAACAAAGAAGTTATTCACCGGAACAGATGTGAAATTCATAGTTAGCAAAATACTGGAAAAGTATTTTATAAAATATAACATAATGAACCCAATTTTAAAAAAAGAGTATTCTCTGAGTTCAGGATATTCATACTGGAAGCCATTTTCATTTGTTTTTGAGAAGACAAAATATGTTTACATTTAAAACAGGCCCTATAAAAGACACAGCATTACATTAAATCAGAAGCATGAATGAAAAGAAGCATAAAAAGTATACACATATAATATAAAATAAATGAATTAAATGAAACTTGTAATTAAAAATAAGATAAGCTCTAAAACAAAACTTCAAATCTTTCATATAATAATATGTATGTAAGAAGTGAATCAAAAGGACATATTTGCAAGTATTATTCTGTATTTTGTATGTCCCCAGTGGTTTTTCACAGGTCTGTGTCAGGCCTCGTCTCTTACCACAGTGTCCTGGTCGTAGATCTCGATGACGATGATTGGGGGGTCGTCTCTGAGCTCTGACGCTTCTCCAAAAAGCTCCACATTTTCAAAAACCAAAAGCTGATCCCAGGTTGGACACAGGGTCTCCGGGAGGACCTGAAAGAAGAGAGGGAGAACAGGGAGAGAGGAGATAGAGAGAGAAAGAGAGAGATCACTGAAAAGAGGCTGGACCAAATGAGACATCTATCAGAGCTTGATCTCTGTGGAAGACACTGTGTGCAATGTTTTGTATTTCATATACTTTCAGAAGAAATCAGATTTCACTCATGAGCATAATAACATCAGCAGCACGATAGCCCCAGGGGCAGCTCAGAGGCACCCATGGGCTCCTATGGGCCTGTAGCCCCAGTGCTGCTTGTTGTAACGTGTGTAACTCTTTACAAGAGCTACAGTTAATTGTGATCTAATGAAAGTATCTTGCCAGAGGTTGAGTCGTAGTGTAGATGCAGGTCGGACTCACCTCAGTGACTTGGCTCTGAGTGGAGAAGAAAACTCGAGCGAAAGGATCAGACAGACCCGTGCTGTCGGCCGCAAACAGACTACGAGCCTGATACATGTGAACACGCAACTGGAACATCTGCTTCACTGGAGAGAGAGAGGAGGAAGAGGAGAGGAGTAGAGAGAGGACAGAAAGAAGAGGGAGGTAGGAAAGAGTACGAGACAGAGAGAGAACGGAGAGAAGAGAGAGAAGGATTAAGATTAATGCCATAACCATGGAACAAACAGCAGAAAAGTTCCACAGTGCCTCTTTAATGATGTGTGTATATCCATATAAGTCTTACTCATGTATGTGAGGCTGATGGGGGGAGAGGAGGGCAGCCCAGGCCCTTTGGACAGTTTGTTCTCCTCAAACCCGTTGGGGAGTCCGCTCAAATAGTCTCTGCGCTGACGGTTCAGACCCATCCACAGATACATCTCGATTTTACTCTGCACCGTCCACCCAGCAGGACCAAAGCCCTTCTTCCCAGGGATCTGACGAGCACAGAGGGGGTTCATAAGGAAATGTACACACAAAACAAATGCATATGTACATGTTGGACTTTTTCATTAGATAATAAAATACAATTGAATGTGTCCTATTTTTTTTGTCTCATTACAATTATACAGTCAGATATTATGCAATTAATTGCTTAATTTAACAAAGTTTCTAGATTTTTGTGACAATATTTACTTGTCCCTCAATTGGGAGATTTCAATGTTGCAACATTAAGTAAAAGAACATCAGAAGAAAGGAACTATGCAATCAAAAACCTACATCAGGACTAAACCAGGACTAAACCCAGTACAAACCGATACTAAACCAGGACTAACCCCAGACTAAACCCAGACTAAACCAGGTCTAAACTCAGGACTAAACTAGGCCTAAACCAGGACTAAACCAGGACTAAACTGGGACTCACCCGTAGAAACAGGGTCTTGACTTTGCCACAGTCCTTGCCCCTCTCCTCCTCGGTGCTGGAGTACAGAATGTCTTTGGAGGGGATTCTGGCATAAGCGATTCTTTTCCCGTTACTGATCATCCAAATGAACACATCCGGAACACTGTGCTGGGGCTGGGAAACACATGTTTTGGAGGTGATTAAATTATCCCTCATGTACTGGGTTTTAAAGCTGCATTGTGTATCTTTTCTGGCGGAGGGTCCGTCAAATGCTTTTCTCCATGGAGATGTTATTACTTTGTCTTGAAAGTTTCACAGTATGGCATTAAACCTTTCTATCCCCATGGAGACCAAACCAGACCAAGTCACAGGTCAGATGTATGGAGAGGCAAAATCGCTCAGTAACAATGTCTGTTTTTCTAAGTATTTTTGAGCTATAAAATCACCTGTAACTTAATAAATGTAAAGTAGAGCTGTTTAATGTCACACTGTGGAACATTCCAGGCAGAGCAATGACATCTCCATAGAAACAAGCAGGTGACTAACCCAGAACCAAAAAGTTACATAGTACACCTTTAAATGATGGCTAACACTTTATAATAAGGCATACCTACAAATCACTTGTAAATGTTTATTAAACATGAACTAATCATTTACTAAAAATTACCTTCTCATTAACAAGCGTGTCATAATTAATAAAACATTCATAAACTTTTAATTAGAAACATCTACAAACATTTTACAAATGTTTATTAATCCTTAACTACTCATGTACTTACAATGACATACTTGTAGTTTTTAGTAAATGATTAGTTAATGGTTAACATTTACTTTTAATTCGTTAATGGTTAATAAACATTTACAAATAATTTGCAGGTATGCCATATAATAAAGTGTTAACAAACCATGTTCTTACCTCATCGGCCAGAAAGCGGAGCTTGTGCAGGAAGTTAAATGTGAGTTTGAGTTTGTCTCGGACTGTGCTCTTTTTGACCTGGGTCCTCATGGTCTTGGCCTGCTGACCAATCGACTCCTGCAACACAAAACACAAGATTCTTATCAGATCAGTTCAAGTTTATTTATATAACACATTTAAAACAACTTCAGCTGACCAAAGGGCTTCACATAAAAGTCAACAAAAACAGAAAGAAACAGATTTACAGAGAACATAATACATGAAAAACTATAGTACAATAAGATATCCTGTCCAGCGAGTATTAAACACCAGGGAGATACACAATAGGGAGACTGAACATTTAATCTGGACAAAAATTTGTGGAAATCTATGCTCTTTTAAACAGTATACTCACCACTTCTGCCATGCACAGCTTCACTCTCTCTCGGTCCAGTTTGGTTCGACCTGATTGGTTCTGGTCTTTGTTTGCAAGGGACAAAAACTGACTAGAAACAGGGAGAGATGGAATAGTTTTATTTAAATTAAAATTAAAAACATTCTTTATCAAACTGTCAAAGGTGGCTCGTACTCACTTTTTCTTGAGTAACGTTTTAGTAAAACTCCATACTTTTAATAGTATATTGTACAGTGGAACAGTACTCTTACTTTTTTGATTCTCTGAATTTTATGATTCTCTAATATCTACTTAATTTAGTTAAATAAAACTTGTTGTAAATATATATTATAGTTTTAACCGAATCAAGAAACAGTTTGTGGAGAAAAGTTGAAAAATGTGATAACTTTTTTCTGTTACTTTAAACATTACTTCAATAAAATAAAGGTGTTTTCTTGTCTTTTTATTGATTAAATTATAATTTCTGTGTACCTTAATGTAGTTTTGAGCCCAATGTACATTATGGTTGGGTAACAGTTATGAAATTCCCAGCCAGGAAAAAAAAGAAATCCAATTTGGGAAAAGAAAAGTTTTATGTAACTTGAAGTAAATGTTTTAGTTATATTTCCAACTGTGATTAAGTTTACAAGTCACAAAAGTTTTATGCTGACAAAATGATTTGAACTGGACCTTCCAATGTGTTTGTGTGTCTATCATCAGAAAATACAGAGTTTTGTGCATTATTTCATGTTTTGTCCCTCCAATTATGTTAACTTCAGTTTATAAATCAGTCTATCGTAATTTTGAAATAACAACAGTATTACTTGAGTACAGTTTTGGCTACCCAATCCACATCTGGGTACTGTAAGTTTAACCAATGAACAAATATTGATTTATTTCCTGATTGTGACCTGCATCCATGGCTGAGTTCCTCCAGCACTCCTCTCAGTCTCCTTTCAGGATAGGCCTTCTCTGTTTTGATGACCTCCTGGACGTCGTTCAGACCCTCCTCCTACAGGTAGTTGGAGTCAGTTATTTACACTGATATTAATTAAAGCAGTATTATTATTCTCATGTTCCATCTGCATGACACTCACCAGTTTGTCTGCGATGTTGTCGATGACGTTGGCGTTGAACAGTCTCCTCCTCTGGTCCTGCCACCAGCTCTTGATGTAGATACAAGGCTTCCTCTCAAAGTACGGCAGGTGGAAGTAGTTTCTGAGGGAAGAGTCATGAAGAAATGTAAATAAAAATGTAAATATAAGAAGTTTGTGTATTGGCTTTAGAGTAAACCCTAAAGATGCACTTTGTAACTTTTCGGTTGGGGGTCCGTCACCTGCTTCTTTCCATGGATACGTCATTGCTCTGCCTGGAATGTTCCACAGTGTGACTTTAAACAGCTCTACCTTACATTTATTAAATTACAGGTGATTTTATAGCTCAAAAATACCTAGAAAAACAGGCATTTTGACTGTGAGAAGATCCACAGATCTGACCTGTAATATGGTCTGGTTTGGTCTCTGCGAAGATAGAAAGGTTTAATGCCACACTGGGAAACATTCTAAGTAATAACATCTCCATGGAGAAACCATTTGCAACTTTAAATGCAACTCAGAAAATTATTATTATAAGCTTTATGTTGTAACTTTTCTACAATCTGCTTGTCTCCAAGGAGATGTTGTTGCTTTGCTGAAATGTTCCATAGCACGGCATTAAACTGAGCTATCTCCCTGCTTCCTGTGAGTTAACCAACAACAGTTTTTGCCAAAATCATGAACCATTTATTCTGCATTCTGTCTTGTCTTGAGAAAATTCATAATATATTTAATTATTCATTTTCTTAAAGGCAAAGTTAAGGTATATTTTAATGTCCCCTTAAGAAAAACAAAGTCCACTGCATTTGACCCATCCTTCAAAGTCACTGAGTGAAATCTATCCATTTTAGACTTGGACAAACTTTACTGATTGATATTGGACACAGTCACTCACACATCACAATATAAAATAATAACAAAGAGAAAAATATAAAACAATACATTCTAAAAAGAGACATGTGTCAAATAAGGCACAATTATAGAAATGTATTGATCTTGAGCTAGTCTTGGTCAGAATTACCTTAGCTGGAGGATTTCACCTGTTGTGCATGTTTCTGGTTGATGGAGGAAACCCTCCTAGACACAGGGAGAACATGCAACCTCCACACAGAAATGCCTTATTGATCATTCGAGTTTGACAGGTTTTCCATGATTTATGATGAGTTTTGACTTAATTTGGTGGGATAATACCTGTTGTAAGTATAAATTATCATTTTACACCAATCAAGAAGCAAAATGTGAAAAAAAGTTGAAAAAAATGTTGAAAATGACAGAAAGTGGAGAGTTCTATTTTAGAGAAATACATGGGTAGAAGACAGACGTCATGATTTCCAGCCAGGTAACAGAGTAAAATTTAAAACCTACAAACTGACAAAATTGGGAAAAATTAGTAACATTTTGTCTTAAATCTTAAATATAATGATCTTAACTGTGTTTTGGTAAAAAGAGTCTAACCTGCCATAAGCACTTTAAGTCTATGACATAAACTCTTTTCCGACCTGTCTGTTATGACGGGCTTCATCGGTGGAGTCACAGACACAGACTGAAAATCTCCGTCGTCTTCGATCTCTTCGTCGCTCGATTGATGGATCAGCTCCGTCTCCTCCTCGTCTCCGTCTTTTTTACCTTTGGATTTAGGCTGGATCATGCTGTCTGCCTCGTTTCCATAGTAACCTGGACAATCCCATGTATTTCATTCAGTTAGCACAATTGATATGGCAATTAACAACTCAAAACGAAATTCCATCAAGCGGAAATCCAAGAATAGCAGATATTTTAGAGAAGTGAATAAAGCAGGATATTGTCAGAACTGTGACTACTAATTCATCATTGTGATTTAATGCAAAAATACATCAAATTAAAATGAACATTGAATTGTTGTTTAGTAAGTATGCGTAATTACAATATTGAGTATAATGTGTACAAGAAAGTGCAGTTACTGAAGAAAAGGAACAGATTGTTAAGATAAGGTTAAGATTTAAGATGATACTTCTGTCCTACAGGTGAACTTACCTATAGTGACTTCAAAGTTGATGGGTTTGTCTCCGATTTTTCTGTCGATCATTGTGGCCTCGAGGAAAGCTCCGAACAGGAAAAACTCCTCAACTTTCCCAGTGGCCGTCTGTGAGCAAAATAGGAAGTATTATTTTACTGACTTTAATGTCCATGTAATACCACAAATGTCCAGGAGGAGTCTGGGGTCAATTTGAAGAAGGGAGAAAAAAAGCTCCTCTTGTTTCTGTTGTATATACTGTGGGACATTAGATAAAGCAATAACATCTCCATAGAGACCAGAAAAGTTGCATAATGTACCTTTAAATGTGGACTGTTAATGTTAAAGGTGCATTGTGTTACGCAGTGCAACTTTAAAGGAAACACATAATGCATTTCAAGTGTTTGTATTTGTATATATGGATAAGTACTGGTGTTTAAATTCATCAGATGAGCTGCTCAGTGAGAAGTGAGTCCCGGGGGCATATTACCATTGCATTAATATTGTATGTTTTTACATTGTCGCCAACAAACAGAGTAAATAATTCAGCAGGTGGTCTAAATAAAGGGGATCAATAATGTACAAGTGTCTGTGTACAATGAACCACAGGAGACGGCACTGTTAAAGGATCATTTACAAGACATGACAAAAGGTTTTAGTTACTACGAAGTCATAACCTATATTTTGGTTTATTCATGGGCTTTTAATTGTTAATATAGAATTACTGGTTCATTGAATTATATCTGCTACACTGTCCTGAAAATTTTTAAGGTAATGATGTAAGCCAGAGGAAACCCACCCAGACACAGAGAGAACATGCAAACTGCACAAAGAAATGGCTTTTTGTTGAGGCTTTTTGTTGAGCAGGCAAACCACTCTGCAGCCAAAGGTGAAGCTCTCAAACAAACATGGTGACACCTACAGATGTACTTCAGCCTATGTTTGTGAAAATACAAACACTTTTGTTTTCAGAAAAAGTACAGAGGGAATCACTTTGTACATTTGTGGGCAGAAAGATGTGTATGCTTTTCTCTCCACTGGGTCTAACCAAGTTTGAGCACCACTTTAAATCACACTTGTAGTACCCACCTCGGAGATGTTGGGTATCCCTTCGACCTGGACCTCAGTGGAGCTGGTGACCTCTGGGGAGGACACGTCCAGGATCTCCACCCCTAGAGAGATGAGGAGCCTGGCCCTGAAGGAGGCGCCCTCCCCCAGCCCCTCGTTCAACTCCTGGTACTCGTCCATCAGGGAGTAAGTGCGAGTGGAGCCGTACATGTTCACCCAGGCCGGACCCAGTGTAGGGAGGAAACCTGAGGGAAGAAGGACATTTTTAGAATAAAACTATAACATATGTAGATCATGGTTTATATTTTGTTCATTGTGTAATGCAATATTTACTTGATTTAGGAGATGTATTATTATTGTTTGGCCCTTTTGTGACCCTAGCCGTTTGGGACAACAGATGGAAATGAACCTTTGGCTATAATTTGTCATGTTTACATTCATGTTGTATCATGTCTGTATATGCACTGCTCCAACCAAATAAATAAATAAATGACATTTTACTGGAAAATGATGGAATTAAAAGTGTTAAATATGGGTAAAGTCATACTTAAGCATGCTTAATCAGCATTTCTTCAGTTGAGGCTCTATAAATCACATTACCTGTGGTATACCCCAGGGCTCAGTACTTGGGTCAAGTTTATTTCTATTGCACAAAAATAATTTATCCTATCTCTCAAGAAAACTATTATATTGTTATCAGATAATACAACCATCCTATGTTCAAGGAGAGACCTGCATAAGCTGACAGCTGAGGTAGCTACAGAACTTGAGTTGTTAAAACAATGGTTCAACAAACAACAAACACAACATATATATATATTTATGTCAAGTGAATATAAGTACTACCTTTGTCTCCATCATTGGAGATCTTCCTCAGGTCCAGGAAGTGTGTCCCGATGGCGACGTCGTTCACTTTGTCTGAGTCTCGTATTTGGACCTTCATTCTTTTGCACAAAGGAGGAAACATCTCAGTGAAGACAATCTGCTCGTTCCAGATGGGCTCATAACAGCTCTTCTGCACTGACGTCTTCCCCTGTGGACACGTAATACACTTCATTCATATTACTGAAAAATATATGTCACAATATGTAAGTCACAACTGTCGGGAAAACTTTTATTCACTTAAATCCACTTTATTTTCCCCATAAAACAACAGAACCCAAACACCTCCTGGTTATAAGTGCACTCTACTTACACCATCTGAGGCACTGCTTCAGTAGTTGCAATGGTTTCACTAACACTAAATATTCTACACACAGTACATAAGTAACTTATTCATTGATGTAAATAGTTGTTTTCCTGTAGTCAAATAGTTTTTAATGTATTTTGCATTTTCTATGTGTAATTTTGCAGTAGTCCTTCAGTGTGACTGACCTTCTGCCCTGCAAACTGCACTTGAACATAAGGATCCACCAGGTCCTTGTTTTCTCCTATAAAAGCCTTCTTCACGTTGGCCATGATGCTCTGGTTCATTCGGGGCAGACCCTCGGCTCTGTAGATCTTCAGGTAATATCGAGCCCACTGTCTCTCGGCTGGAACGCCCTCTGGGATCAACAGATTTCTGAAAATACACAAGAACACTCTTTATTATAATCTTGATGTATTTAATGATGTATGAGTCGTGGTGTGCTGTTTTTCCTCTTTTACTAAGCTTTCTGGGTAAGGCAAGATCCCCTCAGGAAAAAACATTTCATCCATCGAAGTAATGCTGAAATTACACTTTGTATTTTAAGTGCTACATTTGATGTAATTCTTATTCAAAATCAAAATGTACAAGTGTGACAAACACATTTATATCCATGCAGGGACAATAAAGTAACTAGCTGAAAGCTCAAAAAAGACAGTTTTGCATATTATGTGTTTCATATCGTAATTTGGAGTTCTTTAAATTAAAATGATTTATAAGATTCAGTTTTTCTTATTTCAGGTGACCTTTTTGTGGCATTTCTAATCCTTTTTTTCTCTCAGGATACATTTGAGTCTCAGTGTTTCCTACCCCTCTATGTCGTCCTCGTCTGATTCGTTGGCCTTGTGTGGAGTTTTGATGGTGTCTCCTTTGGCGACCACAGCGACATCACACTTCACGTAACCTTTGCAGCCTGCAGTGATGTCATCAGGGTCCGACAACAGCGCCCACTTGTGGTAGAACTGGTGCTCTGCAGAAAATAAAACTTGGTCAATTTTTATCTGTATTGATTTGACTCGTTTGGCAAAGATAGATAAATAATAATAATTATAGTTCTCAGTGATTCCACATTTGAGTGTAACTCACAATTCAGTGTTAAAGGTGCACTATGTAACTTTTCCAAAAGCTGTATGTCTCTCCATGGAGATTAAATGTTTCACAGTATGGCATATATTGCATTTATTCCATTTCAGTCCAATAATGTGCATAGATTTTTGGAGATAGCTACATTTTATACTGTGGAAGATTATAGGCAAAGTAATAAGAGCTCCATGGAGACAAGCAGGTGGCAAACCCTTATCAGTAAAGTTCCAGAATACAGCTTTAATTAGTGATGTTGTTATGAACCATTTGTGACTCACCAGGCTGAGAGTAAATTGTGCCAACGTCTAATTTGAAAGTCCCGACCAGTGTCCCACTACGCAGCAGGTTTTTGGAGTGGATCACCTGAAAGAATAAAGATAAATTATAGATTTTTAAAACTCAAATTTGTGCTTTGATTCATTTGTACAAAGAGAATTACTTACAGATAACTTGATAATTTTGTCAAACATAACTTCAGGTGGGACGTGGAAGTCAAATACAAAATACTGAAAAGAAAAAGAGAAGAGAAAAAAATACACTTAATACATTTTAAGACTGCAGATTTGGGTATATATGTTTCCATTGTGAATATGATTTGCACACTGGGTTTTGGAGAATCTTAATAAAAATTTTACAGTGCCAACATCATGATAGGAAATAAAATTCAAGCTACATTAACCACTGACGAAATATGAAAACGTTCTCCACTAAAGCAAATCCCCATAACATTTTCAGTTAGCCTAATATAAAGCCAATGGAGATTTTAAGATGCTAAATGTTAATAACTTATAAGTTCTTTGAAAAGTATTCTGACACTACAGAGTGATAAACCTGACAGGCCTGGTTCTGCCCTCACCTCGTTGTAATAGGGGCAGTTGGTGGACTCTTTCATGGAGGTGTATTTCTTGTCTTCTCCGATCTCGACACAAACCATTGGATCCATGTTGAGACCGATCAGCTGCCGCGCCTCGATCACCGTCACACTCACCTGCAGAAAGGGGTTTGGGAATTATGTGTTGTCAACATGCAGTCTACAATTACGTTACACTGCTTAAACACATTTCAATACTTGTATTATTGTTTACAGAAAAAGTGCCTGTTGTTCTTACTTGGTAATCCACCGGTCGTCCAGAACTGGGCTCCATCTTTATGTCTGGTTTGGATCTAAAAGAATGAAAGAAAAAATTTTCAGAGTGAATGCCCAGATGTCTTGTTCTTCATTAGTCCAGGTTTTGGGCAGGCACAATGGTTCCTAAAATGAAGCCCCAGTTTCCTGCATCAGTCCTAAGATAAATCTTTATCTACTTAGATCTGAGGTACCTATTTTCACACCACAGAAGGAGGACATTTTTAATTAGCCTTTAGCTCTCACAGACTCTTTGGCACGTTATTATTATCCTTGTGCATTCATTTTTCTGCCTTGTGCACGGATTTAAAATAACTTTTTTCAGATGGCAACATGAAACTGGGGTGACCTGCCCAAGCACAGCCACTGTGCTGCTTTTAACTCTATTATTATGCAGACAGCGCGCAGTGGTGTCATTTAGACACAAAGTGCTGGAAGGAATTGTATCTGGGTTAAAACTTCACAGTGTGAATGGCTAAATATGTGGCAATCCCAACAAGAAAAAAGGAGATGTTATACAAAAAGATTGATTTAAAAAAGGATCACATTTGAAGTGCATCTCACCTCTTGTTGGAGACATTGGTGGTTACCGCGGTGACGGAGGCCAGAGAGATGGTGTCTGGGTCTGGACCTCCTCCCATGAACGAGCCCAGTCTGTCCAGGTTCTCTGTCTCCAAGATGGCTGGCTCATCTGTGGAGAAAAAAGAGAAGAAATTCAGACTCGTTTTAGTGAATGTTCTGAAATGTGATTCTTGTATTAGTTTGTCAGTTCATATTTAATAGTCATGGTCATAGTCATAGTCAATTCTTCTGGACGTGTTTAAAATGTGAACTTTGAACAAAATCTTATTGTTAAAGCATAAATTGCAAAACTAATTACAATTGCAATGCTTGTCAGAAAAGTCACAATTAAGAGATTTTTCCCAGTTGGTTCAGACCTACCATCTTCTACCATCAGCATCTGTGCTGAACAAAGTCTTAAACATGTCTAACCTAGAGACCAATGCAGAACTAAACCAGGACTAAACCACAAGTTAAAACACATCCCTAAACCATGACCTATTTTTGCCAGAAAAAAAACAAGGCTACTGTCTAGTACGTTTAGGTTAGGGCTGGGAATCATTAAGAAGTTGCTGATACAATACATACCTCGATGGATAGTCCACAATATGATACATTAAAACTCTGCAATTAATCAAATTTTAATTGCGATTTCGATTTGTATGCTAAACAATCTCCAAACTCATATAATCATGTTAAAACGATTTGTTATAAAGCGTAACAAAGTTTATTTTGGGATATTTTTTTAATATAAGTAAGTATATTTATTTTATTTTTTTAATATAGAGATTGTAGAACAGTTAAATATATGGTTTATTTTGGATACATTTATGTTTTTCAATGCCTTATTTCTTGTTCAAAACATATTTTATACATTTTATGTTTTATATATTGCAAAACTGCTCTAAGGCACAGATTTTTTTAGAATATATTTATTTTCCATTTGAAAGTTTTGCGTAAATTAGAAAAAGTAAAGTGTAAAGTGATTTTTGTTGTTGTTTTTTTGTTGTTTTTTTTTGAGAGAGAGAAATGCTGAATAAATGTATGTAACAAAAAAATATGCTTCAAACTAAAAAATAATCGGTTGAATAATTGTGATTTTAATATTGACCAAAATAATCATAATTATTTTTTCCATAACTGAGCAGCCCTACGATACATATCTTGATACAGTGCACTTTTAATTCGATACAGTATATCTCAAATCGATTTGATATGGTTCAATAAAAATAAAGTCTAAATCATGCCTGTGATACTAAAAGTCTTTGTTAAACCACTTCTTGTGCAAAGTTCATATGAAACACAAACATTTTAATCCTCAAAACAGTGAAAATGTCAAATGTGTCGCATAAACGAGTTTCCTTCCTCTAAACAAACAACAAACCTGTAGTCCTGTAACAAAATACTTTAGTAAAATATACCAAAAAATACTCTCTCAGCAGCCCACTATATCAATACTGTATCATCACATTAAACAATATGCTATGTTGATATTTAAATATTTTTGCACAGTCCTAGTTTAGGTTAGCAACTCGTCAGTATAGGTATATTTTATAATAGTACAGTCAGTCAGTCTTTTGTCCCAGAATATTATTACATCATGACATTACATATACGGGCAGTAAAATGAGCATAAATGTCACCATAAACATTAGCATTTAGCGCACAGACCGACCCCCATTAGCCTACTTACTTTAGCATTAGCTTCCATAGCCTTTAGCTTAAGCTCTTCTTAAAACCTCCTCAGTGGTTACATTTCTTTTGAGAAGATTTGTTTCATTGTAATAGTTTGTCTTAAAAGTAAATGATTTCATATAATTTAGTTAATAAAGTAAACAAAGTCTCCCCCTGAAAGTTTACATAGTGTAACTTGAGCTGCACTTCCTGCTTCTTCTTGGCCTGACTTTGTGGCAGCCATCTTTGTTTAGTGTAGTGTTTTTCTGTGTCACTGATACCTCCTCCTTTGTCCTCCTTGTGCCCACGGTGCTTACTGCGCTTCATGCTTCACGAGCTCCTTTCAGCTGGAAAACACACACAGCACTTTAAACTTATTACTTAAAATACAACTAAACAAATGTATGAAATCAAATAAAGCTTTCACAACAAACAAGGAACTAATCAGCATTTAGAAAAGGGTCAGGTTTATGTAGGGTTGTTGTGTAACAATAACTGAAATGTTGTGATATCGTATCGTCGTGAGCCATCACAATTACACAGAATTACAGTTCTCTTTGCTTACATTCTTTGTTATGGTAGAGCATCAACTAAAAAAGCCAAGGGAACTACATAGACCATGATCCTTTGCTTCATTTCAGCACAAACAGTATGTAGAAATGATGTTATTAGGCACTTTTAAATCTTAGTTCTTTGGATGATGACAGAAAAGACAGACCAAAGGACTGTCAAGGCATTTTAAAAGGAAAACAATAACATATTCACAATTCTGTTAGCCTCTCCACAAAATATCGCAATAAATGAAAATATTGTATTCAGGGATTTGGATATTGTTACATCCCTAGTGACCAGGCATCCCTATTTCCCCAGGATGGTCCCAGTTTTGAGCCTGTGTCCCCTGTTCCAGCTCATTTATCCAAAACCAGTGATTTGTCCCAGTTTTATACAAGAAATGTCTCAGGTGTCGCGATTTTTGACCTATCGGATCGCTGCCAACAGTAAAGAGAGACATAAACTTGTCATTTGTTGAGGTAAAATACAGAATACAGAAGCTGATTAAAATAACCAAAACACAAAATGTAACATAATTATACTGACTCCCGTGTTGGTCATGAATCGGCCGAGTGCAGCACAATTTTCATTTCACAATTTTATTATTACCATCCACCACAAACCAGGGGTATCACAGATTCTTTTGAGATGGGTGCAAAAAAAAAAAAAAAAAAAGTCTATAAACTTTTGTTAATCTGCAAATTTTGTGTGGTTAGAAAAAACATTTTTGCCAGACACATGGGCTACATCTTATGGTCTTGCAGTCATGTGCCGTCACTTTGGTTCTAGTTGCTAATGTAAACAAATGCAAACTGCAAAGGAACTTTGCATTAACTGCTGAATTATCAGTGTATAAGTAATTTTACATTATTTTGAGCTTTCAATCCTTAGATTATAAACAGCCTGTGCTTTTAATTCTGTAAAAAGTCATAAAAAGTCATTGGATAAATGAAGTATCTATTGGCTATGTTGCTGATTCCCCTGATATCTGCTCTGATGTTTGTTAGCAAAAAATATAAGCAAGATCGTGGTCATAAGATCCATCATTTGTAGATTTGTTATCTAAAAACAAAACAAACAAACAAAAAAACATACAATTTCTGATATTTTACAGAATGGAGATGCAATAATAGGAGTTCATACTAAAAGTGGGTTATGTCTCCTATTCCAAACCTTCACAGAGTCCTTAGTTATGCCACTTCCACATTAGGAGACATTAGGAAACATTTAAGTTTAATCAACATCCATTAACATTACAACATTAACATCCTTACACAAAACCTATTAAACACTTCAGTTACATTTAAGGTGCATTATATGCATTATCTAACATTTCTGGAGAGTGGATCCACCAACTATTTGTCTACATGGAAATTAGAGAAGCTTTAAGACTATTAAGAAGCTGCCGATACAATACATACCTCGATACATAGGCCAAAATACAACACATATTCCGATGCAGTGCACTTTCGGTTCGATATGATATATTTCAAATCGATTTGACACGCTTCAGTTGTGCAAATTTCATATGAAACACAAACATTTAAATCATCAAAACTGTGAAAATGTCAAATATGTCGCATAAACAAGTTTCCTTCCTCTAAACACGCAAAATAATTAAGTAAAAATATTCCAAAAAATACTTTTGTCGATATATCGATAAAGCAGTCCATGATATCCATACTGTATCATCACATTAAGTGATAAGATATATCGATATTTTGATATTTATGCACAACCCTACCTGTAATAATATCAATGTTATAATGCTGTTCAACAGAAATTTACCTCTTGTTATGTTTTGTTTCATTCACACATGTCTGCATTATTAGTCTGTCTACATCTCCAAAGCTCAAAATGCTCTGCTCCACCTTGTGATGTCATGTAGTGGTAGTTTTTAAGTGAACAGCTCCTTTTATCTTTAGTTCAGTAGAAATGTGCAATTCCAGGGCTGAAATGATCCAAATGATTCTAGTGAAGGTGTTTGGAGTTTAAAAACACAGTGGAGCATTTCCTGTATTACCACATGACATCATAAGGTGGAACAGTGTTTTCTGTTTGAGAGAAGAACTCAGCATAAGTCTCCAAGGTTTGTATGTTAAACATGTGTGAACGAAAGAAAGCACAACTCCAAGTCTGTTTGTGATGAGGAAACTATAGAACATAGATCAGAAAACAGAGTCATCAGGGCCCTTTAATGCACCAACCTTTATCTCTTTATTTACTTTTTTTTTTTTGACTAAAACATGAAACCTCAAACCACTGCCATCCCTGAGTAAATACAACATCATTTCATTGCACACACTTATCTATTCTAAAGCTTTTGGTCAATTTAACAAACATTACTTTTCAATGCTGTTTGAGACGTGCACTAGGCCACACCCAGGGCCTATCCAAACCAAACAGGCCTATCCAAACCAAACAGGCCTATCCAAACAGGCCTCTCAATAATTTAACCACTGTGACCTTCATACATCAATTAACACGGATAAGTTTCAGCTCCTTTGTGAAAAATAATACACTCTAATAATTATTCTGAGCGCACTCGATAAAGGCACACATTTATCATGAACGATTCTGCACGTACTGAACGAAAGTTAAGATATAAGACGGACTGAAGTTACTATGAGAAAGTGTTACTACTGGTATATCATTTTGTACTGACAGAAGCAGAAAGTACTCATTTAGTAAAAGTACTGTTTCAAATGTATTTATAGAGAAGTCTGTATGAATTCGGACATTGACATATATAAATTTTGCTTAATTTTAACAAAAAAAGGAGCAAAAACTAAAGACCTAAAACTAAAACAATACAATAAGTTAAAAATACTCATCTGCCCTGTTTAGTAAAAGTATTGTTACTTCAATATATTTAAACTGAGGTAGTAGTCAGCAATAATATTTCAGTTAATCTAAGGGGGAAGTGCACAGCAATATTTTCTCTATACCTCTCTATATTTTTACTACAAGTTCAATGGCTACTACTACTACTACTACCACTACTTCTACTACTACTACTACTACTACTACTACTACTACTACTGCTACTACAAACAACAAAAAAATCTTCTTATAATGCTTTTCTCCTATACTCAAACTACAAATAAGCACTTGTATCTAGGCTACTACTAGTACTACTGCTACTACTACAGCTAATACTACAGCTACTACTACTACTACTACTACTACAGACAAAAAATATAATGCTTTTCTCCTATACTCAAACTACAAATAAGCACTTGTATATAGGCTACTACTAGTACTACTGCTACTACTACAGCTAATACTACAGCTACTACTACTACTACCACTACTACTACTACTACAGACAAAAAATATAATGCTTTTCTCCTATACTGAAACTACAAATAAGAACATGTATATAGGCATACTACTACTACTACTACTACTACTACTACTACTACTACTACTACTACTACTACTACTACTACTACTACTACTACTATCTATACTACTCCTGCAAACAATCAAAAAAAATCATCTTAAATGTGTTTTTCTCCTACACTCAAAGTATAAATAAATGTATGTATCTAGGTACTTTACAGTCCTGCATATTCAAAACATTGCTATTTTGAAATGTGTTAAAATATTTCTTTCAGAACTTCAAATTTTCGAAAATATGTAATTGAAGTTATGAAAACCACTGTTAAACACACCAGGTATCCACATTCTGAAAGCCTGTTACTGTATCAGCTTACATCTTTAACATTACAGAGACTATATCACTGACAGTACATTATACAAGACCTCTTATGCCAGCTGTGCCCGATCTCTGTGGAGGTTTTATTCACGTCACAACATTGCAGAATCTCCATAGTTTAAACTGAACTGGAGACAGGTCAGAATCTCAGGTGGAGTTTTCTGTGTAACTGTCAGATTGCAGATTTGACCTGGTTTATGGTTCATGTCTGTGTAATTCCTGAGCCTGTCCACATGAAACAAAAACTGGCACAAAGTTCAGCGTCTTCTCTGTCACAATAAATAAACAACAGCTTCAGAAAGTGGTGCCATTACTCAAAACCTAAAGACGTGATGTTGTCTGATGAAAGAACTTAAAACCAAGATTAATTTGACAAGCTCTGGAGCTAAACTCAGAGAAATAATGAGAAGGTGCAACATTTGGTGATTTCTTTCAAATGGAGTGAATCTCACATAGAACTTTAAAAGACCCTGCCCTCCATTTGAAATTATGACATCAGCAAATTCTAAAACATGAACCCAATCTATATCTACAATCTATTGATTACAATAATCAAGTGAACTCACCACAACAGAACCAGGGTCCTCTTTCTCTCCTTGTTTTTCTCCTTTTGGACTTTTCTGTGAGTTCTGGTTCCTCTTTTACGCTGACATATTTCCTTCAGCGTCGTGACTCAAACTTCAGAGGAGCGTTGGGTCCGAAAAGCGCAGGTCTGGTCTGGGACAGGAGATGGACTCAAGTGAAGTGACACCAGCATCAATAAAGAATGAGCTGAACCTGAGACTGGTAACTATAACTAGGCCTCGCTGAGGGACAACGCTGTGAACAAAGGAAAGCAGGAGGCTATTGGGGAAGGGACGAGAAATGTACAAGTTTATAAATGACGCTGTTTAAGATGGGCATAGTTTTATGAACAAACAGCAGTACAAGAGTTTATACTGTTCCACAGTATGGTTCTAAATGTTTCTATCTCCATGGAGACCAGTAGGTGATGCCACCAGACCTATAGTTTCAGGTCAGATCTATGGAAAGGCGTCAACTTCAGCACTTTATGAGGTTCCTGAGCTCATTCTTCATAAGAATGTACTTATGTGCAAAAACATCTGCTGCACAAATGCAAGAAAATGATGCTTAATAGCATATTGTGGAACCTTCCAGGCACATCAATTAGATCTCCAGGGAGATAAGCATGTTGCAAAACACCTTCCAGAAAAGTTACATAGTGCAGCAGGAGGCCCTGCCCCCTTTTCCATGGAGATGTTATGGCTTTTCCTGGAATGCTCCACAATATTAAACATATCCACGTGAAAGTAAAAGAGTGATGTCACCTCATCAAGGTTTTTTTTATTAATCAAAGCGCCTTATTGAATATACACAAAATAATAACAATCATAAAACTGTATAAACTATAACTATAGAATAACAACAAATAATAATCAGCATTGTGAAAGATGTTTTCAACTAGACATTTTATTGATCCACAAGGAAATTTAAGTTTTGTTGCAGCAAAAGTGTGCAAGAGACCAGCTGTATGTGTGATGCAGGAGAAGTTTATTTACCTTCAGTAATACAAGGGGACTTGAAAAGTGAACAATATGATTTCAGAAGTGAACAGTTTGATCTCTGAGTGTTGTCTATACTTCCAGGAGAGGAGGTTTATACTGGAGCTGTAGTGAGACTGTAAGGCTCTGGTTAGACAATATTATTTTAGATAATGGAAGATGAAAGTGTAAATATGACTCCTGTGAGGCAATGTCAAACTGAAAAATGTAAGCATAAAAGACTTATCCTGCCTGTTTTAATGGATGTAAGAGTCCAGGAGTCTCCACAAGAAA
The DNA here is from genome assembly GCF_026225935.1 of Boleophthalmus pectinirostris. NCBI lineage: Eukaryota > Metazoa > Chordata > Actinopteri > Gobiiformes > Gobiidae > Boleophthalmus > Boleophthalmus pectinirostris. The sequence goes on along the minus strand of NW_026570971.1, from coordinate 35,303,730 downwards.
ACTTACATAAAACACTTTCAAACATGTCAATATTCTGATAGTTGAGTGTCTCAGCAGGACGCTGCTTAAACAATGATAGATGGAGGTCACATGTGATACGGTGACAGTTTGACAGAGGAGCAGATGGTCACAGACTCAAAATGTCTGAAGGAGCTGAAGATGGCTCCTGATGAATGTTTAATCAGAGGAGCAGTGACCGGTGCTCGCTCCTTCTGTCGCAGATTAAACTAAGCACAATACAGTCAGCTTTACTTCAGCTCACTCACATTTACACCTCCACAAGTCTGTGCTATAACGTGGTCACCCAAACCCACTTTCAGGTTGGTGGTTTAATCCCTGTTACTGACATTGCATACTGCTGTTGTGTCCTTTGGCAAGACTCTTAACCTTTTTTTTTCTGATCTTTGATGCCATACTTTGAAATGTTATGAGTCAGGTTTGTGGAGATGCAAGCCCATTCAGAGTCTTTCACTACCACTGTCTTTTTCATGGATTTTCTTTCTCTCTCTCTCTCTCTCTCTCTCTTTTTTTTCAATAAAAGTTACATACTGTGGCTTTAAATCTCAACCATTTCAAGATCTCTTTCAGCACATTTCTGTTGGACCCTCAAAATATCTTCTAGTCATTGTTATCAGGACCCTCCCAAAACACACTAAGACACATATTTTTTCATATGCGGCCCACCTGTGCTCTGTATCTAAGAGTTTTCCTCACTTGTGTCAGCCTGAGCCTTTGTTGCTTGTTGCGGTACACTTCTCCTCATGAATTAGCCATGGGGGAGTCTGCAGCAGAGGCTAAAGTGTCCTCTCTCCAATGGAACAAGGCCGTGAATAATGAATGGAGCTGAGCCGGCGTTACCGTGGCACCTGATTAGACCTGATCAGCCTCTACAGACAGAAAGAGCAGAAGAAGAACAAAGGGACAGACAGAGGGACACACAGAGAGGGGCTGAGCTGTGGGTGCAGAACAGGGTTACTGTGTCAAATTTTACAGTTATTATATTATGAATTTGATGAAAACGTGAATAAAAAATCCTGCTCTTGATGCACTGACCCATAGTTTGGCAGTGTGGTTCCTGCTCTCACAGATGAATTACCTCCAGTGAGAAGCACACGCTTTGCCAAACCTTTACAAAGACGAGTGGATCTGGAGCTGTGTCCAGTCTCCCTGATTTCAGAGGGTGTGATTGACAGGTGGATTAACCAATCACACATCAAAAACAAACATGGCAGCTCACACGTTAAAAAAAGGAGAAAAATCTACATAAAGGTAAAAGTACAAAAGCCAAACTAAGAATAGGTTTTCTAGACTGACATAAAAACAGTTTCACGTGCCCTGCAAAACAGCTTTTGGTTAAAACTACTACTTCATCCCAATCATGGACTATGGAGATCCACATTAAACTCATTTTTATCACAAAGCCTCTGTTTTGTCACAGGTGTTTAACTTTTACCACCATCTCTGCACTTTCCTCCTGGTGAAGTGTTCCTCTCTCCACACCCGCACACACACACACACTGTTATTGTTCATTTACAAATGTTTCATTGAGGGGTCATCAAACTCAGGCCCGCGGGCTGACTCAGGCCCTCCACACCTTAAATATTACTTACCTAGATGGACATAAGAGCTGGCCAGTTGGTTTATTTATTTTTTACATATTTATTTCATAGGCCTACTTTTGTTTTACTTTTATTAAGTGATGCACACAATTATTATGAATACAATTGTTATTAATATTATTATTGTTAATATCATCAGGCCAACCTACAGTTTGTAATTTTTCACTCTCCTTTTGCCAGAGTCAATCACCAGATGATTCTTACTTTGACAGTTTCTTACCTTGATATTTTTTACCCTTGATGTTATTGTTATTAGAAAATAATGACAATCAATGGAATATCTGTGGTATTTCAAATTAAAACAAAGTGTGAAGTACTTACTACTTTTGCAAATCACTAGTAAAAATAAACAAATATGTGCCAGGAGTGATGTGTTGATATAATACTGTGGATGGTTGTGTCAGGAGAGTCATTTCTACTGCACTCTGAGACCTGCTGTGGTCATTTTGGTCTGGGTCATACAGTTCTGTTATAGGGCCCCGACCCCGGCCCCCAGCAAAGTCAGGAGACATAATGTGGCCCCCAGAGAAAAAAGTTTGATGACCCCTGGTTTAATTGGTAAAAGTCCATTGTACTTCAGCTCAATCCTGCACATCCACTGCTACAGACACACACACACACACACACACACACACACACACACACACATGGATGCACACACACACACACACCCCGTGCTCCAACACACACACACACACACACATGACCCTGGTGGTTTTAAAGCTGCAGTTTTGGGACACTCCTCATTTCATTTCTGCAGCAGAGTCTGGAACCTCCTTCAACAAACTTTCAAACTTAGTTTGTTTTTACCTCTGTCGAGTATTTGACAGGATCATTGCACATGTTTTTAACACTTTTATGTCTTTAATGTGCAAATGTTTCACTGTGTCACATCTCTATTCACTGTTTCATGTTCTGGTTGATGTGTGAGTGTTCTGGTCGTCTCTGCAAATGAGAAAGTGTTCTCAACTGATTTACCTGGTAAAATATTGAATAAATAAATAAAAAGGTCATAATAATAAAAAGAGAAACAGTGTGTGGATGGATTTTTACATCAACAATTGAAGCACTAGTTACTTTAGATTAAATTAAGGAGCTCTGAATTTCATTATACTGTATAATGACAAAAAAGGCTTCTATTCTAAATAAGTTATATATTTTAGGAAGCGTCTGTGGTTGGATCCTCAAGTTTGGACAGAGGATTTTCACACTCTGTGGTCCAGTTTGATCCCTTCTGGATTTGAACAGAATGTAGACGAGACTGGCAGCTCATGCAAACAGCTGAGTGCTGTTGTTGTGTCTTTGGGGAAACAGTTATCCCCATCAGCCCCAGTGTGTGTGTGTGTGCACACTGCACACTGGTGTGTGTTTGTGAATGGGTGAGTGGATCCTTGATGTAAAGAGTGTGAGAAAGGTGCAAAACCACAATCACTCTGAATATTTAGTTTTGTAGAGTTAATTGCTATGGCAACTGTGCTCATTTTCATCACTCTAAACCCACAGATATGGATTGCCCTTCAAAAATAAGGTCATATGAATAAAAGATAAATGAAATACCAAAAATAAAATGCGCATTACAGTAAATCTACACCTACCAGCTTTCCAAACTTAAAATTAAAATGTGTTTATTATTCATTTATTAATTTCTTTAGATATTGTTGCTATTACCTCAATGTTGCTTTTTGCAGTGTTAAAATGCTTTAAATTAAGACTTTATTTTATTTGAGTCAATTCAACTTGACAAGTCTAGTGGAATAAGTGTTTTTCTTAATTCAAGCAACATTTGATTTTGTTTCTTATTTTAAGTGCAAAGAGTTGTTTTTTTTAATTTTTTATCTTAAATGTAAAAAGATCTATTTTCAGATTTTAAGTATAAAATGTCTTGTTCCATTGGCAGATTATTTTTATTATGTGAAATTTACTCAAATTATGATACAAATAAATTAATTCAAGTCATCTTATCTTGACTAGACTTGAGTTTTTGCAGTGTAGTGATGCTATTTCAGTATAAAGATTCATTTTATTAAAATGCCAGGCAAAATTGTATTTTCCCATCCTTCAGTGTTTGAGAGTAACAGGAGCAGAGGCCCACAGTGTGTCCAGACCAAACACTGTGTGTGTAAACCTCTGACATGTACAGACGTATGGGAGGTCTGCTCTTGTCAAAGAGATTTAGACTAATATGTAAATGAACACAGGACAAGAGGATGAACACACGAACTTTAACTCAGGTCAGCCACAAGAGCTGCAGCTGTAAGGCAATATCAGGTTTGTAGGTGAAACAATATTATTTTACTGATGTTTATCAATAACATTATATCTCTATAAATGATGAATTACTGCTGTATTCATATTATTATTATGTTTCATTGTTGCTGCCAAAAATAGAATTCCTTCTGGATAAATAAAGTATTTATTTATGCATCTATCTCTGTATCATAATAACTGAATCAAATGTAATAATATAACAACCAAAAATCCACTGTTCTGGGATTAGTAACAATATATCGTCGTCAGCTCAGACTGATTCTGATTCAGATTCTCAGATCTGAAATGATGTTTTCTGATGCAGGATCTGCAGCCTGCATGTCTCCATGTTCCACAGTATAGCATTAAACATCTATTCAGTATTTGTTCAAATATAGACGTTTTATTACAAAAAACACCTTGAAAACATGTTGTGAGTGAGCCTACCTCTCCACAGATCTGGCCAGTAACTTGCTTGATCATGCCACCTGTCTCTCTCCATGGAGTTAGAAGTTTAATGTCACACTGTTTGACCTGTGACTGTGACAGACCCGAGCAGCCTGAGCAGAGACGACAGCAGCGTCATCACGAGGAGAAACATACAAAACAAAGAATGACCAGAGGGGGGCAGTAGAGAGGGACTACAAGTCACTTTTCTGGTGAATCTTTTCTGGTGAAGAGTACACCACTTTTTTTTTCTTTAAAGAAATGTTATTGCTTTGCTTCAGCCTTTGTTTTATTCGAGGTGATTTTATTGTTACAGTTGTACTTTTAACATGCATTCTTGTGTGAGTGCACCCACCTCTCCACAGAACTGATCTGTACCATGGCCTGCTTGTCTCCATGGAGATAGTTAAGTTTAATACTGTACTGTGAAACATTCAAGCCTGAGCAGTTAAGTACATCTAAATGGAACCTAATATTAATAAATGTACCGGCCATAAATTCACAAAGCAGCTACGATGTTTGAACTTGGAGCAGGAATGAATGAAAAAAACTCCCAAAATCGTCCCTTTCGGTGAGAGAGAGTATCCTGCTCTGGCTCCAGTTTGTTGGTGATGAGGTAATGCTGCTCAGTCCGTGTCAGTGATGTCATATTAGATTAAAGGAGCCAGTTTATGACCCTGAAATAAAAAATGCATGAATCAAGAGCTATCAGATATACTTCAATTTAGACCAATGAATCTCAAACCTCTAAGAAAATTCACTTTTACCAGAAACATCCATAGTAATGTTGGAAAGCTAAAGATATAGACTTACATTTATTCTTGACACCACACACTTTTTAAATTCATGAATTATATATTTCGTTGTTATTCAACCAAATATTGTGTTTTTCTTTTTTCTGTATATCCCAGTTGGAGGATTTAAAAGTATACACCAGGAGCAAAAGTGAATATTTGTAGTTCATTTATTTGGACTACACTGGTGTGTGACTGTAAGATTCTTATAACTTTGCGGTGTAACAGAGTGGGTAATAGAGAAAAAAGAAGAAATATTACAATGAAACGATGAAACGTGACTTTTGGTGGCAGAGTTTTAACAAAGTGCTGGAGGCAGATCCACCTGACACCAGAGTAACTCTACACCTCAATTATGCCTTAACTAATATCTCCTAGGTCCTACCTCCTATCTCCTTTGTTCTTGTTTATTCAGTGGTAAATCCCAGGAGGTTACACATTAAAATGAGAAAATAACTATAGTTTTTTAAACAGTATGACTGTCATAGTTATAATTGCTGGGAAAACAGAGCATACCTGAATGAAAGACATTTGTTCAGTTAAATGACATATAGTTAAAGGTGCATTGTGCAACTTCTCTAGTGGAAGGTCTGCCACCCTTTTGTCACAAGCAGGTGATGCAACAAGACCAGGTTACTTGTAAGATCTGTGAAGAGGAACAGTAAGAAGGCATTTTAGAGCATTTAAAACCAACTGAAACCATGTATTGAATTCAAACTGTGCAAGATGGATGAGGTTAATGTCATAGTGGAACGTTTCAGGCAAAGCAATAACTTCTCCAAGTGCTGGACCATCCACAAGAAAAAAAAAAAGTTTAATCTTATATAAAATAATAATTGTGTGTGTGTTTCTGTGTTGGTTGTTGGTCTGTTTAATTGTGTTGTTGTGCATCAGTGGGTCTGTGTGTGGAGCACCTGACACAGGTGTAGAGTGTCTCCATGAGTCATACACGCTCCAGGACATGTGAGGGAGGGGCTACGGAGGAGAGGAGGGGACGAGGAGGGGAGAGGAAGAGGAGGAAAGGAGAGTAGCACTGCCACTGATATTTTATGTTAACATTCACTAACTCGTCGAGAGTTGATACAGTGACTCAATAATGATTTTTGGGATTTGGCAACATGGAAATGTGAACAGTCCTTATCTAAACTGTAATTAAATCTTTATTTTATTGTATTTATGTGTCAATGCAACATGTGAAAAAACAATAGAACAGAACAAAATGTGACACTCAGTGATGATTTAAAAAACATCAGAAATAAACAAGGTCTAAACCAGAACTAAACCAGGTCTAAACCAGGTCTAAACAAGGTCTAAACCAGAACTAAATCAGGTCTAAACCATGTCTAAACCAGGTCTAAACCAGAACTAAACCAGGTCTAAACCAGGTCTAAACCAGGTCTAAACCAGGTCCAAACCAGGTCTAAACCAGGTCTAAACAAGGTCTAAATCAGGTCTAAACAAGGTCTAAATCAGGTCTAAACAAGGTCTAAATCAGGTCTAAACAAGATCTAAACTAGGACTAAACCAGGTCTAAACCAGAACTAAACCAGAACTAAACCAGGTCTAAATCAGATCTATCCCAGGTGTGTCCCGTGCCTGTGTCACTGGTCCGGGGGCAGTCCTGTGGTGTAGAGGTAGGACACAGTTCCTGCTTGGATCTGAAAGGTCTGTCCCTGGATGTGGTTGGCCGAGAGCTGCTGGTTGGTCTGGCTGATGGAGATGGCCTGTCCACTGTGGCTGCTGATGTGAATGCTCTGGCCTGGGTCCTCTGCTCCCGCCGCTAAGCCCGGAACGCTGGGGAGAACCTGCAGCTGCTCCATGGCCTCTTTACTCAGCGTGATCACATGCATCTGCTCTGACTGCTCCATGTTCTGATCACTCTGAGACACCACAGCCAGGTTGGGTAAGTTCTGAGTGAGCAGTGTTATACTCTGATCCTGCCCTTGCACAAAATTAAGATTATCTGAGCTCACGACCAGCTGGATCTCCTCTCCTCCGCTGGGATACGGCTGCAGCTCCAGTATATTTTCGTTGGCTTGGTCCTGGGTCGCAGATGACGATGGGGGTTCTTTGTTGTGAGTTTTGGCGTGGCTCTTCAGGTTGTCCAGACGAGTGAAAGATAAGTTACAAGAGGAACAGCTGAAAGGTTTTTTGCCCGAGTGAGAGCTCACGTGACGTCTGCGAGCGCTGGGGTCTGAGAAGGACTTCTGACAGATGTGGCATTCGTATGGTTTTTCCCCTCTGAAAATACAACAACAAAGAGAAAAGAGCATTAGTAAACAAGGGCTACAGCTCTTCTGATTTATACAAAAGTTCATTTATTATGTAACGTATTTTTCGGACTATAAGGCACACTTAAAATCCTTATGCATTTATTCTGGTTGTGTTTACTGACCTTGAACCGATTTTATGTGGTACATGGCGCTCAAAAATCTGTCAGAATGCTTTAGCATGACTTTGGTAAACTACGAAGTCGCACCACTGGATGGATTGTCAGAGCATTATGGCGACCGTAGTCAGGAGCTTTGCGGAGTAATACACATTCACCAAGACAGGAAGGCAACGCCGGGCGAATTACACCACAATCTGTCAAATGGATCGTGGACGCCTGGATCAGTCTCAAGTGTCGTCCGTTTGTTTTGCTTAATGCATCTTATAATCCGGTGAAATTTATGTATGAAAACAGACGAGAGAATTCATTATTACCTGGTCCCTGAAGGGTTGACCAGGTTTTGTATTCACTCTGTGTGTATGTGTCTGTCCACCCACAATAATTCTACCATTTATGCACCGATCGTCACCAAATTTGGTACGTGGGTCAAGCCCTCGTGCCCGATGCCGCAAAATAAGTTTGGTGATGATCCAAGGTCATCTGAGGTCACACGGGTCAATTGAAAGGTCAAGCCATTATAAAGGATCAGCAATTTCTGCAACTTCTGAACCATCTGTGGCCTAAAATATTCACCCAATCGTCACACAGGTTGGCACACACATAACCAGGGTGCACTGGATGTTACAGGTTGAAACCGGTCAAGGTCACTTGACGGTCACCAAGGTCAAATATGAGTTTTTGGTCATAACCCCATGACGGATGGAGCTTGAGCAACGGGAGTGTCTCAAAATCTCAGAAAAAATATGATCTATTTATAATTCTATGCATTTGTATAATCAAATATTCATAGTTTTCGAGATAATCACTAATTATAACATTTCCTTTCTCTTTCAGTGTAGCCGTTAAAATTCTAATTGGAACAAAAATAATTTCCATTTCTTGTTTTTCTGGTGATACACAACACACTGATCTACAGTCACACAACTAACACACACACAACTCATGAAGAATGACATTTTGGTTCCACACTAGTAAACACAGACATTCTCATGTGTGACCAACATCACACACATGTTCATGGGCCTGTACACATACACACATTGTATTGTGGCGATAATGATCATGTGATATGGGCTGGACTCCTCATAAACTGTTTCTGTGCTGATGAACTGACCCACCGACGCCTCATAGGGACCAGGTTGATATCTCTGACTGAGCTTGTTGATAATGCGTTTTATAATCTGGTGCGCCTTATAGTCCGAAAAATATGGTAACCTGTAGGAGAGTTCCTTTATTTTGTTAAAGGAATGTTTAAACTGTCAAAAATATTTTGCAGGGGCATCAATTGACTAGGGTTGGGTAACATTAAGAAGTTGCCAAAATGATACATTCCTCGATACACGGGCCATGATACAATACATATCTCGATACAGTGCACTTTCGGTTCGATACGATATACTTCAAATCTATTCAATACAGTTCAATAAAAAAATAAATCCTAAATCATGGCTGTGATACTAAAAGTCTCTGTTAAATCACTTCTTGTGCAAAGTTCATATGAAACACGAACATTTTATTCATCAAAACGTCAAATGTGTCACATAAATAAGTTTCCCTCATCTAAACAAACAACAAAACTGTAGCTGTAACAAAATACTTTAGTAAAATATACCAAAAATACTCTTGGCGATATATCGATAGAGCAACCCACGATATACTGATAAAAGATATGATATTTCGATATTTCAATATTTTTGCACACCTCAAAATTTACCCTAAATTTTTGAAAAGATTTTGCATATTACTGATAGATAATATTGCATATACTGGTAGAATATTAAGATGAAATACAGGCCATATTTACAAAACTTATAGATGCATTTTGTGGAGGGTCTGTCAAATGCTTTTCTCCATGCAGATGTTATTTCGTTGTCTGGAATGTTCCACAGTATAGCATTAAACCTTTCAATCTTCACAGAGACCAAACTGGACCAAGTTACAGGTCAGATCTGTGGAGAGGCAACCCCGTTCACAGCCAGACTGTCTGTTTTTCTAGGTATTTTTGAGCTCTTAAACCACCTGTAATTGAATAAATATAAGGCAGAGCTGTTTAATGTCACACTGCGGAACATTAGAGGTAGAGCAATGACATCTCCATAGAAACAAGTAGGTGATGGACCCCAAACAAAAAAGTTACACAATGCAAGTTTAAGGTGTAAATTGTCTCTTGTGTATTGATGACAGACAGAACAATAATAAGAAAGACTGTGGGTATTTAGAAAACTTTAAATCTTGAAAATAATCAATAATCAGATCATATTTTTATGATATATTTTTTGCAAATCATCAGAAATTTTTACAAAAATGAATGGCCCTAATGATTCTTTTCCATGTTTTTATGCAAAACAGCCCCAGTTCAGATATATTATTTAAGTAGCTCTTGAGGTCAAAATAAGTCTGCTGCTTCTATTATTATTATTAATCCAGGATTCAGGAAGTCCTCAGTTAGCATGCTTGTTGTTGTTAGCATTATCTGCTCTGGTCTCTGAAAGTTGGTGAATAATTATGCTGCTCTGGATGCATAAGGTAAGAAAGGAATAACTTCAGAACACTGCAAACTGTTTCAGATGAACTAGTTGTGTTTTTCAAGTTTAAAAAATGAAAAATCAGGTAGAAAATCTTTAGACTTAAACCCAGACATCAGGAGAAGAAACTCTGCACATGAGGCTGGTACATCAGTCCTTACTTGTGGATCCTGATGTGAGTTTGCAGAGTGGATTTGGTGGTGAAGCATTTCCCGCAGATTTCACAGGTGAACGGCTTCTCTCCTAAAGTCACAGATAAAAAGGGACAGTTAGTTTTGCCTCAGTAAATCCATCTGAACTAGTAAAGAATGTCAAAACCAAATAAATATTATAAATTCAAATCATCTTATAGGTGCATTGTGTCTTCTGTAAAGCTTTATGTGCTCGATGTAAACAGCAGTCCGCCTCACGAGCACACAGCTTTTGGAACTGTTACATTATACATTACATTATACTGGAAAAGCATATTTGATATTTTGCCCAGAATTCTTTAAAAAAATCATTAAAGCCAGATCCAATACTTGCTCTCTTTGGAGTGAAGTCGGCAGCTGTTCAACTATCGAACCCTCAAATCAGTATGGTACATTTTATGACACTTTCAGCACGCAAAACTGGAAACAAAAACAGCCCCATCTTGATCGATCTTAATGAAAGACGTTATGAAACATTTACAATTAGAAAAAATAAAATACTTACTCAAGGAAAAGCTCAGAATATTTTTTTCTACTTGGCAACCATTTATAGATTTCTACAACTTTACAAATGTGTAAAAACTGAGCTGAAAAAGATATTATGATGAATCCACTTGTTGTTTACTCTTTTTGTTTGTTTGTCTGGTTTTGTTTTATTTTATTGGAGTGTCTATTTGCACCCTGGGTGTTAATAGTTCAATGGACAGGATTGTTCTATTTACACCCATCTCAAGAAAAAAGGGAATGGTGACGTGTCTGCTTATGTCGTTTCCTGTGAAAAGTGCGGGAAGCTGGATTTGCTCCCGTACGGCGCATGGACCATGGCTCTTCCCGTGCGCCTCTAAACCGGAACTAAAACCAGCACTAAAACCAGGACTAAACTAGAACTAAAACCAGTTCTAAACCAGGACTAAAACAGGATTTAACCGGGATTAAACCATTAGGACAGACAGTGATTGACTGATGATTCCGCATCATTAAAAAAAAAAAAACATCAAATATGACTGATTTTCACTGGGCTGGTGCCCTATGTTTGTACTGACAGTGAGTTTTTTTTTTATTTTTTATAAATAACCTGGGTGTAAATAGCATTTTTTGTCTAGGAACACCTGGGTGCCCTTCTACGTGCCACAGTAAATACACCTGGGTGTAAAAAGCAACAACAGCGATTTGCCTTATGTGTGAATAACAATGTTAGACATTTACACCCAGGGTGCAAATAACATCTGCCTTATTACCTCCGCCAAGGAGGTTATGTTTTTGCCGGCGTTTGTCTGTTTGTTTGTTTGTTTGTTTGTCTGTTAGCAACATAACTCAAAAAGTTATGGATCGATTTTGATGAAATTTTCAGGATTTGTGGGAAATGTGAAAAGGAAGAACTGATTTCATTTTGGGGGTGATCCGGAAGAAATCCTGGATTCTGGATCACTTTGAAATTTTAGTGAACATTGTGGTAAATGGGGCCAAAGATTTTGTTTCTCAATATCTCGGTTAATTATTGACCAAACCCCATGAAATTTGACTCAGGGATGGACAATGGGATCCTCTTTCATATTCCAAAGGCTGATCTGGATCTGATCCAGAAGACTGATTTTATCGCAATTTATATAAAAAATGGGGGTAGTCCTTGGCGGAGGTCTGCGCTCTCTGACTGCTTTTCTAGTTTTATTTTATAATCTCTGTTATTGGTGGATTGTGTAACTTTTCTGGTGGAGGGCTCATCAAATGCTTTTCTTTGCATTGATGTTATTGCTTTGTCTAGAATGTTTCACAGTATGGCATTACAGCTTTCTATCTTCATGAAGGCCAAACCAGACCAAGTTACAGGTCAGATCTGTGCAGAGGCGACCCCGCTCACAGTCACAATGTCGCTTTTTCTAAGTATTTTATTTTTCCTCAAATTTAATACATGTAAATTAGAGCTGTTTAATGTCACACTGTGGAACATTCCAGTCAGAGCAGTGACATCTCCATAGAAACAAGCAGGTGATGGACATTCAACCAAAAAGTTACACAATGCACCTTTAAAACTCCACTATGTAACATTTCAGCTAGAATAGACAAATAAAGAGCGTAATGAAATGTTTTTATTTTAGTATTGTTATGTTTTGGGGCTTTAATTCATATTTATTTACTAAGTGTTCAATAGAAAGTGTTTTTTTACCTGTGTGAGTCCTGAGATGTTTCTTGAGCTGAGCCGTGTCCAGAAACTTGTGGTGACACTCAGCACATTCAGGTAAAGACTTATCTAAAAGAAATGAATGAAAACCTGAGTTGGACATGATTTGACTTCGTGACTTGGATGAAACATGAGGCGCTTCAGACCTGTGTGGACTCTGTAGTGACTTTTGAGCTGACGTTTCTGAGTGAAGGTCCGATCGCACTTATCACAGCTGAAAGACTTGTTATCTACAAAATAAAAGTATATTGTTTTACTTCAAATGTACAATATTACTCAGACGAATGAACACAGACGCTGAAAATGAGCATAAGTGTGAAATTCTAGACATTTAACTTAAACAAACAAATTACCTTTATAGTTTAAATGCAGTAAAAATCTAACACAAAGATACAGCCCTCCTATTGGTCAGCCTCTGTCCTGCTCTGAGTGAGTGACAGGTGGATTTAACCAATCACAGTAAAGTGTGAACTCTCTGAAGAAGCAGATGGATTGCGTTACCTCTTAAACGCAAAACAATTAAAGGGTCCACAGTCACTATTTTCTGATCTGTTCTAATGTCGTTTCCTCATCAAAAACATAGTTGGAGTTGTGTTTTGTTTCATTCACATGTTTAACACACAAACCTGCACAATTTAGGCTGAGTTCTTCTCAAATAGAAAACATTCTGTTCCAACGTGTGATGTCAGATGGTAATACAGGAAGTGCTCCACTGTGTTTTTAAACTCCATACACCTTCACTAGAATCATTTGGATGATTTCAGACTGGAACTGGCAATCTCTACCTAACTAATGGTAAAAAGAATGTTAACTTGAAAACCATGACTTAATGACATCACAAAGTGGAACAGAGCACTACTATTACTACTACTACTACTACTACTACCTATCTACGACTATACTATCTAAAATGGGAGCAAACAAAGAGAGCAAAAAACAAGACAACAGAGAATCAGAAGCCAGGAGAAAGGATATAACTATTCCTTACATGGCTGGTGTTTCTGAAAAACTACAGAGGATTTTCAGACAATATGAAATCCCAGACTATTTCACACCTACAAACACTTTAAGACAGAAACTGGTCCAGTCAAAGGACAAAACACCGAGTCACAAACAAAACAATGTGCTCTACTCCATTCAGTGTAGTGAAGACTGCAGTGAACGCCACACTGGAGAAACAGACACTTCACAACAGGATGAACCAACACAGACGAGAGAGCAACACAGGACCTCAGTCTTCTGTACATCTCCACCTAAAAGGAACCTCAGTCTGCTGTACATCTCCACCTAAAAGGACCTCAGTCTGCTGTACATCTCCACCTAAAAGGACCTCAGTCTGCTGTACATCTCCACCTAAAAGGACCTCAGTCTGCTGTACATCTCCAAATAAAAGGACCTCAGTCTGCTGTACATCTCCAAATAAAAGGACCTCAGTCTGCTGTACATCTCCAAATAAAAGGACCTCAGTCTGCTGTACATCTCCAACTAAAAGGACCTCAGTCTGCTGTACATCTCCAAATAAAAGGACCTCAGTCTGCTGTACATCTCCAAATAAAAGGACCTCAGTCTGCTGTACATCTCCAAATAAAAGCTACAGGCCTCTCCTTTGAGGACAGTGAGGTACAGATCTGACCAGAGAAAAGAACTGGTTTGAGAAGGGAGTTAAAGAAGCTGTTTTTGTTAAGAAAGAGAAATGGAGGCCTCAGACACCATTGATCTCCTATTTATAACTCCATCCTCAAACCGAGATCAAAACAAACAAAGAGAACAACAGGTGTAGTCAGGTCAGGTCCAGAGGTGTGGAAGCTCCATTATGGTCCTGAATGATTCTGCTGATATGACCCAGTGCAGTTCAACAGACCGAGCTAACAAACAGAAACTGTAAACAGGTAGATGTGTTAGTTTCAGAGGAGTTTCAGTGTAGTTAGCTCCACCAGCGTCTGACCACAACTGAAGAAGCAGCTTGGATGAGCTGAGAAACATGTTCAACCACATAAACTTTTGTCCAGATGATAAATTGAAATTTCTCCTTTGTCATGGATTTTACCTGAACGACTGATGGATTCTTCACACACTACAACTACCACTACTTCTACTACTATTATACTATTACTACTACTGCTACTACTACTACTGCTGCTACTGCTGCTGCTACTACTACTACTACACACACTACTACTACTTCTACTGCTACTACTACTACTGCTGTTAATATTACTACTAGTCCTGCTGCTGCTACTACTACTATTACTAATGCTACTGCTACTACTACACACACTACTACTACCACTACTTCTACTTCTACTGCTACTACTACTGCTGCTGCCACTATTACTGCTACTACTGCTACTACTACTACTACTGCTGCTACTACTACTACTGAGATGTAGACAGACTAATAATAAAGTATTAATCAAACATGTGTGAATGAAACAAAACACAACTCCAGGTCTGTTTTTGAGGAGAGAACAACATTAGAACATTGCTTAAAGTTTTTTGCGTAATATAAGACCTTTAAAGTTTGTGAATGAACAGTGAAAATTTAAACTGTGATGTGAAAAGAATGACTTTTGGCCAAATCGACCCCCTCCAGCCCAGCCAGAGTTTTACCTTCATGGAGCTTCATGTGGTCCTGCAGGGAGTTCTTGGTGCACAGAGCTTTGTTACAAACTGAACAGACGAAAGGCCTCTCCCCCGTGTGCGCCCTCTGGTGGACGATCAGGCTGTGTTTCTGAGTGAAGCCGTGGCCACACACTGAACACCTGAAAGGCTTCTCTCCTAACACACAGACACACTTATTCATATTCTCAAACAAGTATTGAACTAAATGTTTTTCTTCAAACACACATCTTGTACTACCTGTGTGTGTCCTCTGGTGAATCTTCAGAAACAAGTGATTTTTAAACACTTTTTCACACTGCTCACATCTGGCTTCTGTGTTTGGATACTTCCTCTTTCTTCCTCTCTTCACCTAAATCAATAAAAGACACAACTTTACTGATGAAAGTGGAGGAATTACATTACAATGGAGCAGTTGCACGCGCCTCCTGGTGGTTTAAAAGTGCAATCACAAGTGAACCTGGGATGCCATTTCCTGTCACATACGAGGATAGAGGACACATCTTTTATGTTTAAGGTTTATTACAAACTGGTTTTAGTTGCAGCATCTCACAACCCAAAGTGTGAAGTTCATTCTGCTTTCTGATTGGATAACTGGCTTGAGAACAAAAACACAAAATGTAAACACACATTTTCCTAACGTTTCTGTGAATAAATCTACATAGTAATTGCTGTCTGTCATTTCAAGACAAAAGAGACAAAAGGCTCGATGCTGATTTTGATAATAAAAATGACAACAGAGTCATTTTGAACATAAAATAATTGTAGTATTATTACATTACCATGTGCTCTATACCAGGGGTGTCAAACTCATTTTGGTCCGGGGGCCATATCCAACCTACTTTGATCCCAAAGGGGCCGGATCAGAAAACTCATGTCATATAAACCCCAAAAATAACAATAAGTTCAAATATTTGTGCAGAGAAACACAAATCTATTACAGAAATCTTTTTTAATTGATGAACTCTTTCTTTTACTAAATATTATAATATTATGAACAACCTGAAACTTTAAGAAAAATGCAATTTCAACACAACATTTTAAAAATAACTTGTATGTAAATAGGAATAAGTCAGTTTTTCTTGGAAAATCCTGCACTCGGCTCCACTTTTCTCATGTTGGACATTTTTCTGATGAGGGTGTCACGGTCAACAGTCAAAACGATCGTCCTTTAAGAGCGTTTGGAAAGAGACAAGTCTTCATTTGTGCTGCTCTGGTGGGAGGGGCCACGTACAGAGACACTGGAGACGCTGCTGTGATAAACACCACAGAAAATTAACAATATTTTAATAGAAAATATAACTAAAATATTTTAGTAGAAAATCAACCGAGGGCCAGATTAAAGGTCTTGGAGGGCCGGATCTGGCCCCCGGGCCTTATGTTTGACACCTGTGCTCTGTACACTCGGTCTAATACAGAACATAACCTATTTACCTGCCAATTTATTTTATTATTGATGTTTGGTCAAATATAGTTTTGATACTGGTTTTCTTATCACATTTTATCTGAGTATTCATACTTTTCCTAATCCTCCTGGGAACACAAATAATGTGAGGTTTAAAGGTCCTATGATACACAAAATGGACTTGTGAGTTTTAAACCGTGTCATAATGTTGTTACCTCCTCAAAAACAGATCTGGATTTGTGTTTTGTTTTAATAACACATGTTTGAGTAACTCTGCCTTAGTCTATTCACGTCTCCAAAGCTCTAAATGCTCTGTTACACCTTGTGATGTCATGAAATTATGAATCTATTCTAGTGAAGGTGCATAGGGTTTAAAGTTTAAGTATGATTTAAGAAAAAATCCTTCATACATTAGAGTGGTGCATCAAAGCATGGTGAAAAATCAAGTTTCACATAACCTCGATTCGAACCCTGCATTAGGTTTTAGCATCCAAAAGATGATTTAGGAAGAACTTTAGAAGAAAAAGGAGATGTTTGAGAGGTTGTTCAAGCTGCATGAAGTTTTGAAGCTCCTGCAGATGATTTGGTTCCTTAAGAAGCTTCACAGTCTGCAAATTCAGTGTGAAGAAAGCACCTGAACAGTTTTGGGCGACATCTTTAGTACTTGAGTGAAGAAATGTTTGTCCTGATATTCTTTACTCCAGTGTGACAGAAGAACAGAAGAAGATGCTTCACAATATGATGGAAAAGGAAAGTTCAGAGGTTCCACCAAAGCAACGTGAAAAAGCCCTTAATCAAACAGATTATGAAGAGAAGATTTTGACTCCACCAGCACCATGATCAGCTCCTGATCTGCCAAAAACATTTTGAACAGTTCCCTGCAGCAAACTGGACTGTATTCAAGATTTGAACTGTAGCAGAACAAAGAATGAAGATCAGAAACAGGATCTACTGCAAGAGTCAAAGACACAGGAGCATCTTTAGTGACAAAACAACAAACACACAGAGGAGCTGGACTTTCAAGTCATTTTTATGGACTTCATGGACTTTCTAAGCAAATTTTATGATCTTTATAAGTCATGTTTAAATATTTTGTGTTTGCAGAATAAAATGACAATTATTCAAATACTCCTTATTTATTTGGTTCTATGTTAGAGTTTAGGCTATAGAGCAATTGTCTTGAGCTCCTCTAAATATGAATTAATTTGTATAAAATTTGGACCCAAATATTTTGGTCAGATATGGAACCAAATGCAGGGTTCTAATCTAGAGAATCTAAAAAAATTAAATTAAATTTGGACCACCCTAACATACATATAAAAGAATAAGGATATTTAGAAGGAATTATAATTTGAACAGAAATAGATTTTTAAAAATCTGTAAAAAACTAAATTACCTTCTCGTGTTTTTTAGTTTCTTCTTGTCCCAATGTGTAGAATTTGTATTTTAGAGGCAATTTTATCTGACGTTTACTTTGTTGCTCACTTGCATCACCACAACTTTGTCCAAGTTTATTTGAAGATTCCCCATCACACCTGTCCTCCTCAAAGCTCTCTTCTGGCTCTTCGTTCATCTCATTTCGCTGGACGTTTTTTCTCGGTCTTCCTCTTTTACGAGGCGTTAATTTTACAGTGATTTGTCCATTTTGACTTTTGCTCACAGCTTCTGCCAGCTTGTCTGTCAACCCTTTAACTTCTAATCTTGTAGCTGCTACCAGTAGCTGCTCTGTATGTTTTTCTTCAATAGAAATGTGTCCAGTGTAAATAAAATCGATCACAAATGAGAACATATCTGCAGCCATGTCGTCCATTCTGAGTGGAGTGTGGCTGCTTTGTGGCTGTGAGGTGAACAGGTGGTAGAAATAGTCACTGGTTGCAGCGAGGATGGTTTTATGGGCTTTGAAACGTCTGTCCTCCACCTGGATCTCCACGTCACACAGGAGACCACTGGCTCGGAGATGTTCAAATTTCTTTAAAATGTTTTGTTTGTGATTTTCTGAGTGAAGAGGAAGCATCGTGTCGTCACGGTTGAGTCCTGACAACAAAAAAAAAAAAAAAAAAAAAAGGAATTATACACGTGTACAGGTAAACTCAGGTAACAGGATGGAAGAATAAGAAAAGTAAAACAAGAATTGAAAAAGAACTACTACTACTACTACTACTACTACTACTACTACTACTCTACTACTACTACTACTACTAATAATAATAATAATGCTACAACTACTACTACTACTAATACTAATACTGCTGCTACAACTTCTACTACTACTAATACTGTTGCTACAACTTCTACTACTACTAATACTGTTGCTACAACTTCTACTACTACTACTACTACTACTACTAATAATAATGCTGCTACAACTACTACTACTACTACTACTAATAATGCTGCTACAACTACTACTACTACTACTACTACTACTAATATAATGCTGCTACAAACTACTACTACTACTACTACTAATAATAATGCTGCTACAACTACTACTACTACTACTAATAATAATGCTGCTACAACTACTACTACTACTACTAATACTGCTGCTACAACTACTACTACCACTGCTGCTACTACGACTACTACGACGACTACTTCTACTACTACTGCTACTGCTTCTACTACTGTTACTACTAATGCTGCTACTACTACTACTACTACTACTACTACTACTACTACTACTACTACTACTACTACTACTAAATATATTAATATAAAGTTGCGCTATTATTCTAGTGAGGGTGAGCCACCTGCTTCTGGAAATGCTGATGCACAAATAACAATAAAAGTATTTATTTAGTATTTATTCCATTATATTGGCCCCAAATACCCTGAAAAATATACCTTTCTCAGTCACCATGGAGATAAATCAGTTTAATGTCATACTGTGGGACATCTTAACATCTCCACGAGGACGAGCAGGTGGTGGACCCTCTACCACAGAAGTTTGACTACTACATAATTCCCCTTTAAATTGACTTTCATTCATTGTTTTTCATTCATTGTTACATTTATTAAAGTAAAATCTAGACATTTAACTAACTTAATAGTTTTGCATAAGTAACCGTAACACTTTTTCCTCTTTTAATGAATCTACTAATTATTATTATTTTTTAACAAAACCTTTTAAAAAGTTGACTAAAAATAAAAGGTCTTTGCAGCTAAAAGCCTTCTGCCTGCACGCCTCTGTTGTGTTAGCAAGCAGGCTAACAACGCATTTCCTTCTAATTAAACGCTTTAAACTCCGAATAATTTTGCATCTTATAGCATCAAATAAAACGATTAAACTAGGCCTTAAAATCAAAGTTTAGAAGCTCGCGTTTTCACGGAGTATTTCAAAGTAGTGAGCTTTTAGGACCTTACCGTGTTCTGTGCACATGAAGAGGGCGCTCACACATATACAACTGTAGATCTCGCATGGACGACCGCCGACTACTGAAGCGAATGCGTCAACAAAGCCGCCATCTTGGTACAGGCGTAACGCTTCTTTAAATGATTGAACATCGATCAGGGACAAGGTGATATCAGTGTTTCCCACAGACCAAGTAGCACTGTGTGACTCTCTGTCTCAAGTCCAAGATTAGTCCTGGTTTAGTCCTGGTTCAGTCTTGGATCAGCTTTGGTTCAGTCCTGGTTTAGTCAAATGAAACAGAAAAAGCACACCCCAAGGTTCTTGTAGAGGGGCACATGCAAAGAACAGTCAAATAAAAGTGAAAAAAAGCATAGCACACTCAGACGGCCAATGTCTAAAAACTTCTTTTAAAATTATTTTGAAATAATGTTTTGGCAAAAAAGCTTTTGTCAGAACTTTAGACAGTGGTCATCTGAGTGTGCTTTTTTTTTTTTTTTTTTTGGCTTAGAGCTGATTTAGTCCTGGTTCAGTCAGTCTGGGTTCAAAACACTTAGTATCATAGGCCTACAAAATAATCCTAAATTTTTTGTTTTCTTATTCCACTCATTCACGCTTTTGTATACAGCTCAAAAGTCCCGCATCTTCGCTCACTGACACTGTGAAAAACTTTACCTTAGACCAGATCTGGTCTTTGTCCAGCTCTCATGCCACGTACGACCCTTTTGGCTGACTCTGACTGGCCCCTTTGAGCTGTTGGGAAAAAAAAACAACATACATATTTTTATATATTTTAACATATTTTATATATTTTATTTATTTTTTACATCATGCAAGGACTAAAGCAGGATTGCTTTTATTTAAGAGGTGTGTTTTATAAATGACATTTTTTGTAAGGCAACCTCACTTTTTCATTGCTTCGTCAGAACATAAACTCTCACCAGTTTGACCAGCTTATTTAGTGCTTTTTTTTTTTTTTAATAAAGAAATTAAATTAATATTATGCAGAATTGAATTAAGCATTTTGGCCTCCACCATATTTTCTGTTTCTCGTGTGGCCCCATGAAATAAAAGAATTGCCCACCCCTGACCATGAAACCCCTGTACCAAGATGGCGCCAAGATGCTGAACGCGAGATCTAGCGTTCTATATCCTTGGCGAGAATTCAGGCGTGTTCTCGCGTGATCGGACGGGATTTCGTGCAGTTCATCTGAAGCCAATTCTTCTAGTGCGTTTAATAAGCTCCAGTTTGGACTTCTGCTGACATTCAAGACGAGAAACACAGACTTTTAAACGTGCATTTTAAACAGGTTCATTGTCCAAATCCTAATCCGGGTAATCTTGGAGTAAAAACGCGATATAATTATGTCTGAGAAGGCTTTTGTTCACAACCTGCTTTAATTCTCTGCAAAGTGAGGTAGGTGAACCTGTGTACTTCATGTCCTTTGCATATTATGTTTCGTGGGGGATATTTTCTCATATTTTTTGCCTTAACTGGCTTCACTTTAGATGAAAAGTTAAGACCTAAATACTTAATATAATACAATAATGCATAGCCCAAATGACAGAACAATCAAAATGTTCAAAGCATGTATTTTCACTGTATTTTAACTAATTAAACTAAAAATCATAAGTTTTCCTTTACAGGTCTCTTTTAACGCCACAATATATAACTTTTTAGCCCCAAAAAATAGACAAAAATAGTTTTGGTTTTTTTTTGTTACACTGAAAAACACGCGTCCTTACTCTGAGTGGGCTTGCATCTCCACAAACCTTTATGTGGCCTGGAGAAGTTCTGCTGCTTGTTTTCATGGCTGTAATATTCTACAGTGTGGCATAAAGTGTGTGTATCTCCATGGAGAATATTTAGAATTCTCTTATTTCCTTGGAATTTTGAAAGTTACACAGTTTCTCAAAGTCAGATGTGTTTCCTGGTAGAGCCAAATATCAGTAAAGGTAAATACAGGTTTAAGGTGAAGCTCCGCTGATAAACTTTTATAACCTACAGAACAGTAGGTTATAAAAGTTTATCTAGCCTCACAGTGAGACATTGTCCTAGTTTGCTCTTTGTACTTTGAAATCATGTGGTTAAAATTCAACGTTTAGGACTAAATTTGCACTATTTAACTTTTTGGTTGAGGGTCCATCACCTGCTTGTTTCTATGGAGATGTCATTGCTCTGCCTGGAATGTTCCACACTGTGACATTAACAGGAGTGTGCAAACATATTGAAATATCGATATATCGTATTGTTTAATGCAGTGTTTCTCAACCTTTTTTGAGCCACGGCACGTTTTTTACGTTGGAAAAATCTTGCGGCACACCACTAACCAAAATGTTACAAAAATGACACTATACAGTATATTTAATTACAATATAATTTCTACATTAATTTCTACTTACTCAGTGTGAGACCTGCGCCTGTTTAGATGAACACAAAGCTGATATCCTGCAGGAATAGAAGAAAGACACACACGAAGCTCTTCATCAACAGCTCTCAGTCTCTCTCTGTTTTTAGTTTTTATAGCAGTTAAGCTTGAAAAGCTCTTCTTCTGGGTCAGAATCTTGTCCAGGGCCCATTTCGGAGTTTGCATTCGTCCGTTTTAAAAACTTTTCCATGACTGTCACCTACGCACATGCGTTACTAATTCTTTTAAAGCAGGGGTGTTCACACTTTTTCAGCACACGAGCTACTTACAAAATGACCAAGTCATAATGATCTACCTAATACAAAACCAAGCAAACTGCACTGAAACACTCTGTGCCACTTTTTTGGACCCTCAACCACAGTTTGAGAACCTCTTCTTTAAGAGAACTTCCTCTGGCACTTTACACAAAACTGTGAAAAAAGTGAAGGGAGATTTTTAAACCTGTTTTTTAAAGTTCCAAACTGGAGTTTCATTCTTTTCTGGTTTTGCAGTGATATTTACCAGCCTCTGCACGTTTACCAAACCAAACGCACATCGTGACAAACACAGATGCATTTGTCACTTTTGTTAGACAAACTTCAGCCAAATGTGGCAGTAGGTCTGTTCTGTAGATCCGCTCTATGCTGTAGACCTGCTTTGTGCCAACACTGGAACACAAATTTAGACTGGTTTTTGCTTCACGTTTGGTCTTGTTCTTCTAATCAGCCGCTCTGTGGGAGGGGCTTGTGTTGGCTGTACGCAGGAAGGAGCGAGAGCGTGAAAAGACGCCCCACACGCTCTGGCACACCTGTACAAGTTTATTGCCAACAGCAGCGGCCATAATGAAATATGATCACACTTGTTGAGTGTCAGACCTCGAGTGAGAGACAAGACCGAGTCCAAACGCGAGTCCGAGTCGAGACACGGCGATCTACCCACACGACCTTGGCGATCGACTGGTAGATCGAGATCAACGTATTGAGCACCACTGATTTAAAGGAACGAGGCAATTAGCTGCCTGTCGCCACCCGGACGAATATTAGATCACTCTGCCAGTCATTATACACTACACTGTACTACAGCACGGACACTCCACAATGACATCATATTTGCAGGTAATAATTAATAAATTTTTATTTTAAAAAAAGTGATATTGGATAATTTCTCACCTGTCACCTGACGATCTCTCACGGCACACTAGTGTGCACACTAGTGTGCACACTGTGCTGCTGCTCTACAATGGATTTCCTTAAAAGGACACAACCTACACAAAGATCACCTTAAAAACATACATGTTTCACATAGTGGTACCTTTAAACATACATAAGATTTCAGTGGTTAAACAACTCAACATGTATTAGTCAAATATATCATTTCAGTATTTGATATATGCATGTGGTACACTCACGATACTGTGTTACTTGATACAGTCTTCAACATTAAACAGCTCTACCTATTCTACCTTTCGAGCTTATTCAAGTACAGGTGGTTTTACAGCTCAAAAATACCTAGAAAAACAGACATTGTGACTGTGAGCGGGGTCGCCTCTCCACAGATCTGACCTATAACTTAGTCTGGTTTGATCTCCATGAAGATAAAAAGGTTTAATGCCATACTGTGAAACATTCAAGACGAAGCATCAACATCTCCATGGACAAAAGCATTTAACAAACCCTCCAAAAGAAAAGTGACGCAGTGCTTCTTTAGGGTTCCAGTTGAATTTCCTGGTTGTTCTGTTGTGTTTTCAGATCGGAGGAGGATGAGTCGTGTGAAGGTGGTCGTGGTCGGAGCTGGAGTGATCGGGTTTACCTCTGCTCTTTGTATCGCAGAGTCGCTCCCAAACGTCGTCGTGACGATCATCGCCGAAAACTTTAGTCCCGACACGACGAGCGATGGAGCAGCCGGGATCCTGTTTGCTGCGCAGTATCCAGGTAACAAAGACGCAACTACACAAGGGTTTTAAAGGTGGAGGGTCTGGCACCTCCTTGTCTCCATGGAGATGTGCCTGGAATGTTCCACAGTATGGACATAAACCTCTGAATATCCTTGGACACGTAAAACACAAATTACGGGTTAGAGTTGTGGAGAGGTGACCCCACTCACAGTAAGAGTGTTTTTTTTTTTGTTTTTTTTTAAAGATTTTTTGTTAACAATTAAAACACCTCTAGCTGAATAAATGCCAGACAGATTCATTTAATGCCACACTGTGGACTATTTAGTATCGTTTAATGGTTTGCATTTTGTAAATCCAAACATGAGTGACTTTATCATGAAAAAGCAGTATTTTTCAGACAATTTGAATAATTCTGGCCAAGAAGAAGTTGTTAATAATCTGTCAAGAGTTTAATCTGTAAATGACCCTGAGGAAAACACTCATCCATCTTAAATATGACACAAAGTCTTGTCCTCACCTCAGGTGGTTTTAAACTTGTGGGTGTGATCTGAAAGTGGTTCGCCCCTGATGCCAGTTATCATTTCAGTGGTTCACTGACACTGGGTGCAGTAAAACAGGTCTTTTTTGTGGCAAAGAAATCAGCAAAACATCTCAGAAATGTCACGCAGTGCACCTTTATAAGAGCATATGTGTGTGTGCATTCTGTGATGTCTCCAGCAGATGCTGCTGTAGAGTCGCCCTAAAGATGAGCCCAAACACCAGTGAACTCCTCTTATGTTGTTTCTGTTCTTGTGTTTCAGAGATCCCAGTGGAGAGGCAGAGGCGCTGGTTTAAACACTCTTTCCATCACCTTCTGGAGGTCGCTCACTCGGCCGACGCCCCACACGCTGGAGTCATGCTCAGCTCTGGGTACGACTCTAAGAATATATACAATATATACTGTCAATATAATATATACAATATATACTGTCATTTTAATATATACAATATATACTGTCATTTTAATATATACAATATATACTGTCATTTTAATATATACAATATATACTGTCATTTTAATATATACAATATATACTGTCATTTTAATATATACAATATATACTGTCAGTCAGAAAACAGGATGAGCTTCAGAGGAGACAAATGAATGAATGCTTGAATAAATAATAAACTGAGTATGTCTCTTTGTTTCTTCAGGTGTCAGATCTTTAAGCAGGTGCCGTCGGTGAAGAGGCCCTTCTGGTCAGACCTGGTGATCGGTTTCAGGGAGATGAGTGTGTCGGAGCTGCAGAGGTTTCCAGAGCACAGCTTTGGGCAGGTCTTCACCACGCTCAAGTGTGAGTGCTCCAGATACCTGCCCTGGATTCAGCACAGGTACACACTTACTCTTATTTTAGAGACTATAGTTAGTATTTTGTAATCCGTAATGTTCCTGTGTTTGAAAGGACACATATAAGAGAGACAGAGAGATACTTTATTGATCCAGAGGGAAATTCAAACTTTGCTGCAACATCATTTCCACTGTGCGTCTCAGTGGCTTTTGTTTCTCAGTCACAGGTTTGAGTTTGACAGGACGACTGGTCAGGGAGGGTCACAGATCTGTGTCTGAGCAGAGGAAGAGACAAAGTGTCCCTCCTCTGTGTCCTGCAGCATCACAGCAGCCTCCAGGGGGCGCCAGGTGAACACAACAGGATGTTGCCATAGCAACAGACAATTTAAAAACGAAATATTATTATAATTTTATTGTTTTATTACTTTATTATTATCTTTTGAAAGAGAAAAAGTCATCAAATATTTGATAAGAGGAAGCTTAAACCCACGAGTTGGTTCAGCTGCGAGGAGAGTGCCGAGTGCCGAGTGCCGAGTGCCGAGTGCCGAGTGCCGTGTGCCGAGTGCCGTGTGCCGTGTGCCGTGTGCCGAGTGCCGGTGCCGTGCCGAGTGCCGCGTGCCGAGTGCCGAGTGCCGAGTGCCGCTCCACACTGATCACTCACGTTCTGCTTCTGGAACTCAGTTTCTCGTTCTTTTTTCCCGTCGACCTCCTGAAAAACAAATATACAGTATATTCACAGTTTGAAAGCTCAGGGCTAATCATCTCTGTGGTAACTAATGTAAACATTAAAAACCACTCAGTTATTAAAGCATTTCACACAGTCTTGTATTTCAGATGAGCTTATTGGGTTTAAAACGAGCGTGTTCTGGATATTTGTTTGTGTGTAGCTGGTGAGCCTCAGCGATGTCTTTGAACTCTTTAATATTTAACATTTTCTAAAAGTCTATGGGGAAAATGAATGGAAAATTTACTTGAGGAACCGGAGCAGGTGATCTCTGAGCTCCACTGGACTTTACATCTTATAATGCCGCCAGTTAAATAAGTTTGTGTTTAACCAATAAAGATTCTGTTGACAGTGCACATTACACACATGTCCAGAGAATGAACAATTATTCATTTCAACCCTAACCCTACATTTGAGAACATGTGTTTACAGCAAATCTTCAGGTTATTACAGATTAATTTAAACGCTTCCAATTACAATTTTGATTCAGTTGTGTTCAATTATGCATCATTATATAAAAATATCGAATTCTCTTGTTCCAGATTTGTAAAAGCTGGCGGTGTGGTGGAGCAGAGGCGTGTGTCCAGTCTGGAGGAACTCTGTGGTTTTGATCTGATCGTGAACTGCTCCGGACTCGGCTCCAGAACTTTAGCCCAAGACAGTACTGTTTATCCCGTCAGAGGACAGGTCCTTAAAGTATCCGCTCCCTGGATACAACACTTTATCCGAGACGGCGATGGAAAAACCTACATTTACCCAGGCATTGAAGGCGTCACACTGGGCGGAACCAGGCAGGAGCAGGACTGGAGGCTGGAAGTAGATGAACAGGATACTACAGGGATTTTAGAAAGATGCAAAAAACTAGAACCATCACTGGAAAATGCCAAAGTTCAGAGTAAATGGGTGGGGTTAAGACCGAGCAGGAAGTGTCCAAGAGTAGAGAGAGAAGTGGTGCAAATGAAAGGTAAAAAGATGAGTGTAGTTCATAATTATGGGCACGGGGGGTGGGGGGTGACGGTGGCCTGGGGCTGTGCTGTGGACACACTCGGTTTGGTCAAACAGAGTTTACAAGAAATATCTCCAATGGCCAAACTGTGAGGAAAACTCTTACATACGATACAGAGCAGCTGTTCCTTCACTAAATAGAATGTAACAGGGATGTATTTAATAACAGATAAAACTGCCGGCACCAAAACTCATAGCAAAAACTATCATCAGATTTGTAAGAATAATAGCACTAAAACAGAGGTCTTCAACAGGGAGGTGGTGACACCCAGGGGGGTGCAGAGGTACTGCAGGGGGTCACGACATCTTTGGTTTCTTCATTTTTGAAGGATGAGGATGAACTGGTTTTCAGTGGATTCTGTCTGTGCACTCCTTCATCATGTCTGTCTCTCTCTCTTCATTCCCTTTTTTTTATGCACAGTGGAACTTTAGCTCCGCATGTACTGAGCATCAGGAAGAGGTCAGGGAACTTCATTCCCCACCCGCTTTAACCAGACGCCACACTCCACAGCCTCGTCCTCTCTGTCCACGGAGCCACCAGGAGAGGAGGAGGAGGAGGAGGAGAACAGGAGAGGAGGACGAGTGAACAGAAGAGAAGAGCAGAGGGGGAGTCGTGTCTTTCCTCGCGCTCCTCAGATCAGAATGACCAGAAAAGTTCCGTGTCCCAAATCAAACTGTGTGTGTGAGCGTTGTGGCTCGTCTCTCGTTTAATCAGATCATTTAAAAAAGTCACACTTGGAGCTCATTTTCCGTGATGTTGTTGCTCCGTTGCTCTGTTCTTCTCAGTGTCACCGCGAGCACAAAGTGCAGCTTAAACTTCAGGCTTGAGTGGCTTTGGTCAGATTCAGGTTTATTTCTGTCATGGAACAAGTTGAAGCTTAAACTGGAGATGGAGTTAGTTTGAGCTCAGAATTTCAGGATAAACCTGGACTTGTTAAGCGACTTCGACAGAACACCCTCCTAGTGAATGTACAATAACAGAGCAGCTGTTTATACATGACACTAGGCTCAATTTAATATAAAACACAACTGTATGTCATATACAGACAGGAACAAAATGATTAGTACTCCTCTGGTAATGAAAGAAAAATCAATGACTGAAAAAACAAGTAACTAAGACAAAGCAATAATAAATTAAAAACTATTGAAAAATAACCAGTGAAAATCAGCCACTGTTTTTGAATTGTTGTTCAACAGAATTATTTAAAAAAACAAACTAATGAAACTGACCTGGACAAATATGATGGTACCTCTAAAAAGGATTGTAAATAACTGAACAATGTTAAACTTGGGTGTGTTTCTAATCTGCATCACAGGTTCTTCAAACTTGTCCTCAGTCAGTTTGTCTGTTTAAAGTGGGACATGTGTCATTGTGTTTGGAGACATGATGGACACAACACTGAACATGGACCAGAGAAAGAGAAGAAGAGAACTGTGTCAGGAGACTAGAAAGAAAATAATAGACAAACAGGATAAAGATAAAGACAATAAGACCATCTCCAAGCAGCTTGATGTTCCTGTGATTACAGTTACACATGTTCTTCACAAGTTTAAGATCCACAGGACTGAAGCCAACCTCCCTGGACGCGGCTGCAAGAGGAAAAGTTTATGACAAATTGAAGAGATGGATATGAATGGAACCAAAAAGCCCAGAACAACCTCCAAACAAATTAAATGTGAACTTGAAGGTCAAAGTACATC
This sequence comes from Boleophthalmus pectinirostris, assembly GCF_026225935.1. Classification (NCBI taxonomy): domain Eukaryota; kingdom Metazoa; phylum Chordata; class Actinopteri; order Gobiiformes; family Gobiidae; genus Boleophthalmus; species Boleophthalmus pectinirostris. The sequence goes on along the minus strand of NW_026570971.1, from coordinate 35,274,900 downwards.
AGTGTCAGATCACACCATCCATCAGTGTTTGAACCAAAGTGGACTTCATGTGAGGACACCACTGCTGAGAGAAAATCATAAAAAAGTGAGACTGGAATTTGCCACAATGCATACTGACAAACCACAAAGCTTCTGGGAGGATGTTCTTTGGACAGATGAGACAAAACTGGAGCTCTTTGGCAACACACATCAGCTCTATGTTCACAGACGCAAAAATGAAGCAGCCCAAGAAAAGAACACTGTCCCCACTGTGAAACACGGAGGAGGTTTGGTTTTGTTTTGGGGCTGTTTTGCTGCATCTGCCACAGGGCATCTTGAATCTGTACAAGGTACAACGAAATCTCAAAACTATCAAGGTGTTTTGGACTGAAATGTGTTGACTAGTGTCAGAAAGCTTGGTCTCGGTTGTAAGTCATGGGTCTTCAGAAAGGCTAATGACCCAAAACACACAGCTAAAAACACCCAACAATGGCTAAGAACAAAACATTGGACTGTTCTGGAGTGTTCTTCTGTTCTGGAGTGTTCTTCTGTTCTGGAGTGTTCTTCTGTGAGCCCAGATCTCAATCCTGCTGAAACATGCGTCTGGAGAAGGAACCCTTCAATCCTGAGACAACTAGAACAGTTTGCTCACAAGAAATGGATCAGAATACCAGTTGATCAGTGCAGAAGTCTCATTGACAGTGACTGAAATCATTTGTTTGCAGAGTTTGCCTCAAAAGGTGTAACAAAATATGAAGTTAAGGGAACCATCATTTTTGTCCAGGCCAGTTTCATTATTTTGTTTTTTTGTAATAATTCTGTTGAACCACAGGTGAAAAGCAATGTTTGATTTTTGTTGTACAATTTTCAGTTTTTTTTTTTATTTATTATTGCTTTTCTGTGATTATTGCTGATTTTTCTTTCAGTGCCAGAAGGATACCAACAGTTTTGTCCACGTCTGTATATAGTCGGGGGTCCCTGCTCCAGCTCTCCATCAGTTTGGGGGTCCCTGGCCTGAAAAACATTGAAGAACGCTGCTGAAAACAATTCACCAGATAACTTTTTAGTATGTATGCATGATCTTGTGTCAATTATGTTTCGCAAGATTGTGTAGCACGAGATCTTGTCCCACCCCCTGCTGCCTTCTGTGTAGAATCATAATTTTGATTTCTGACATAAAACATTGAAAATCACTATGTCTAACTACAAATAGATTCTGTAGTCCTTTAAAATAAGCTTCCTGTTTGAGAATGTGAAATATCTAGAAATCAATTATACAGAAAAGGGTGAATTTCTTTAATGTACTGTGAACTCTAAAATGTGATTACTGAAAAATACTAAATTATTACTAAAAAATATCTGTTTACAATAAATAACTTTATTTAACTTACGATAACTTGTGCATTGTAGTTTTTGTAGTTTGTAGATTTTCCTCACAAATATGTACATTTTAAAGCAACAAATGAAGTCAGACTTGTGCAAACTGAGATGGTTTTGACTTGTACAGAGGAGGACAGTGGATAAATGGGTAGAAGAATGTGGAGGTTGGAGCTGCCACAAAACAGGAGGCCTAGAAGAAGACCAAAGGTGAGATCGATGGGAGAGAATCAGATGGAGATGGAGAGGAGAGGGTCAGTGTTACAGTGTGCCCCCTAGTGGTTACAAAACAAAAAAAACGACTACTTTTTTGTGATGGGCATTTATTAAGCTCAGGCACAAAAGAAACACTGAAAGATGAATGTGAGAAACAGACGATGAAGACACTGGATACACACACACACGCACCACACACACACACACACACACCTGAAACTGAACTTTTACTATCACTGTGTGGGGTTGAAATATTGATCAACCAGAACATTAGATCAGAGTTAGTCCTGGTTTAGTCCTGGTTTCAGACCTAATTAATTCTATGCATTTTTTTTTCTTTTTATACTTATTTGTTATTGACCTTGGAGTCTATTTAAAGTCACAGTATGTAACTTTTTTGAAAAAAAAAAAAAAAAGATTAAAAAGCTTGTTTTTTCCATCCATTTTCTTCCACTTATCCAGGGCCGGGTTGCAGAGGGAAGCAGCCTGAGCACGGACTCCCAGATTTCCTTGACCTCCCAGGTGTTCCCAGGCCAGCCCAGAGACATAGTCCCTTTTGGGTCTTCCTCTGGGCCTCCTCCCGGTGGGACATGCCCAGAACAGATGCCCTCCCCTCAACTGGCTCCTCTCAACGTGGAGGAGCAGTGGCTCTAGTCTGAGCTCCTCCCATGTGACTGAGCTCCTCACCCTATCTCTAAGGGAGCGCCCAGCCACCCTGCGGAGGAAACTCATTTCTGTCACTTGTATCAGCGATCTTGTCCTTTCAGTCATTACCCAAAGTTCATGACCATAGGTGAGGGGAGGAACAGAGACTGACGGTAAATCGAGAGCTTTGCTTTAGTTATTCAAAGTCAAGTTGAAGATTTCGTATATGACATTACATTTATGCTCCCGTTCTATTTTCTCTTTTGAGTGGATGAGTATTTGACTGACTTTTCTGTTCGGTTTCACTGGTGTGTTCATAATGTGTTTTCTGCCCTCCGCACTTTTTCTGTTATGTCCCTTGAAAAACAGAATCCTTCCTTTATTCAGAAACAAATGTATGCGTCCCATATTGAGCTGAAAAGGGACACACTCTGTCCCATATTACTGTGAGAATCAAAAAAAAGTGTGTAGTCAGTGGAATGGCGCTTTATAAGAACAGTTACAGTAAATGGCCCCACGGCTCTGGGCTCCGAGCTCCGGCCTGGCCATGGGCTCCGAGTTCTGGTTCTTGGGTCTTTCTCTTTCTTCTAGATGCCCCCGAGGCATCCAAATAGAGTTACTGATTTACCCAGATACCACCGAAAGAAAGACTGTGATTGGTCCATTTCCATTCCATTATATTAACCCTTTGTTTCCGAAAAAATATCAGTCCAAGTTTATAACACTGATCTAGAAATGATTACTAGTGTTGTGTTTATTACTCACTGAATAAAAAATATTGAAAAAATATATTAGTTGTACAAAAATTCATTCAATATTTTTTCTTGGGCCTTCACTAAAAACCTTGAAGGCTCTGAGGGTTCCCGTCTGCAACAAAGCAGCGTGGACGACAGTGGCGCCGACTGTGCTTTATGCTGTTTTATTGAAATAGGCTGTCCCGTCAAAATGAGCTACCTGCAGCCTAACGTAGGTATTCTGTCGCAAATCTAACATGCACATGTCCATGCTTACACATGCAACTGATCAAAACCCACAGTAAAACCAATACATTTTTAAAATGTGACTTGTTACTCCACTTCTACCTCAGGAGCTCAAATTGACAGCACTTCAACTGGAACAGCGCTTGGGGGTGTGCGCCTGCGTAGTAACGCTATGTAGCTCAAATCGACAGGTAGCTAAAATTTGACAGAACACTGGCCCTTATTTATTTTTCAGGGAGCAACCCTGGTTATGCCCCTGCTGCACGGTGATGTTACTCTGCCTGCGCTCTTATTTTCACTTTTATTTGTGTTTTTCAGGCAGTTTTTTTCTCAGACCTGACTTTATTTATTTAGTGGGACTGCAGGTGGCGCTGTCATCGTGCCTCCACCGGGAGGAAGACAAAGACAAAACCTTAAATCAGCTGAGGGACACGTCACGTGACTGTGAGGAAGAGCACAGGAGCAGAGACACGCACACACAACTCCACATGGAGAATACTAGCAGTGCTGCGTACTCATCTTCAACCTCTTTTTGTTTTTTTGCCCCATCAGCAACCAAAAGAACATTTACATTTTGTGGTCTATATTCTGTATGACAGAAGAACCTGTAGCGATGCAAGTATGTTCCTCAAATAAATCCATGGCTCGAAAATGCTGTTGTGTTCATCATGTGGCCTGTTTGTGCCACACACAATCATGTTTGTCTTGAAACTGAGGAAGAAGAGTAAGTGTGAAAATGATCATAATACTAATGTAATATAATAATAAACAATAATAGAATCAGAATAATGATGATAATAATGAGAATAGTGACAAGTGTTAGTGTAGAGCTGTTTTTAGACATTTTGTGCTCTGTGGTTGCCTCCCGTCCCTCCCAGCAGGTTCTGGTAGTGTCCTCACTTTTGGGCCAAAGTGTCCTAATTTTCAGAGTCATACCGGTAGTCACCCT